>NW_024425563.1:67013532-67192511 GCF_017311325.1 Ursus maritimus | reverse complement strand
TTCTGCCAGAGGCACCTTCTGTAAACATAGGTGAAAACACAAAAACAAAAGCGCTGGACTTTGAATACTAGCTTCACGGTCACTTTCTGAAATTCTGTAGTAGCAGAAATCACATCTGTAAAATGAAGAGAATTCCTGTGGGTGTGTTGGAGGAAGTCAATGAGAAAGTATCTGCAAAACCTCTATGTAGATATAAAGCAACTGCAGTGCCAACGATAAAGTTCTATTCAAGTGGGGAAACGAACACTTTAAGAAAGTGCTCTCACCTACATAATCTCGCGACATCTTGGTTGATGGGATATGACCAACATTATTATCCCCATTGTAGGCAGAGTCATCTAGTTAGGAAGTGTAGGAGCCCCAAATACGTATGTCTAGCTTTGGTGGTCCTAAATGTACACGCTAAACACAGAATCTCAAAGTATGTAAGGCAAAATCAACAGAACTGCACCACCTTACTGCGGTTATCTAAGCATGCATCTCAAACACTGAAAAACCCGAAGCCAGCAGAAAGGCAGAAATAATAGAGATAAGACCAGCAATCAATGAGATTAAAAACAACAACAACAACACAGACTTTAAGAAAGGCTTATCCGTCGTATAGAATAGTATTCAGTCATAAAAAATAATGAAGTCCTGATACGGGCTACAATATGGATGCACTTTGAAAATATTACGCCAAGTGAAAGGAGCTCGATACAAAAGGCACCTATTGCGTGACTCCATTTCTATGACGCAGCCGGAAGACAGAAATGCACAGACAAAGCAGATTAGTGGTTACCAGGGGCTGGGGGAAAAGGGTAATGGGGAGTAACAGCTTAATGAGCTTCGGTTTCCTTTTGGGGAGAGGAAAATATTCTAGCAGTTGACAGTGGTGATAGTTGTGCAATAATGTGAACGTATTAAATGCCACTGAACTGTATACTTTAAGATGCTTAAAATGGTGAATTTTATGTTATCTGAATTTTACAATGAAAAATTAAATACAGGGGTGCCTGGGTGGCTCAGATGGTTCAGCATCTGCTATCGGCTCAGACCATGATCCCAGGGTCCCAGGATCAAGCTCAGCGGGGAGTTTGTTCCCCCGCCCCCGCCCTCTACTGCTCCCCCCTGCTTGTGCTCTCTTGCTCATATAAATAAAATCTTTTAAAAAATTAAATAGAAAAGACAAATCATCCAAAAGTTGATTACTGAAAATACTAATAAAATTTAAAAACGTCTCATAAGACGTTTAAAGTTCTAAGTATGGGGAAAAAAGAACAGAATATTACCCCAAGTCCTAAAGATATTTTAAAAATTAAAAGCATATTTTGAGCTACTTTATTCCACTATATTTACAAATTTAGATGAAAAGAATGAATTCTTAAACTTACCAAAAAGACACAAGAAGAAACAGGAAATCTCAATATTTTTATATTCATTAAAGAAATTGAATCCATAATTTAAAGCCTTCAGCCCTAAAGAGCTTCATGAATGAATCTTCCAAACACTTAAGGAAGAAAAAAATACTAGTTTTTAATAAACTCTTCCAGAGAATAAAAAAACCCTTTCTCAACTCTTCTATCAAGCCAACGTAATCTTGACACTAAAACCTGACGATTTATTACAAGAAAGGAAAAGTAAAATTACAGCCAATATTCATCATGAATATGAACATTAATATCTTAAACAAAGGATTAGCCAATTGCAGCCACAATATATAAACAGGTAATATATTGTGACCAAGTGAAGATACACCCAGTATACAAGTTTGGCATAGAGCTTTAAATGCATCATATACTTGATAGAATAAAAAAGAAAAATAATATGATTATCTCAATAAATGCAGAAAAAAATATTAAAGGTTCCTAATAAATTAAAAATGGAATGAAAATGGGCGCCTGGGTGGCTCAATCGGTTGAACATCTGCCTTTGACTTGGGTCATGATCCCGGGGTCCTGGGATCAAATCCTGCATCAGGATCCCTGCTCTGCGGGGAGCCTGCTTCTCCCTCTGCCTCTGCCTCTCTCTCTGTCACTCGTGAATAAATAAAATCTTGAAAAAAAAATGGAATGAAAATGTTTTAATCAGACAAAGAGCAGTAACCAAAAGGGAAAAGCTATAGCAAACATCATATTTGTTGAGAAATTGAAAGCTTTCCTTGATGGTTAAGAGACAAGGATACGTGCTATTATCACCTATATCCAACATTAAATTAGAGGAAATAAATAAATAAATACACAAATAAATCAATCAACCCAAGATTGGAAAAGAAAATCTGGAACATACATTATTCATTATTAGAAGACTTCAATTTTAACCATGTTCATGATCCCCATTCAATGCATACATTCAATGCAATCCCAGTCAAATCCTAGCAAAGTTTTGTAGTGATTGACAAGCTGATTCTAAACTTAAATGCAAGTGCAACGAGTAAAGGAGAGCTGTAGAAATTTTGAGGAAGAACAAATCTGGAGGCTTTTACCACCTAAAATTAAGACTTAACTACAAGTCTATTAGAATTAAAACAGTGTGATTTTGGCACAATGATTGACAATCTAGTGGAGTAAAGAGTCCAGCCATAAACCCACATGTGGATGGTCACCTTGTTTATGACAAAGTGTCCCTGCAATGCTGTGGGGAAAGGATTTTCTTTTCAATAAATAATGTTGTATCAATTGGATATACATGTGGCTACAAATGAATCTTGATTTCTACTCACAGCGTACCCTAAAATATATGCCAAATGGGTGAGAAATTTAAATGTGGACAATTAGACAACAAATCTTTTATAAGATAACCATGAAGCATATTTTGTAAGCTACTTAAACAGGACGCTTCTTAAATGAGATACACAAAGCAACATCTATAAAAGAAAATATTGATATCTAAGTTATCTAAGATTTTATTAAAATTGCAGATTTTCTGTCCATCAAAGACACGATTGAGAAAGAGAAAAGTCTCACCAAAAGGTGGAAGAATATACTTTCAATACAGGTATCCACCAAGAATTCATAACTACAAATTGATTAGACAAATAATGTCAACCAGATTTTTTAAATGGCCCAGAAGTTGAATATTCCCTTTACAAAAGAAGACTCCAAATGGCCAATAAACCCAAGTAAATGTGTTTAATTTCATTATTCACCTGAGGATTGCGAATAAACATCACAATGAGATATGCCTATGCACCTATTGGAATCGTTAACATGTTTTTTATAAAAAGGAAAACTGGGGGCGCCTGGGTGGCGCAGTCATTAAGCGTCTGCCTTCGGCTCAGGGCGTGATCCCGGTGTTCTGGGATCGAGCCCCACATCAGGCTCCTCTGCTGGGAGCCTGCTTCTTCCTCTCCCACTCCCCATGCTTGTGTTCCCTCTCTCACTGGCTGTCTCTCTCTCTCTGTCAAATAAATAAATAAAATCTTTAAAAAAAAAAAAACAAACATGTATACACCAATGTGCTTACACTCACATACATATATATATATTTAAAAAAAGGAAAACTGACACTAGTAAGTGTTGACAGGGAAGTGGAGTAACTAGAACTCTAACATTGTTAGTGGGAGGGTATGTTGGTACAGCCACTTTGAACATTTGCTTGTCAGTATCTACTAAAGCTGAGCATATTGTGCACCCTGTTACCCAGTGATTTCACTTCTGCATATACACCCAACAGAAATGTTTACATTAAAGTACATATGTGTATTAAATGAACAAGAAAGTTCATTGCAGCATGGTTCATAATATTTAAGAAATCTGTGTACAACATAAATGTCTAGCAATAGTGGAATGGATAAATAAATTGTGGTATATTTATACAATGAAATACTACACACAGCAAATGAAAATGGATGAACTATTACAGCGTGCTGTCACAGGGGCTTACCACAATGGCTTATTGATCCCTCATGTACATGTCCATTGCAGGCTGGTGGCAGCTCTGCTTCCTACCATCACCAATTCAGGATCCAGACTGGCAGAGCAGACTGTATCTAGAATACTACCAGTTTGGGGGCAAAGAGAAAAGAGACGCAATGAAACACATACCAGCTCTTAAAATTTCTACCTGAAAGTGACATATGTTACTTCTATCAACATTTCATTGGCCAAACTAAGTTGTATGGTCACTCTTGAGCTCCAGTCTCAGAGATGTGGCATCAGCCTACTGAAGGTACCAACAAGAAGAGACACAGAGTAGTTGGGCAACAGTTACCCAACCTACCAGAGAGGTTGAGAAGGTGAGTATCTGGCTTCTCTCTTGGGCAAACGGGAATGATGTCAAGTGTCTATGTCTGGTTCCTTAAAAGTAGAGATTGAGAGAAGATTTCAGAAGCACATGATTTAATGAGACAGGGCTCATCAGGAGAAATCCTGGAAAGGAATGAGAGCAACAAGAAAAAGATAAGGAAAGGACCAAAATATTTAAACTTGTTAAGGTAGAACACATCTGATTTTACTATTTCCATTTATTATGTGTGTATGTGTGTGTGTGTGTGTGTGTGTGTGACTTTTAGCATATATGATCGTTTTGAATGCCAGTGGGCCTCCCTAGAATCCATTCGTGCACAATTTATTTTCCAAAGATCTGGAGTTTACATCCTACCCACAGGCAATCTTCATAGTCACTGCAGAAGCCACTATGTTTTCTGTAGTAGAAATAACACTTCACATCGTACTCCGTCTGCGTGTCGTTTAGGTCTTACCTCTTGATGCGATCACTGATCCTCTGCAGGTTTGTGTGATTCGCCAGCTAGCTCTTAGAAACCACAGGACTCCTGTGGTGGGCAAAGCCTCGAGCTCTAAGAGCACAATTTTGTGGTTAAGTGTTCATTTCTCCATTTCCCAAAGTCATCCCTGATGGACTGAGCTTTTTCTACTGTCTGTTCCAGAGAGTATCAAATTAAGTGTGTTAAAAGTTTCCACTACGGTCTGTGCTCCAACTTCAGCACATTCCTCTTGGTTTTCCTCAATTGGATTACTTGCTCTCGAATATGCTAATTATGGTCTTTTACATCTCCAGTAAATTGCTTTTCTGAACAACCTCATTGTGTGGGAAAAATGAGTTTTGGCAAAAGGTATGTGGTTTGTTTTCTTGCTGTTGACAAATTCCTCCCGTCTTGTGACAAACAATATGAACACAAGTACATCAATAATACCGAGTAGTGCATTCAGGTCTTACTCATGGTGGAAACACTAAAGCACCTTCCACCTCTCTTTCAGCATCCTTTGGGTGCCATGTTTTAAAACCCTTGCACACATTAGAACTGTGCAGAGAGATTTTATAAAACTCCAGTACCTGAACCTCAGTTGGGGGGATGGGGGAGGAGGTGGTCAGTCTCTTGTCTTCTAGTCTCTTGCCTTCCTGTTCTGCAGAAGAAGAAACTAGAACCTATTATTTTCCCAACAATCTTGAAGCTGCAGTACAGGATATAATTCTGTGTCTATAAATCAGAATGGCTTCAATGAGATTAAAATTTGAAACTGATTAAGGGAAGAGTCTGTATTGCAAGCATCTGGCTTGCTGGCATGGACCTCGGCTACAGACGTGGTTCTGAGCCTGACAGTCCTTTGTGATGCCTCGATCTCACCTGTTGTGGCTGCAACCATCCACACTCTCACCGAAGACGAGAGACGTCTCCTATATCCCCTGTAACCTCACCACACCGTCGACACTTGGCGATATGAGCCTTTTAATTTTTGGTAGTCTAATAGGTACAAAGCAATTTAGAGTGCAGTTTTATTTTTTAAATATTTTATCCATTTATTTGAGAGAGAGAGAAAGAGAGCACGAGTGGGGGGTGGGTCAGACTCCCGCTGAGCAGGGAGCAAGGTGGGGCTCTGGGGCTCCATCCGGGACTCCAGGATCATGACCTGAGCCAAAGGCAGCCACTTCACCGGCTACACCACCAGGCGCCCCTACTGTGCCGTCTGAAATGACACTCGTCCAATTACTAAGAATTCTGTGCATCTGAGCATCTTTTCATGTGCTTGATTTTTCCGTCTTCTGTAAATTGCTCCTTCATACCATTTGCGTCTGATTCTTTGGGGTTACGATCTCCATTTTGTTATTCTCTAGACTTCCTAATATATTGTACTTAATAATACCTTGTCAGTTTGACATTGCAAATATTTCTCATTCTGATATTTGTCTTATCTTTGTCAATGATGACCTTCCCTGAATGGAAATCCTTCATTTTGATGACTCAAATTCAACCAACTTTTTTCAGAGGATTTATATTTTTGAGATTTTATTTTGGAAGTCCTTCTCTACCCTTAGGTCATAAAGATACAGTCCTACATTGTCTTCTATTAACTCCAAAGGCTATAGACACCTGTTGGGTAGTTACCCAGTGATGTTAGGTAGGACATAGGTTTATTTCCTTCCATAGAGTGAGTCCATTCTCCCAATGTCATCTCCTAAGCAAACATCCCTTGCCTATTAATTGGTACTGCTAACTTTATCCGGTATTAATTCCCCAAAGAGAAATATCTCTGAGATCTCTATTCCATTGATCTACCTTCTTTTTTCTTTCAAAAATACTGAACTTTTTATTTTTAGGGCTACTTCTGCCATTCATTTTTATTTTTTGAAGTTAACTTAGCTCTTCCATATGCATGAAAAATCTATTGTGAGATATATTGCATATGCCTGAGATCTATGAAAAAAATATATACATGATTATAGAATGATTATAAAAGAAATATCAATGTAAACTACCATTCAAGTCACGAAATATAATATTGTCAGTACTGTAGAAGTTTCTCCATGTATCATTCTCTGACCACAATCCCCACTTTCCCTAGAGGCAGCCACTACCCTGAGTTTTGTGATAGCTATCACCTCTGTGCTCCCTCTAACTCAATCACTTACACACGCATCCTCAAACAACATTGTTTAATTTTGCTTCCTTTGGAATGTTCCACAAATAAAAGCATACTACATGTATTCACTTTGTTGTTGTTGTTGTTGTTAGTTCAACATTTGTGCTCATTATTTGTGGAATTCATCCATGTCATTCCACATGGCTCTAATTGTGGTATACACGGCTAGATAGTATTTCATTGTATGGATTTACTATAATTTATCCATTTCAACTTTATCAACATGTGATTTCTCTAGTTTTTAGTTTCTTTTAATGTGATGATTTTTATTACTAATTTCTTTAATGAGTATAGAATTATGATTTCCAAACTCTTTTTGAGTCCATTTAAGGTACTATGGTAGAGGACACTAGCTACCTACCCAAAGCCCTCCTTTCTGGGCACAAGGCTCCCCAGCCAAACTTAATTTTCCAGCCTTGCTTCCAATCAGGTATAGCCATACGACTACGCTCTTATTAAGAGAATGTCAGTGGAAGCAGCCTGTGCCATTTCCAGTTGGGCCTGCAGACATCTGGTACGCCTCCTCCCATTTCCTCTCTCCCATTTCCATGGGATGGACTCCAATACGATGATGGACCGTGAAGATGACAGTGCTCTACGGGACAAATGCCAACCGCATGGAAACTGCTAGGCCCCTGAACTACCACAAGGATTTGAATTTTCACACTGATCTGTCTCAGGAACGCTCATCTGCAATTTTTTTTTTATATGGAAGAGATTAGAAATGTATTTTTTTAAATTAGCAAGCACTAATGTAACACTGGCACATAACAAGCACTGTTCAAAGTTTTACATATACTATCTCTTCTAATCCTCTTACCAACCCTAGGTGGTAGTTACTATTATTACCTCAATTTTATCAATTAATTAATCAATTTATAAGAGACAGAGAGAGAGCGAGAGTGAGCCAGGGAGGGTCATAAGGAGAGCAAGAGAATCTCAAGCAGACTCCATGCCAAGCACAGAGCCCAATACAGGGCTCGTTCCCATGACCCCAAGATCACCACCTGAGCTGAAACCAAGAGTCAGATGCCCAACCAAGCAAGCCATCTAGAGACCCCATTACCTCAGTTTTAAAGATAACAAAACAGACTCAGACAAGGTCAGAGTTGCCCGGTTAGTAAGCAACTGAGCTGGGATTCAAATCCAGAAAACTGGTTTCCCCAAACTGTGCTCTCACCCACTACGATGTACTACCTTCTAGCAATGTCTATATTCTTTAAGCCACTACATGTGGGGTCCCTTTGTTACAATAGCTTAGCATGACCTTAGAAACATAGAAATTTGAACCTAGAAATGGGTTTCTAAGAATAATCTTCAGTATGTGGTTAGACTAGAATTGAGGAAACAGATGTCACAGGATGCAAAATTGCAGACCCTTGTAGTGTCATCACAAAAATGTATAATAAAACTGTTTCCTGCAGTCATCTGAAAGGCTGGCCACTTAACCAGAGAGTAACAAGAATGTTGATGTGTGTTGGTTGTTCTTTGATGTTTGTAATAGAGGACAGTAAGGAAACTATGGGCTCAGGTAGAAACTAGGGGAAATAAAGCAGAAGACTATTGAGAAGGTCTGGAAATGCGGTTCTGTCCCCAACAGCAGGAGGTAGGATTGCTACGACTTGTAGCTTTCCCCAAATTCCTCCCAATTAGGAAAGCTAAGGCATCTAGCACTGTGGAAGATTATATTAATGGTATGGCCTCACTTTACCCATTATTCAGACAGCCTCAAAGGAGACAGCATTTAAATGAGAGCAATGCATAGACACGGAAACCAGGAAGTAAAGTGGGCTTAAAAACAATGTTCCAAAAGGAAATCTGAGCGAGTTGTTGTTGGCACATGGCACTGAATGAAAACAAGCAGACGCAGAAGCCTATCGGGTTTCTTAGCTACTTAATTTCAAAAGCAAGCAAAAACCTGACCTGAAAACGTCCTCAGACTCTCAAACCTACACCTGTAGGAAGGAGGCTACTAAAATTACAGTCTTTCCAAGATGCACTTCAGCTGTGGCCTTAAAGCATAAAGCACTAGGAAACATTCCCAAGGGGCAAAATTTGGATTCATAGAGAACATGGGAAAGTACATCACTGCCAAGACAAGGAAGCTTCTCAATTCCTCTCTGGTGGAATAATCTTGTTCCGGAGCTGAGTGTACTCCGTCCCTCCTTTCGTTTACAGAGAGTGTTTGAGTTCATCCTCACCCATTGTAATTGGATGCGTGTACGGGGCAGTAATCTTATTTTCTAGACGGCCACATGCAGCCATATATGCACCTAATGCGGAAGTCAAAACCTCACCCAGAGGTCCTGGGCTTTGAGCTGGATCCAGAAATTGGATAGAAATTTCGTTTATGTTCCTTGGCAAGGGAGAAAGGTACAGAGGGATATTTAGTGGCTGAAGGCTGGACCATGGCACGGGGATTAGGAATTGTTCACTAAAATTTATTCTTTCTCTCTCCTGGAACATATGCCTCTCCAGTCACATGACGTCACTCAGTTTTCCTTCCAGTTAGTTAGGTGTGGCCAAGTGATTAGTCTTTACCATTAGTGAGGGAGAAGAAATAATGACTACCATTTCTAGTCCTGGGCCTTAAGACGCTGGGTATTTCTCCTTGACGTCCTCTCTCCTCTTTCTCCTTCCAGTTGGGTGGACACAGATGTGGTGGTGACCTCGCTTTCACTGGGCAGATAACTAGTCCCCTGGACAATGGTGCAGCAACATGACGATCAAGATCCACTCTCCGTGCCACTCCCCATGGCTCTGTATCCTGGAGGCTTTACGGGCTCCACGGATAGCTTCCCTTGTCTTCTGGCTTCTAACTGGGAGGGCAAAGGGGAGTTAAGTCAAGATATTTATTTCCTCTGCTTTCTCTCTGAATTGTCACAGGGTGGCGGCCTCCTTCTACCAATGACCACAGCATCTTTTGTGACGGTCTCTACATTATCTATTCTCTTCTGATTCTAGTAGCTGCTTCCACACCTTGTTGCTTCGAGCCTGCAGTTAGAAAGAGTCCTTGGCCTCCCCATCCTCTACCCCTCTTCTCTCCCTCTCCACTGCTAGCACTGGGGTGTTAGATTGTACCTTGTTAGTGTCCCTTAACCTTCCTACTCTTGTGTCAGCTGTGCCCTGAAAGAACTTCCTTCAATAGCCGTGTTTGAGTGTGCCTTCCCTTTCCTGCTACATCTGGACCAGCAATGTTTCTGAACGGCCCCATCAAGGGAAGCTGTCCCATCAGTCACTCTCCTGAGAACTGGAAAATGAAAGACAAATAAACACACATTTTTTAAAAAGGCATTATATTTTTGCTCTATATATTATAATGGTTTAGTCTTACCCTAGTTAATGGAGTGTTATATTCTTTCTAGAAGTTTGTTCTTTTCATAAAAATTTCAAATTTGTTGGCATAAAGTAGTTCATCAACTCCTTTTTTATCTCTCTAATGTCTATAGAATCTGCATGTCTTATTTTTCATTTTTGACACTGGATAATTGAGCCATTCTTTTTCTTGATAAGTCTCACCAAACGTGTATTAGTTTTTATTAATCTTTTTAAAGAATGAACTTTTTGGCTTTTGTTGAATCTCTACATTATACATGGTTTCCTGTTTCATTAGTTGGCTAATTATTATAACAAAGTACTCCAGAGCTTAGCATTTTAAAACAGCAAGAAACTTTTATCATGATGCATGATTTTCATGAGCAAGGTCAAAATGGTAATCTTTTTATATAACCTAGCCTTGACAGTCACATATCATCATTTCTAGAATATGCTCTCGATAACAGAGGACAACCATATTTGGTGTGGGAAAAACTATGCAAGGGAATGAATACCAGGAAGTAAGCATCACTAGGGGCCATCTTGGCTCTGGCTACCATATAGGTTTTTGCTCTTATCTTTACTATTTTCTCCTTCTTGAGCTGAACTACCCCTAATCATCACCGTATACCCCAGGTACATCTCTGACAATTTAAACAGAGAGACCGGGGAAGGGATTACAATGAGTCACCAAAATGCAACATTTATTAGGAGGGGGAATCCCTCTCCTTCCCATACCAAGTGACAGAAGAGGCTCAAGATAATCACATAAAGATTGGGACCACCTACATGAAGGCGAACCCCAGAGCCCTGTGACTTTCCTAAGCCCTCTCTGTGAAAGGACACATTGGTCTTTCAACAATCAGATCCCCCAAATGGCTGTGGGGGTTTTATCATCCAACCCTTCCTAAATTGGCCTGGGGAGAAGCCAGGGCAGTGCCAATTCTCAGGAACCCACCAGCATCAAAATGCCCTCAGTCATGCCACCTCTAGCTTTCCATGTTCCCTCTAGTCTGGCAAACTTTATATAATCTATTGGGTGTAAGGGTTAGGGACAGAGAATAAGACATTTTTTTTTAATTGACTGTGTCTTCGTTATTGCTCATAGTTATTCTTTTTTTTTTCCTGTATCTCTCTGATGATTAGGCTTTTGAAACTTAAAATCTAAGAACTGACTAGAACATTCTACTGGGTCCTTCCTCCCCTGTATCAATGGAAACTACAGTCTTCTTGTCTGAATCAGAAAGGGTTGCATGGGCTACATAGTAGAATTTTACCCTGATACAAAACTTTTCAGCAAAACTTAGATCTAATTGAGCAAAAAACTTTAGGAAATAAAGAAGCTTCCTCAATTCCCCATCCCCAGAGGAAAGGGGGAAAAAATCAACTAACTACTCCCCAGCAGAAGTTGTGAAAGGAAAAGAGGGTGGGGTGCTGGGGCAGACTGACTCCCATTAGTGACTTGCTAAAGGTTGTCCTGGTTTTTTACCAGAAAAGGGACATTTCTATTCATTCTCATCAAATTAAGGTTGAGTTGGTCCTTAAGACGGGACTTGAACCCAGAACCATAGTATTTATTTCTGATTCCTTGGTTTGAAGTCTGTGGGATGTTAATTAATAGGGTGTGTATTGAATTAACCACAGGGAAAGTCTGAAGCAGTTGCAGGTCACAGCCCTAAGGCTGCATCCCGTAGTTCTGAGGTAAGCCGATTGGAGTACTCCAGACACAGATAGCACTACGCAGAAACACCTGTTACAAGGGAACAGATCAGCCCTTTCTGCCCTAAAGTAGCCAGTGAGGCCTGTCTCCTCAGATTTTCCAGAGCCTATTTCCTGTGTGTACTGGAGAGACTGCAAGTTTAAGAAGGCTTTGGGCAGTTTCGTGGTGCCGGCTCTTGCTTTTTTCCATGGCCTAGGCACTTGACTGGCAGTTTGGGGCCTAGCACAACCACAGGAAGAGAAGGGGAACCGTCAGTATTTGAGCTTTGCTCCTGATCTGGGCTGCAGGAGGCTCGGGTCATCCGTTGTAGGAAGTAGTTTTGCTTCACAGTTGGCGAGGAGCCCTGGGTGAGCTGGATACCACAGCTTACACACCTTACTGGAGAAAGAATATTGCAGATACTGGACAAAAAGCATTGAGAAGTAGGGCTTCTTATTGGACTGCCACTAACTTGACTTACGACTTGGCGGATATTACTTAATTGCGAGGCTTCTTCACCAAGAAAAGCCGGGCATACTATTATTGGTGGTTGTCATTTATGTATGATTCCACTTATCATATAATTATGGGTAATTTTTTAAAAGATTTTATTTATTTACTTGTGAGAGAGTGTGAGAGAGAGAGAGACGGAGAGAGAGCACAAGCTGGGGAAGAGGCAGAAAGAAACAGACTCCCCACTGAGTAGGGAGCCTGATGTGGGGCTCGATCCCAGGACCCTGGGAAGGCAGACGCTTCACCGACTAAGCCACCCAGGTGCCCCTAATTACGGGTTTATTTTTACCAAACATGTAGATTTACAACAGAGACAATAAAAGTGAGTGACCATTACTAAGAGAGTTATTTAAAATGGAGCCGGGAGGACATCGAGGTGGGGCTTACACACATGTTCTCTAGCAAATTCTCAGAATTTTTGCTGAGCTCAGCTAAAAGCCGAGCCATCTGCCAGGTGTTAAAATGGGCGTAAACGGACTTTCTGCCTCACCCTAACACAATCACACAGAGGTCAGTGTAACTGCAGCTACACCAACACCAAGCACCTTTTCTTCAAACAACTTACGTAAATCCCCTCTTTCCTCTTTAAAAACTCTAACCTCCTTTGTCTCTCTGGAGCACGCTTTCAATTCTGGTCGAATCTGTGTCTCCCATGTTGCAATCCCTAAGACCCCCAAATAAACACATTTATTTTGCTGCTTGCAATTTTGTCTTTCATTGATTGACAAGACTTTCTGGAATGTCTGGAGTCTAGAGCAAACAGTACAGAGCTTTGTGAAATACCGTGCCTATGAGAAGTTTTCCGTGGTACACAGAAGCCACGGAGCTTCCCTGAAGCACAGAGCCATTATTGGCATACTCAGTGCTTATTTTAGGCTTCTCAGACAAAACATTCTGGATGCGAAGCACCTGTCAAGAAAAGATTATTCGTCAGTATACTATATGAGCAAAAGGCTGCCAGTGACATGTTCCTTCCCAAATACTCCAGGACTAATATATTTCCCATAAATCAATACACTGAAATGTGTGTACTATTATTTTTTTTTCTTATTCTGATGACAGTATTAATGATCTAATTATATCTAAGCAATCAAGTGGACTGGTTATCTGACATTCGCCAAATTCCCCAACAAGATTGTTTACACAATTTTGATAGTTCAAGCATCTCCCATAGAAGAAGGATGTGAGAACCAGTGGGTGCTCTTATCTAATTCTCGAGTGAATAGCATTCCTCTGTGGGGAAGGGTCTTGCCTTTGACCAGGCCTACTGTGTGGGGAGAGAAACACAAGAGAGAAAGGATGAAGGGACACTCAGTTAGCAAGCCAACCTAACCTCGTAACCAGTGCGATGGTAGTTTCCCAGCTAGAGCCCCCCTCGAATCCATAACGTGGCTAGGAAGCAGGAAGAATGCATACTTTGGAATTCAATCTGACATACCCCGCCTACTACTGTTACTGACCCTCGAGATTAATACACTTTAGTGTGCGCGTTGGTAAACATGTAAGCCCTCGGTTCTCTAAATAGCCTGGATGAAGTTCACTCAAATAGAACACGATAGGGATTAAAGGAAACCAGTTAGAAATTCATGAGTCATGAATATGTATCAACACGTATTAGAATAGAGTTGAGTTGAGTTTTGTTTCTTCATCTTAAGGAAGATCCTGTAACTTCATCTCAGGTTTGTTACATGAAAATTCTCAAACTTGGAATTTGTGTAGAAAAGCTTAGCCTCAACCACAAGTGAAGGGTGTCTTTGTGAAGGAGGAAGTCTTATCTAAAATAAACATACGATGAACTTGAAAATAGAGACATGAGAAAGATCCTAACCAACTTTCCAAACATGCTACGGATCATAATTTCGTTCTCCTACAGCAGACATTGTTGGGTGCTTATAAAAGAGTAATATGTATCCCTTTGAGGGGCATGGATACCAAGCCAAGGTAGATTGCTAGCTTAGGCTCTAGGCTCAGATTTTTGTTTCTCTTTATATTTTTTGGTGTTTTTGCTTGTTTGTTTGTTTTTAAGAAGCTGTGACTAATGTGTAATAAATTAGAGAAAATTTTTTTTTTCTTTTTAACTGAGGAAGAGCAATATTGGAAGCAGAAATCAGTGTATGTTACCAGGGCCAATTAATTACCAGGCTAGGGTTTGAATCGGAATTTCCCAACTCCCCAAACCTAGATTCAAACATTGTATCTTTCTCCAAACCTTACCTTCTCAATGAGGACTACCCTGATTTCTGTATTTAATACTAGGACTGTCCATCCCCCTGTTCACAGTAATCCTGATCCCCTCTACCCTGTTATACTTTTTTTTCCCGTAGAACTTAACCACCTTTAAGCTTACTATATAATTAATTTATTTCTTATGCTTATTGTTTAATGTCTATCCCCCAAATCCAGAAGAGCAGAGATCTTTGTATGTTTTGTTTTTTGATACATTCCAGGCATTAGAACAAAGTCTGGCCCATATAAGCGCTCAATAAATTTTTGTGAATTAATCTCTCAGAGTATGTGTGCCAAGAATTTCTATCTATACTGAACTTACTAGAGATTTGTTATTCTTAAACTCAGTGCTGTAGAAAATGCTGCTCTTGTTTTTAATGTCATATAAAATTCAATGGTGTATGCTATTGTTTTAGAAGATATTTTTTCTTTTTTCTTTTTCTTTTCTACATAGGTTCCACACCATCGTGGAGCCCAACATGGGGTTTGAACTCACGACCCTGAGGTCGAGACCTGAGCTGTGATCAAGAGTCAGGTGCTTAACCAACTGAGACACCTAGACACCCCTGTTTTAGAAGAGATTTTAAATAACACAAATAACATCTTTAAAATGAGACATTCTTCAACACGATCATATATATTAGACCCTGGTGGCAAAAACTAATTTTGTTTCGAGACTACAGTCATTTAAATCCTTTCTTTTGAGCTTCATGGTAGGTGGTGGGAAAGACGATGGTCCCACATAGGACTCCCTTTGCCTAACTTCAGGCCCTTCTCAGAGCCTATATCCTGATTGGAAATATGACATAGCAATCTAGGTCAACGTGAATCATCAAGCTCCTACTTATCTATTCCTCCCAATAGCAAGTACAACCCTTGCAAGGATGAGACATGTTGTCTAGCACTGATGTTAAATTGGCACCAGGAGACCTGAAAAGGTTAATGGGCTGTATCTCCCCATCCCGCCAAAATCTCTGCTTTTTCCATATGCAGAACTCGTTCAGTTCTGGAATGCCGCATGTGACCCACTAAATTCTCCCAAGTCACCTCAACAAATTGTTCTTGCAGCTTTGCCTGTGAGCTCAGAGAAATACAGGAACTTACTTCGGAGCCTGGAGGATCCTCAGGGTTATAGATCAGCAGCTTCATGCCATTAGGGTGGCATCCTGCCCAAATATCTCCCGTGTCCGGATCCTCAGTTAAGTTATCCACTAAGATGCCCAGATGGATTACCTTCCAACAAAGAGGAAATAAAAAGACATTGTTCCAACTTTCTCCTCTACCCCTCCTCCCTCCCACCAGCTCCTTCTGGCTCCTGAAATGGGTCTTTTTAAGGCCCTTACAACTGAATTTTAGAAGTGCAAGCACAATCTCACTGATATTCTTCTAAAATAGTCATGTTTCCTGCATTCAAAGAGCACATTTCTAGGTCAGGCATGGGAGCCGATCTTAAGGCCATGTTGGGTTGGCCAGCCAGGGGACTTTTACCTTCACTTGAGTTAAATCCCAGTTCTCGTGTTTTTTCAGTACATGAATGTTCTGAGCGGCTACATCGGCTGCATAGATATACCTTTGAAGTGAATAGAATTTATGTGTAAGCAAGTAATATTGAGAGATGACAGTAACTTTTACTTTGGAGGAGAGGTCTAACAATTCACAAGAGTGCCACATGCCACTGCAATGTCTTTCTAAACCATAGTACAAGAAGATAAGAGCGTCTTATTTTTGTATTCTTCAAGAGCTTTAAGTAAGCTTTAGATATGAGCTGTGACTATAAAGTAGTGAACTTGGTGTTTCTAGGTGACATATAAGCTCAGTCTCGTTACTTAGGAGTCACAGTTGATTCCTTAAATTGGGTGGAGGTAAGCAGACCTCTTTATTATAAGGTCAAAAGAGTCAATACTTCCACAAAAAACTAGCGCTTACAAAGGAGTATCAGACGACCAGGAGGCTCAATCACAATCATTTTTAAAAAGAGGAAGAACACTTAGAGTTGTTTTCTACATGGATCGTCTCAGATATCTCAAATGCACATCTTAATATTCATGGGTACTTCTCTTTTTAAAAAAACCTTCCATTTCAAAACACTTTAAAAGAGTTTCTCGGAGAATTTCATGTTGCATAAAATTGTATTTTCTTACAGAAAATTCTCCTGCAGTATATCAGTAAATCTGAAATTTATACAATCACAATGCCCAATCTAAGTCAGGTCTCCTTCTCTAAAAAGAACTTTTGGGTAACTCAACTTAGTGTAAGTGGTTAAACAGCTTTCAGCCTCATCAAGGGCAGAGATACTGTGCGTTTGTTCTCCTTTTCAGTGTGTTGGGTAACTGTGTTTCTAGAGTCTCACAATAAATTGGAACAAGGGTCTCACCTCGTTGAGTCCACAGCCTTCACTTCACTGGGGGGAGCCTGACATGCAAGAGGACAAACAGTGTGCTTGCGATCACACACAGTGTGAACGAACCCTGGCCACAGCTGATCCTTCCGCTGATATAGTGACTACTTAAGCCTAAGGAAGTAATCACCTCTTAAAGGAAGGAATCCGCTAAAATGTCAAGAGCAAAGTATTGGAAAATTATAAAAGCTTACTTTTTGTCCAGTGAGACTGTGATCCCATTGGCAGAACTAAATCCTTCGGCTACCACTTTGACCTCTGTTGGACTGTAGAAAACAACATAAGTCCAATGAAGATCCATGATAATCTCTAATAGTACCAAGAAGAAGTTGGTAAAGTAGTGGTCTCTCGTGGCATAAAACTGCTCTGGTCCAAGAACCACAATGTCATTCAGGCTAAAGTGAAAAAAAGAAAGAGAGAGAGCAAAACCACAGAGTATTTAAATATCTAGATTGTTGTCAAAAACCCCGAATCTCAAAGACCATTATGTTCATCCATTTGAAAAAGTATATGTGAAGCAGTATGAATTAAGAAATTCCACACAACGTACATGATATTTCATTGCACCTGATGGGTTTTCTTTAAGCTGTTTATTTTCTCAATCTTCCCTTCCACAGAAGTCAGCAAAAACACATAGATACACAAACAAACCTCAACTCCAAATTGTACAATTGACTTGTAAATGTTAATAATGGTTATCTGTGGGGGTTGTAGGGCAGTAATGGTTATTATCGGTGGTCACCAATGCTCTGGTTCTCTTTCTTCTAGAATTCGGCTTCTCTATGCCCTGCATCTTTGTCCCAGCCATGTGACTTGCTTTTGGCCAGTGAAATGAAGTGATACTCGTGCCTTCCAGAAAGAAGACGAGCCAGTTTGTTATCCGCCATGCTTCCCTTACCCTTCAACAGTAACCAGCAACTTTTTTTTTAAGATTTTATTTATTTATGTGACAGAGAGAGACAGCCAGTGAGAGAGGGAACACAAGCAAGGGGAGTGGGAGAGGAAGAAGCAGGCTTCCAGCGGAGGAGCCTGATGTGGGGCTTGATCCCAGAATGCCGGGATCACGCCCTGAACCAAAGGCAGACGCTTAACGACTGAGCCACCCAGGCGCCCCACCAGCAGCTTTTCTGATGACTAAAAGTGTGGCCTCTTAAGGCCCTACGTGAGGACAATATAAAATTGAGTCCTTGAATCACTTACATTGGGCATACGGCATGAGTAAGAAAAAAAAATTGTGGTTTTGAGCCACTAAAAATGTTAGTTTTTCTTTTCTGTTATTGTAACATAACCCAGTTCATTCTGATCTTTATATTGGGATTGTGAGTGCTATTTTTTCTTGCTTATGTTCTTTGGTATTATTGAAATTTTTAAAAGAAAGAAGTCAGACTCTTATAAGAGTAAAGAGCAATACAGTCATTTACATTTTGGAAAAGAAAAAAGAGATAGTGACTTAAAAATGTAAAAAAAAGATTAAATACTTTTAGATTAAATTTAGAAAAAAATTTGGATGAAACAGGAAATACTTTGAGGTTTTGATTTACAATGACTTTCCCAAGGTCATTAGGCCACTCATCTTTTGGGTCTCTGCTTAAGCATTCCTTCTTCCAAAAAGTATTGGCAGACACCATAGGTTAAGTTCGATCCTATAGCACCTTGTTCTACCCCTTGAAAAGCTCTGTTAAGGTTGTGTATCAGGGCACCTCTCAAAAATCCTCTTTAGGTCCTCAGAGCGTCACCTGCCCTGTTCCAGACGGCACTTCTTCAGCCAGTTCTGCCTGGTTCTGACAGGCCTTCCCCAGCGCAGTCTTGCAGTGCCTTACCTCACTTCTGCGGCAGGCCTCAGGCTCCGACTTCCAGCCTTCTGTGTGGATGCCGAAGCCCAGGATATCACCAGGCTTGACGTGCACATGCACAACCAGGAACGTGCAGGACTTAACACCCCTTTGGGGCAAACCTCATAGGAGATGGGACTGGTGAATAAACTCTTCTCCTTTCTTACTGTGGCCAGAATGTCCTAAAATGAGGCTCACGCTGCTGACAGGAGGACAATCCCATGATTCCAGGCAGTTGCACTTAGCAGGGGCTGGCTTAATAACACACTCGATAGAGCCCCTCCCCTGCATGAGTTTCCTCGTGCTGCCGTCACAGAGTGCCACAAACTGGGGGTGTGAGGCAATAGAAATCTACTGTCTCCCAGGAGGCGAGACGTCTGAAATCAAGGTGCTGACAGAGCCATGCTCCTTCTGAGGCGTCTGTGGGAGGATCTGTGCTTGCCTCTTCCGGCTGCCAGTCGCTCTAGACAGTCCTTGGCTGGTAGATGCTTCACTCCAATCTCACTCTCCATCCCCACATGCATTCTCCCTGTCTGTCTTCTGATTAGGACACAAGTCATATTGGATTAAGGATCCACCCCCACTTTTAGTATAACTTCATCTTAACTAAGTATATCTGCAGTAATCCAGTTTCTAAATAAGGTTATGTTCTGAGATGTTGCAGGGAGGGGGTGGCTGGTTAAAATTTCAACATATCTTTTTGAGAGGACATAATTCAACCCATGACACCCCCTCAGGCTGATCCCTCACTTCCATTTCCTGGGATGGTAATTCTCCAGTAAAGTAGCTGCCTGTTGAGTTTTCCCGCATGCTGTGCTTTCACCGAAAGGAACTCGTTCAGTGAGGTCACGTGTCACAATCACCAGTTAGGTAAGTCAGGCCAGTGAGAGAACCCCCATTCACTGAAGACACTGAAACATAGGTTGAGAAATTTGTTCAGTTTCTCAGTCAGCCCATGGTGGTCCTGGTCCCCGCTGTGCCTCAGAACCCAGTGCAATGCGTCATGGGAAGAGCTCAGTCACCCCAACTTCTCTTCTTCTGCCCTCTGCTTTTGTCACCCCCAAATTCTACAGGGAGAAACTCATACACGATTTTGAGAAAGAGAGCAAAGGAGAGAAGGTGACCTTGCATTTCTTTTCCTGTTCTTCTATCACAGAAAAGATTAACTTCTACTGTCTTTCAGCGATGAGTCCATTTTATAAAAGACAAATTCTTCCTCGTTTGTTACAGCCTTGGAACAGGCAAACTATCCACTAAAAAACTAAGGTATTTTTCTCAACACAGTATGAAGGATGTTCATCACTGTGACTGAGAGTCTGGCTTTGAATTCAGCCCGATCTAGGCTTACACCCTGGTTCTGCCACTTACTGATTATGTAATTTGAGCAAGTTACTTAACCCAAAACTTCTTAGGTCCCAGTTTCCTCATGCCTATTACTAAAGGCTGTTGGGAGAATTAAATGAAGTATTTTGACACAGGGCCTGGCACGTAGTCAGTGCTTAGTAAATGTGAATTTTCATGTGTGCCTACAGCCTTTTTTCAAATCCTGCTCTGAAGCTTTCAGCGAACAAAGGAGTGGCCCATCTGGAGGCTGGTTATAACACCCAGTCGGTAAGCCTCTCAGAACACAACCTGCTGGGACAACTAGAAGAAGGTGTAGGTGTTTGAAGAGAGCCCAATAGTGGGTCTTGCACTGTTGTGGTGTGGAGGACGGAATTAGAGCTGGGAATCTCACTGAGCACCTTCACAGGATTAAAGTGCTTTCAGAAAGTTGCAGAATATAAAGGTATTCAATACCGAATACAGCGATTTCTAGTGAGGTGCTCGGCAGTGTCACCATGGGAACCTCTTGAGAGCTTTAGGGAAAAAAATGCCTGCTGAACCAGAGAAAACAAAGCACACGGCAGAGGCGCAAAATAAATAGAAGTGCGAGATACTTCAATTCCGTACCTTTTGAGAAGTTCATGTTTTATAGTTTTCAGGTGTACAAGAGAACGTTGTTGTTCCTCAAATTTAAATTTCTCCACCGTGGACTTCATGTGGGGATGATTCACGACGTAAAGATACACAGTATGGTCTAAGGTGGAAAAAAGGCATAATTTCCAAGAAGTTTACTTCTACTGCAACAATTATTACCTTACTAGACTTGGCGTACAACTTGGTCACGTTCAAGCACTTTTCTTACACACCTTGCCTTTGATTCCCACAGTACACCTGTGAGGTCAAATGTCGGAATCCCCATTTTACTGAGAAAATTGAGGCTCAGGAGGTGAAAAACTCGTCAGCAATTTCACCGCCACCAAGTGGCAGAGCCAAGCCCAGACGTTTCTCAATGGTCTCCTCAGCCTCACCTACATCCCCTCTCCAACAGGAAGATACAGAACTACAATGGTGCACAGACGGATGTGGTTTCCCAAGGTGGCCCTTCAGCAAAAGAAGGGGGTGCAAGTGAGCA
Organism: Ursus maritimus; assembly: GCF_017311325.1. NCBI lineage: Eukaryota > Metazoa > Chordata > Mammalia > Carnivora > Ursidae > Ursus > Ursus maritimus. The sequence continues at coordinate 67,171,213 of NW_024425563.1, read as the reverse complement.
AAAGTATGCTGAGAATTCCTTTCTGTGAGAAACGCCTACATTGCAACACACATTCAAGAAATGTCAGGGCTAGGTAAACATCTTAAAATAAGGAACGTGTCCCAGCTAGAGAATAAAGTTCTGACACAAGTCAACTACCTAACGTTGCAACAACAATGTTTGATGAGCCCGACGGACACAGAAGTGAATATGAATGCAAGAGAAAGAAGACCAGTCAGTTCTAGGTACTGCCAACCTTGAGAATGTTCACCTAGCTGTTTTCATATTGAAATGTGAATTGCTGGGGACAGGACGAAGGGTAGTCGTCTGTTTTCTCAAAATACTGTTTTCTGACTTGACGGAAGCTCTCGGTCAGACGAGCTCTGAAAAGAGCTTGGCCCCATCCTCCATTTGCAGGGCCTGTCTATTCATGTCCCCTATGCCTTTCTTGATGGGTTCCCAATCGTGCAATAGAGCAAGCGCCAGCTCTGAGATGCGGGGGTTGTACTCAGGGCCCCAGAGCCACACACGTACCTTCACCCTAATTAAGGAAAGGCGCTCCCGCACAGGGAATCTCTCTTTTAGTCCAACCCAGCTCTGTTCCAGGGCCTGAGGTTTGGCAAGCAAAGCCCGAGCTGGATTTCAGCCCCCACGTGGCAGCGTGGACATCACACATGCTGCCTTGGTTTTACCCCTTCTTTAGGCTTCTACCGGACCCCTCCTTCCATAGGAGAGATGCTCGGTAAGAATATTTTTGGTTTTGGGGCTCCTGGGTGGCTCAGCTGTTAAGCGTCTGCCTTCAGCTCAGGTCATGATCCCAGGGTCCTGGGATCGAGCCCCACATCAGGCTCTCTGCTAGGCGGGAAGCCTGCTTCTCCCTCTCCCACTCCCCTTGCTTGTGTTCCCTCTCTCGCTGTCCCTCTCTGTCAAATAAATAAATAAAATCTTAAAAAAAAAAAAAGAGTATTTTTGGTTTTTGTCTTCTCATTCCATTCCAATTTATATGTAATATTTTGCCCCTGTTAAATGCACAAAGGAAGTAACTAATAAGTAAAATAAGATTGCAATCATAATATATTCAGCTTCTAAAAGTCTGATTAAACGCTTGAGGGTTAATCTGTAAATTGGTTCCATCTCAAAAAACAAAAACAGAACAAAATCAAAACATGAACCCCTACTTCCCATGCCTCAAAAAAAAAAAAAAACAAAAAACCCACCTCTAACACTATCCCATGCAATCAAATAGCTCCAGGCTAATCTGGTCACTCATTATACTTTTTCCAATGAAGGTGTCCAGAGGTCAGACAAAAAAAACGGTGACTCAAATAATTTAGACAGGGCCTGGAGCCCTAATTTCACCCAAGTAAAGGATATAGGATTAAAAGAAGACCACCTGGGTTCTACTTCTGGAACTGCCAGTTAATGACAGATGTGACGTCACATGTCGCTGCCTTTCTTCAACCTCCATTTTTCCGTCTGTAAAACTGAGTATTAATATCTGCCCCGTCTCACGGGACTCACTCATTTATTCATTTAACACATGTCCGTAGAGCACCTACTACACAAGAGACATTGTTCTAGACTATGGGAATTCAGCAATAAACAAGTCACACGTCATTTTATGGTGATTTATTCTAGAGAAGAAAACAGGGAAGAAATAACTAGTAAATACAAGAATACTGGAGAGGGGAGATGCTTTCTTCATAGGGTGGCACCCACTTAAAGAGTGACAAGCTTGGATCTAAAGATGCAAAGGAGCTCACTATAGGGCAATAGTGGGAGAGGGAAAGAAGGTTGGTATCATTTAACATGAATAAGAAACTTTAATTGCCATTTTGATGAGTGCCAAAAGAAGGAATATACTGAGAAGAAATATAATAAGGTTCACAGCCAGAAACAAGATGGTAGAAAGGCTTCCCTGAGAAGGTGACATTTAAGCTGAGGCCTGAATGATGAGGAATTGTAAGTCATGAATGGTGGCAAACATTCCACTCAGAGGGAATTGCAAATGCAAAGGCCCTGAGCCATGGAGCATTTTATAGGTCTAAAGGAAATCCAGTGTGGCTGGACCAGGGAGTCAAGGGGAAGGTGGTATCTGGTGAGGCTGGAGAAAACAGCCACGTGCCGGAATACACACGGGTAACGCCTAGGAACCCAGGTCACTCTGGTGAATTGAGATTTTTCTCCAGAGTAATGGAAACAATACGGAGAATTTTAAGAAGAGAGGGACATGATCAGATTTGCATAAAAAATAACTCTTGCTTATGAAAATGGATGGAGGTGGTATAAGAGGGAAGGTATAGTCAGGGGGCCAATATAGAATCCAGGGAAGACATGTCGGGGCCTTGGGATGGGATGGTGGCCACGAGGATGGGGAGAGGCTGAGAGCTTGGAGAAATATTTGGAGGGTAAATTGGACGGAATGTTGAAACTAGGTGACTGAATGGGGCAGGAAGGGGAGATGTAGCAAGATTGGGCCCAGCGTTTTATTTTGAGGAGTAAATAAATTATATATGAATATTTTAAAAGGAACCCACTTATTTAAAAACGAACAAGTCTATTCGTGCTGACCAAAGGAATTAAACAAAGATCCGTTGGATGAGCGGATTAATAAGTATTAATCATTCTTTTTTAATTCAATAAAACCACTCCAACAAATGCATTCTTAACAATACATTGTAACTCCAGTATGTAAAGAATTATAATGAAAGAATTAACACACAATTTCTTTAAAAATTCCGAATTGCAACACTTCCATTTGGCTTTTCCTTCCCGTAGTTACTATTAGTGAGGTCCCACTGTTTTTATTTTCCACATGCCCTATGGACCCACAAATATCTGAAAATTATATTAGTCAGGAATTATGAACTATGAACAGGTAGCAAATAACATCAGAAATGGTTGTTGTAAAGTATATACAACGTACTAGTAACTTAGATATTTTGCAACACTTTTTGTGTGATATAATCCATGGTTGTTAAACTCAAGCTTTTAAAATGTACAATTGAGTGGTTTTAGTATATTCAGAGTTGTGCAACCATGGCCACTCTCTAGCTCCAGACGGTTTTTATCACCCCAGAAAGAGAGCCCAAACCCATTAGCTGTCGTTCTCCTTTCCCCCCAGCCCCTGCCAACCGCTAAGCCACATTCTTGTCTCTGTGAATTTGCCAGGTCTGCACTCTTGATACAAATGCGATCATACACTATGTGGCCTTTAGTGATTGCGTTCTTTCACTTAGGATAGTGTTTGCAAAGTGTACCCGTGTTGTAGCATGCATCAGAACTTCACTCCTTTTTATACGTTCATCACTTGGTGAGAATTTGGGTTATGTTCACCTTTTGGGTGTTAGAAATAATGCTGCCATGAACATTTGTGTATAAGTTTTCGTGTGGACCTATGTTTCCAATTCTCTTGGGGACATACTAAGGGGTGGAGTTTGGGGATCATATGGTAACTCTGTGTTCATTTTGAAGAATCGCCAAACCTGCTTTAAAAAATGGCCGCACCAACAAAGTGGGAGGTTTCCAATTTCTCCACATCCTTGCCAGCATTTGTCATTGTCTGCTTTTTTATTATTATTATTATTATTATAACCACCCTAGTGGGAATGGCGTGCCATCTCATTATGGTTTTGATTTGCATTTCCCTAATGACTAAGGATATTAAATATTTTTTCATGTGTTTATTGGCCATTTGCATATCTGTTTGGAGATGTCTACTAAGATCCTTTGTCCATTTTTTAATTGGGTTGTCTTTTTGTTGTTGAGTTGTAAGAATGATTTATATATTCTGGATACAAGCCTCTTATCAGATATATGATTTGCAAATATTTTCTTTTATTCTTTGGACTATTTCTTCACTTTCTTCATGGCGTCTTTTGAAGCAGAAAGTTTTTAATTTTGATGAAGTCCAGTTTATCTCATTTTCTTTCATGTTATGTTTTCTAATATGACACACAATTATTTTCAAAGGGCTTTGAGTTCATACGTTAGATTTCTGAGAACAATCTCCAAACTGGTTTTGAAGGTCAAATGGAAAGAGAAGAAGGTGAGGAAGAAGGAATGACCATCTTCTAGTCTCCTGTTTTTAATGTGATGTCTACAAATGTTTGGTACACATTTATTATTTTTCTGATAAAATAGAATTTTCCCTCCTTTCACATACACACTGAGTCGTGGAGGTTGAGTGGCTTATAGTTCCCTCATTTACCCTTTATTTTTAAGCATTCGGGCTTTACCTTCATCAATGAAAGTACTGATTCCGTGTGGATTAAATGATGCTTTGTCGAAACCATCACTGATGTTTAGTGCCTGGGCCCTTGGGTTTTGCTCATTCAGATCCATCAAGAAGATTTGTCCTGGCTCGTCTGGTGCAAAGCTTGGCATACCTGGATATTTTAATCCCTGTACAAAATATAAAATAAGTAAGTGCATATATATGCCTCACAATATTTTCATATGGAAGCTAGAATCTCAAAGCCTAACAAAAATATTCAAAGCTCTGCATTTCTTTTAGATTTCTGGGATTTTTTGCTCTGTCAGCTGATGCCATTATCTGATCTGAGGGATTACCAATGACCCCTGGGCCATTGGGAATGGGAATGGGAATGTGGGAAGAACCCATATTCAATTACTAATATAGAGAGAAGGGGGGAAGCCAAAAAGTGTAACGCAAGACACTAGGCTGGGTTAGTTTGTGTGAGTCGCTTGGCCTGCCTATGCCTCTGGTTCCTCATTCATAAAATGAGGAAGTTAAAGTGTTGGATTGCTAAGTCCTGACAGTCTGTTTTCCAGTCCTGACAGTCAGCAACTAACCTTCCTTAAAGCAGAGAGAAGGGATATATGCTCTCATTATATTGCTCCCATCCCTACGCCTGTTATATTAGGTAGTGACAAATAGTAGAGGCAGCCAAGAATCCACATAGGGAACCAGTCACATAAAATTGACTATTTCTGACCTATTTTGTTCCTACAGTTATGTCCGAAAACTTAGAAATGAATCCTTTTCTTCAAATATTGCAAAAAGTTTATGTCGGTAACTTGGATAGTGGCTCTTTTCTCCTGGAAGGACCAGTTGGGCCTTTGCTGCATCCCAGGTCATTGTGTCAAACTTGGAGCTGGCTCGTGCTACACCAATGACAAAACTCAGCCCACTTTGTCTCTGGCACCCTCCCCCATCATTCTGATATATAACAACATCAACAATGTCATATCTTTTCTTACACCCTCGTTTCCATTTACAGTTGATTTAAATGATCTTCTTACTCTGTCTTCTGTCTTCCTGTCCCCTCCCTTTCTTACAAATACGCATACACACCTCCACAAACTTACTTACAATAATACTACTCTTGGCCCTTCCACCGCCCTTCACCCCACCCCCGGGGGAGTCAATCTTCGGTTGCAAACAACCTCACATACATCTTCAAGCTTTTTTAAGAACAGTTCTTCTATGCCTAAGTCTTACCGGAAACCTGGCTTTCCCCCAGACCACAATGACATTGCCAAAGCCCATCCAAGGAGGTACCATTCCGACTTCAGCTTTCTTAGGTCACCTCACCTGGTGGAGAGAACCACATGCCCCTAGCCACAAACTTCTCCTTCCAGACCCTGAAGCTGTCATTGTCAACCAACAGTCAGTCTCCTAAGGAAGCCACACCCTTTGCTTACTGCTTCTTTATCAAATTCCTACCAACTCCCCTTGCCCTGGTCTAGCTTTTACATGGGGCCAGTCGAAATCAGGTCGAAAACTTCTGCTGCAAAGTTATCATCCCAACTTCAAACAGACATTCAATACTGTTTGTCAATCTTTTTGTTCATTCTAATGGGTAATCTCTTGCATTTCCCTAAGTATCCATCGTCAATTAATTGTATTATCTTCCAGAGCACCCACCTTCTTCCTCTTTATTCTCAATGGATGACTTTACTTCCTATTTCTCTGAAAACAAAAAAACAAGCAAACAAAAAAAACTCAAGCAGCTCAGCATGAATTTCTTCTGACTCCCTCCTTTCTGTCTGGTAAATTTTGTCAATTTTCTTCCTTTCTCCCTCTTCTCTTTAGGAAAGAGTTTCCCTCTTCTGTTCTCAAGTTAATTACTTCCCCCACCTGTTTCTTTGGTTGTCTGTTCTTGGGGACCCGTCTTTAGAACTTACAGTCTCTCTCTTGCTTTACCCTCATTTCTCACCAGTGCCCCTTCGTTTGCCTGAAAAATTGCTCATTTCTCCTTCCTCGAGACAAATCTTCTCCTAATTTTACTACTCCTTCAAACCACATTATCTTGCCTTCCCCTCATTGTCAGCTCTCTTAGAAACATCACTTGGTCTTGTCGCCTGCCTTGAACGGCTCCAACTCTCACCGATTTGTAGAAGCACCTCTGTCAAGGTCACCTCAGTGCTCTCCGAAATATCTCATTTGAAAACCCCTCCCCCTTTCCTTATCTGTATCTCTATGGCATCTGACACTCTGATGTACCCCTTTACTCCTTGTCAAAAAGTCAAAAGTAGACTTTCCAGATAGGAGTCCTGCTTCTCTTTCTGCCCCCTCCTCCTTCTATCCTCATCCATCCCTCTTTTCTTCTTGCTCTATACTCTTTCCTTGCAGATCTCATTCATAAGGTTTCAGGTATTTCTTCTATACCGGTTATTGTCAGGTCTGCCCATTTACCTGGAACCTCTCTCTGGAGCTCTAGCTTGCATTCCCGACTTCTTCCTAACAGCCGTTCGAAATCAAATTGTCAGAAACAAAATCAACATCCTCTCCCCAAACCCTTCCTCTCATTTGTATCTATTACTCTCAGTTAAGGCCAGCACTGTTCTCCCCAATATCAGGCCATGAAATCATGACATTCAGTCTTCAAGTCTACCCTTTCTGCAGAGTCAGGCTGTCACCAAGCCCAGCAGCTTAGGTCATGGTAATAATGGACAAATAATGTCAGAGACATCTAATTCTTCCCTTTCACCCAAGGAAAATTAAGCCCAGAGAAGTGAATCGCCTAAGTCACTCACATCGTTAATTGTACACTCTTTCTGCCACACCATAAGGACGGGTTTGACGGTGGAAAAGCTACTGAGGAAGAAAGCTCAAGGAAGACCACTGTAGCAAGTATCTTGGTAGCCCGGGTGCGCACACAAAGGCACTGCCAGCTAGTTCAGAGGCTGAACGTTCTCAAAATTGAAATGATTTAATATGTAAATAAAGGTAGGACATTACAAACAAACTTGACCTACGTTAAGTGTCGTGTTGAATGAAACACTTCCAATAAGTGGCTTCATATGCAACTGGTTTTCTGCTTAAGGCAGTCGGGTACGAATTTGTAGCAAGGGAGTGCAAGCAATTCTGCGGATGTCGTTCGCCCCTGAAAATGGTGCAGATCCCCTGGAGGGGCAGCATCTTATTTTCCCCAACAGGCTACACGTGCGTGTGAGTAGGCGTTGAACTTCTCTACCGCCCTCACTGCCCATCGCACGCGGTCAGTAACTTCCAAGCCCCCACGCATGTCAGGGAGCGCGTTAGGCGCCGAGCGCGGGAACAGACACTGCACGAGGCTCCGGGCCGCGAGAAGCTTGAAACCTGGGGCGGCAGCACCGAGCCAGCACGTCCGATACGATGCGGCAGGGAAGAGCCTCGGCCCAGAGAACGTGAGGGGCCGTCGAGGAGGCCCGTTGCCCAGAAAGGGCGTTGGGGGAGACTTTCCCGTGGAATTGAAGTGTGGCCACAGGAAGGCCTGACGGGCAACGAGGAGCTGGCTCCACAAGGTGTGAAGAAGGCAGGCGTAGCGCAGCCTGCCAGGTCCCCAGGCAAGGAAGCAAATAACCTGCGTGGCCGCTCTCTAGACTGACTACGAATATCGCGCAGACTTTCTCTCTCATTCAGCACCTTCCAAACATGCTCTGTGACGGCAAGAAAGGGAGATGGGAAAAACCAAGAACAAGGACCTGAACTTACTGCAGTGCAAAGAGACTGAAAAGAAGCAAACAACATCATCCTTAGCCTAGGAGTTGTTTGTTGATTTACAAGGAAGAGCTCTATTACTTAAAGCCCCTTGTTAACATTTCTCTGCTGAAAGTCTCTAGTTTCTATACAGCAATAGTTCAGTACTTTTAGTTCCGGTGAAAATGGAAAAGAAGCATACAGCTGCAACTACAACTATTATCTCCTAAGAGCAGAGGAATCTCCCAGTTACAGAATAATCATTTTTAAAAGTCTATTTGGCATAACACTGAACATCTAAATTGACAATAGAAGATTTAAGACAACAAAGGAAAAACGTTTCTAGACAGCATTGTTTGAGTTTTTGTTTTGGAGGAAAACTAAGGAAATAAAATCCCTCCCACCCCCCTACCCCAACACATATCGCCACCAACAGCAATTTAAAATCCAAATGAAACCCCACTATACTGTGCATACTTAAGAATTTAGATATTCAGGCCTTTAAGAATTATTATGCGTGTCCCCTTTTAACCAAAAAAATATAGATTTTAAAATTCATTTTATTTGGTTGTATTCTATTGGTCCAAATGGAATATTTAGGACATGCAATTCCAGCAGTCAGAATTCACATTGAAAATGGAGTCAATTTGCTTGTTCAGAATCTTAGGTCCCGTTCCAAATTGCAACTGTTCAATAAACACATGGCAATTTTCAATATCTTCACACCATGTATATTTCAACTTATTGTACTTAATTTATTTTTATTTATTTGTCAGTCCTTCACATAGCTTTCTGATCGTCCCAAACCTGTGAAGGTGGTATTAGAAATAAAATGCAGGCCCTTCTCTACTTGTCTTTGAAAGAGCTGGAAGGAATGGCAGGGGACCCAAGACAGAAAATGCTCAGGCTTTTGAATCGAGTAACATGGTCAACAGATGATTCACAAACATTTCCCGAGACCCAGACACAGGCAGGCATAGAGGGAAGAACACCAGTTAGGGCGGACATGACGACCGGAAACTGAGGTCCAGCAAAATAGAACAATGATGGGAATGGACAAATCTGGAGACTCTTCTAGAAATCAAATGGAAATCAATATACATTTACTGAGACCCTACTGAATTTGTGACTGCCCATAGGGAGCTGCCCACACAGGGGGCGAGCACACCTGGGCATTCCTAGGGCCCGATGAGCCCTCTGGAATCCTGGTTAAAGACTGCTTTAACCACAGTCAGGATGAGTGTGTAGGGGTCCACCTGGCAGCTCTAGTCAGCAACACTAATGTATATCTATTCAGCTGTTGACATGAGCGTCTGAGGGGCGTGGAAAATACTCACGCTGGAGATAAAAGCCAGCCCACTAGGAAGTATATCAATGTCTTCAGAGCCATTTTCTGCAAAAGAAGCGGAGGATCAGGAAGACGCATGAATGAAGGCTTAAAAAGTAAATCTCACAGACAAAACTTTAGACTTCTTTTGGAAACTACATTAACTTTTTCAACTATTTACTTGGGAAACTACATTAACTTCCAGGAATCCCATAGGCATGCTACTCTACAGTAAAACCTGAGTCAGATTCCCTAAATACTAAATTCTTTCTTTAGAACTCAATTTTCAGGAGAAAAAAGCAAATAACTATAAAATAAAGTCATAGCCTAAATTTATTCTTTAAATAACAACTTCTAGGGTATGCCCTGAGAGATTCCGCTTTATCCCCCACAGAAGACTGATGTGCAGATGGGTTGATAACATTTGGAAAGTCATCGTTGTGAGGGTGTCTTAAAGGCTTCTCGGCCAAACATTTCTCTCTTCCAACTTGTTGAGGTCTAAAAATATATCATTATCCAATCGTATAGGGAAATTTTGGATAATTGTTATCCATTATTAAAGCAATAGGTCTTAGGAAAGACTACCAAATATAGATAAATTTGAACAATTTAGTTCTCTTTCTCATTAAGAGTTGGTCCTCAGCATTTTTCTATGGAAAGAGGCATATAAGAAGTAAGTTATGACCACAAACAGGGTGAAAAGGGGGCTCACATAGCTCCTAATAGAGAGACAGACCCACAGAGGATGTGGTCCCAAACAGGCAGGACTGAGGGTAAAGGCAGTGGTTATCTAGTTTGGCAAACTGTATTCTGCAAATATGGGAGAACCAACATGGACCATAGTCACATGCCCTTCTTAAAAGATGATGTTCATATTCTTCCAACAGGAGGTAAGTTCTCTCCCCTTGAGTCTGGATTAACGGTAACTGCTTTGACAAATTAAATGAGGTGCAAGCGACGCCACATGGTTATGACAAGGTAAAGTCACAACCACAGCTGCTGTTGGTTCACTCCCAATCTCTTTCTCTCTCTCTCACTCTCTCTCCTCTCTGCTCCCTTCCCTTCCCTTCCCCCTTCTCTCTGTCTCTCTCTGTCAGCATGGGCCTTGGGAACCCTAAACTTAAAAGCAGGAAGTCTGGGTACTTTGAAGCTACAGAGGAGAGACTATACAGAGACTACAGAAGGTAGAGAAGACACTGGAGGAGTCACAGGTCACTTCACTTCTCAACCTTTGGGTCACTCTAGCTGATGCAAATGGAACAGCGATGAGCTGCGTCCACTGAACCCTGTTAAAATTGCAAATTCATGAGCAAAATAATGGACATTTAAGTCAGTCCCTTGGTTTCAAGGTGGTCTGTTACGCAGCTATGGTGACTGGCACATGTGGGGAAAGGTTGTGTGAGGTAATGTGTGGCTGGTCAAAAGGCAACTGAGCAAAGACGGGGGGGGGGGAAAGAAAAGTGGGACAAAGCCAAATAAACTGCAAATTTGAATCAACAGAATAATGGGCAATGGGTACTGAAAATGAGAGAACAGAGGAAGATTTAATTATATATTCACTTACTGAAACTAATCCCCAACTTGTAACCTGAAAATTAAATTAATCAGAGCGTTCCATTTTCTAAACATTCCAGTTAATCAAGATTTATCTATCTATGGTATCTTAATGGCTTGAAAGACTTAGTGCTATTTCCACATGGAGTAAAACAGACATGGGGAGAACCCGGCAAACTGAATAAAGCAATTTAAAAAAATCACATTGAATTCAAGTGGGTTAATTTTTGAACCAACTTTTTTTTTCCTCTCTTACTTTTTCTCTCTCGAACACCACTTTTCGGTTTCCTTTTGCCCTATTTTCCTGCACAGTTCTGTTCTGGACATGGTTGTTTTCCAGGCCCTAATTGCCTTTGCCTGTTTCCCATGGCAGAGCAACCCTTCTACCTGTGTAACCTACTCCAGTCCCCTGGCTTCCGCTCCTACCCATGTGCCGTTGACTTTCTAATCTCTGAATCAAGACCAAATCGTTCTGCCAACTTCCAGACCTTTGTATTCACCTGTACATTGAGCAGTCCTCCCTGGCTGTTTCATTTCTCATATTTAACATGTCCCAAACTCATTTGGACATTTCCCCCTTGAATCTGCTCCATTTCTTATATTTTGATTTCAGTGGATGGCATTTCCATCCCCCAAGTACCCATCCCCTGAAGTACCTGGAGTGATCTTTGATGCTTTCTTTTTCCTTACTCCCCGAATCCAATGGAGCATTATCATTGGAGCTCTAGAACTCCCCCCTGGATCTGCACAGTAGCCTCCTAACAGGTCAGTTCTGCTGCCCTGCTACCATTGTCTGCACCTGCTGACGGTCATCATTGCAAATTGCAGAGTCCATCTTGCCACTCTCCTGCTTAAAACCCTGCAAAGGTGTTCCAGAGCTGGCAACAGAAATCTTACGCTTCTTGGTCTAGATTCCAAATTCTCCACATGTTGGCTCCAGCCTCGGTTTGTTGGCCCCCACTCTCCACTCTCCAGGCCAGCTCTGCTGCAGTTCTTCCCTTGGTAGTTGCTGAAATGTGTCAGCCTTGTTCACCCGCCTGCCTCAGCCCATGCTGCTCCCTCTTCTTGGCAACCCACATCTCTCCCACACCACCTTCACCTCCCCTTGCCTGAGTATCATGGGCTCTAGAGAAGAGCTTGGAGACCACCTCCTCAGCCTCGGCAACCTCTCCCAGTTCCCTTAGTTCTAGCACCCATGTTATGTACTAATACAGTCACCTGTGACTACCTCCACCATGATATTTCATTCACACTTGGGCTGCAAACTTCTGTTGACTTGTTGATTTCCTACCAGACAGTAAGCCTCCTGGGAACAAGGGCCAGTTTTCATTCAGTGCTCCAGCTTTGCACCCAACATAATACCTACATTTTCACTATAAAAACTCTCAATAAAAGCTGTTTGACTGACTAAATAAGATAAACCACGTTAGTTTCTTGAACTCTGTCTTGTCTTTCAGTTAAACTATTGACAAATGAGTGGTACTTTCTGAGCATGAGGTGTCCTGAGTTGTGTGCTCTTTAGTTTGGTCCTTTTATCTTCCAAATACCACTTAACACCTCTGCCAGCATTCACCTACCTCGGTAATGCAGCCACAACAGGAGTGGGCGTGTTCTGAGTGCTGTGCTTGTCTCTATTGACTGACTTAATCCAGAGCACAGGGATGCTGGTACTTTCCGTTCAGATGTGAAGAAGTGTCACCGGCTGACTGCAGAGTATTCCCGCCCCTCTCTCCCCACCTCCCCTACCTACACTGCACCTGCGTGACAACACCGTGCATCTCGGCAACGGTGACACCTGTGGGAGTAAGGGCCCCCAGGACACCCTCCCCTGAGTGCTCCCCACATACTTATTAGCCTGTGCACAACCATCACTAAAACCCCGCCGATAAGTCTAAAACCGGTCTCCCAAATAGGTGTCTGCTGCTTTCTAACCTGCCAGCCCTCTATGTGGCATGACTTTGTCTCCTTGGCCTTTGATCATTTTCTACGGATACCCTGAGAAAGTGTCACGCTGAAACATTACGATCAATTAATAGTATCACAATTTCACATCTTGGAAAGAAGATTCTGATAGGCAACTAAGAAAACAAATGCGACCTACCATGGAGTAGAAACAGATCTTGGAGATAGGGGAAGCTGCTGGAGAGGAAAAGGGCTGGAGAGGAAGATAGGAAGACACCAAAGACAATGGCTGTCTACGAGATAATCCTGCCAAGGGTGGAGCCCCAGGAAAGCTATTCGAATTTCATGTGCAGCTTTGATCAGATGCCAAGGGCAGCCAACTAACTTCCTGGTTAAAACAATCCTTGACCCTCCAAGCCTTGGAAAAAAGATAAACTCCATAGAAAAAAAGATCTAGGAGATATGATTTCTGGAGGTTAGAATTATTTCGCTTTTCAACTTTTCTTCCCAGAAAGAATACTGGGAAGGAAAACAAAAAGAGGAAAGTTTCTTCCATCAATAAAATTAACCACAAAAGCCTAGGTCTTGAAGAAAACACAAATCAGAATTCTTCTCCAGCTCTGTTAACTGCCTACCAAGCCCTGCCTCAAATCCTTATTGGTTTTCCATTGCTTCATAAGGCTTTCCACTCATCAAATAGTTGGGTCTCGTGAGGGTGGTCTCACTAGTGATTTGTATTGAAATGCCCAGCCTGTCCTGTTTTGGTTAGCTCTGTTTATTAATATTTCACCATTTTGCATCTTAGATTTTTGGTTTTCTGCCGCCATCATACTTCCCCGACACTTCCACAATAAAATGTGTTGTCAGTAGATAAGAGAGGCAGGGTCACACAACAAAGAGTACAAGGCATAGAAGAAAACCACTCTGGCTCATAATCGAGGCCCACCACCCTCTGGTTCTGGACCACAAGGCAAGTCACTTCATTCTGCTGTGTGTCAGTTTCTTAATCAGCAAGGACAGACAGCAAGCAGCGCCCACCTTACAGGTCGGTTGTGAGGGTGATGTCAATGTTTGTAAAGAACTCAGCAGAATGTTTATAGATGAAGGCAGTGGCATTATTTTTAGAGATATATCAAAATTGCCCTATTGACAAACTTGTTTCGCACTCCAAATATAAAATGGAGATGTGCCAATAGACACAAGAGGTCACGTTGTGTTCTTTTGCTCTCTGCCAGTTTCCAACCATTTTAACCATTCTTTTAAAAATATTTAGATAATCAGAACGTTGATCTGTCTTACAACATTAGCCCCAGTTTTTGCTTCTCAACTCTATTTGAATTCTACTATCTGCAAGTCAGACCAGGCGTTAGCAATCAGCTAGTCTAATTATCCCGTTACATTATTTGGCAAGCTCCTATCTTTTGAGAGAGAGATGTGTAGTAAGTATGAATATTACTCCACAAAACAGTAAACAAATGAGCAAATGTTACATTTCCTTTTTTTTTTTTTTCCTAATCAGATTCAATCTGACCCTGCACCCACATTCCACTAAACCGAAGGGAAATTCAATCTCAGTCATTACTGGGTCTTCTGACAGGGTTGTGCAAATATCGTAGGTGGCAAGTTTTTAAAAAGCAGAATATTTGGGGAGGTCCATCTGGCTTTTATTCTGTACTAGTCACCACCGAATTACTCACTGCCAAGCCCGTGTGTTCCCTTTAATTTACACGGTTCTGCCATTTCCAGGTCCCGGCTGGGCACATGAGCTGTGCTCGGGCTGGGACACACAGTAGGAAGGATCCAAGCCTCCCTGAAAACGCCCCGCAGCCATTCTTTCAGGGGTCCTGCTCCACCCCCAGAATGACATCAGGCGGTGGGGAAAGGATCCCCGTTATTCAAAAAATCCACATATTCTTATCCTTTGTCCATCAGAAACTTCTGAAGGAGCTGGGGTTTTTGAGAACAAGAGTCAGGAAGCAGCTTGTCCTCAGTTCTTTCTGTCTCTACCCAAGGGCACAACCCTCCTCCATGGGCTAGGAAGCACATTGGCCAAGGCTACTTCTTTTTTTCCCTTTCTTTCTCTCTTTCTTTCTTTCTTTCTTTCTTTCTTTCTTTCTTTCTTTCTTTCTTTCTCTTTTTTAGAAATTAAGAGAGAAAAACAAAGATAGAAAACCAAAATCAAAAAGACTCTTATTCTGTCCTTCTCTCTCCCTCTCTCTCTCTCTATGTATATATAGTTGAAATAGATTGTATATAAAGAAATATATGTACCAAGAAAAAGAAAATACAAACTCGTATCACAAGAAACTATGCTGTCATCCTGTCACATACTGATAAATAAGTCACGGTCCTTGACCCTAGGGAGTTTACAGTCTGCCAGAGAGAGAGAGAGAGAGAGAGAAAACACTGCTAGTCATAAAATACAGTGTGTGATAGGTGTCACAAGTGAATCAGAGTTTCAGAGCACTGGGGAGAGGACTTTGCAGCCGATTTCAGCAAGCAAAGAGGAAGAAATTGGTGCAGGGGATTTCATGAGCAACCATGAGAAAGTGAAAAAGCACATTCTCCGAGCGGTGAACAGAATCTGCCTGGAACTGTTTTTCTAGCAGCAGTGTCGGGGCGAACGGGGGCTTGGAGCCCAGATAAGCAGCAGTAACAGTAGCCGGGTGAGCTCAGCCCTGTGTGGGACCACAGAGGAGGCTGATACCGACACATGTCATGAGAACAATGAGGGACGAGGGGAAAATATATAGCTCCGAAATATGGAACTGAGCCCTTTGAGAATGGGGTTACCATCCACAGGAGAAGTCTAGAAGAAGAGCTAGCTGTGGGTGAGGGTATGAGGGAGGAAAGGACAGAAATGGAAAGTGGTTTCAGACTGGAAAAGAAGGCCTGCAGTTTGAGAGCTTAGGGAGGCAGCTATGGAGTTTTGATTAATTTTTTTTTAAAGACATCTGAGTAGGCTGTGAGGTTCCTCAGGGTAAAGGCTAGTTCATATTTCTTTTGGAACTTGCAGATAAATTTAGAAGGAAGTGATATTTGAAGCCAGGAGTACCGTGAAGGAGAGGGAAGAAGAGAGAAAAGAGGTAACGTAGACACCAGAAGAAGATAGAGAGGGGAGTGAAATAGCACAAAAGGGACAGGAGAGGCATTCAGTAAGGGACAGGAGGTCCTTCAAATGACAGAGAGACATCAGTAAGGAAAAAAGGCTGGGGGGAAAGCTACAGACTTTGACATTCAGGAGGGCCCCTGAAGACCTGGGATGAGGTGGCTTCAGTAAATGGGGCAGAGGCCCCTGGCAGGAGGCTCTAAGGAGTAGCAGGGAAATAAATTAGTTGGCAGCCTCAGTTAGGTAGGTAGTGACTAGGTAGTGACCAAGAAATTGCACTGTCACATACATACCAAGTCCCTCAATAAGGTGGCAGCTCTGGGGTTCCACTGGCTCCACTTCTCGAGATGCATTAGTTCGCTGTCTATAGAAGATAAAAACACAACATCCAAAATCAATGTCTAAACATTGTCTTTAATCATCTTCTTGTTCATTAACTTTGTTTCTCATCATTTACGGATGATACAGCAAGTAAGTAGGTACCTCCTTTTATTTACATTTATTTACATAATGTGGACATTATGTGCATAATGCACCTGTATCTACTCATCTCACCCGGTTATTGTTGAAAGCTTAAAATGCCATTATACATGGACGACACTTTGCTGCCCGATAAATGATACTATAAGATAATATAAGTAACTGAACAGTATTATTACTGCAAATGTACAGAGTAGTATTATTTAATTTGCTAAAGTATTATCTATTATAAATCTGCACTTTAACCCCCTATAGTCTTGTCTTTTGACTCCTCCACCAAAATGCTTTCCCCAAATTCAAGTGTTTCCTAATGGCTAAACCCTGTAGTTTTTGCTTCAACTTCATTATTTAAAAAATTTTTATGCTGACTTATTTTGCAAGTGTATAGAAGTCATCAAACTGACCACAATGTAAACAATTGGCTGAATTATTTTTCAATATAGCGTTCCTGTTTTCACAGTGAACCATTCTTCTAAACACCAGGGATAATTTTAAATTTTTATTAGATTGTATTCAGGAAGATTCTACACTTAGACTTATCTTACTGTCACTTTGTAAAAATACTCCTTAGATCTACCTAGTAATTATTATTTTTTATGATTCTCTCACTTGGGTGCACTGGGAACAAATGTAACAATAAACACTCTCAAGTTGAATTAGAAAGTATTCACAAAAGCAATCAGGCTTCTCAATAGATTCTAATGTGAACTTCTGAGATCAGCTTCTGCTTGGAGAAATAAATAAAAGCAACTTAAAGACAAGTGAAGGCAAGCAGAAGCTTTAGATCCACTCAGAAATGCGTATCATAGCTAACGTTTCTTTCTAGCCCAGTATATTGACTTCTCTTGAAATATTTCTGCCTATCACCACTAGATCTTCCACTTCAAAAGGTCCTAATACCTGCAAAACGACCGTGCTCACCACCTGCAAGTTTCAGCTCATTTCCCCGCTCACCACCTGCAAGTTTCAGCTCATTTCCCCGCTGTCTGGCTAGCTCTTTTAATCTACGATGAGCTCTGTATCCCAGTACTCATCAGTGTTTCACTGGCCTTGGGCAATATCTGAGTGGGCTGTAAACAGCCAGCTGGTAGCCTGGTCCCCTCCAGGTCCAGTGCTTCCAACGAGTTCGTTTTTTCAGGAGCAGAATGCCTGCCGAGGACAACCTGGAATGGGGCGGGGGGAGGCTTGGGGGGGGGCACGACTTTCAGAAAATAAATGAGGGATGCTTCTGCTCTACCATCTTAGGAAAGGCAAACAGCTCACTTTCCACACCAGCGCTTCTCAAGGGATAGCTTGCTGGGTGGAACTGAGGAGGAGTGAGGTTCTAAAAATGCTCTTTCCTACCTGCTAGGAGGGTGGCACGGGACAGCCCTTGAAACTTGGAAGAGGAGAGAAAGAACAAGGACGCCCCCATCAAGATGCCAACTCACCTAAGCGCCACTAATCTCTCCCCGATTAGGGCCAGGCCGGCCCCAAACAGGGTCAGCACCATCAGCTTCCCCATGGTCTCCGGTGCCCGGGTGCCCTGCGGCGACGAGCGGGCGCCTAGCACTCCCGAGGGCGTGGCGGGCAGGCTCCTGGCCCCGCCCCCTGGTCGGCGCCCTCCCTGCCCGCCCCGCCCACCCCTCGCGAGCAGGTGCGCTGAGGGGAGGTGAGCTGAGGTCACCAGGGAGCTGAGGCTGAGGTCCAGGTCACCCCCCCCGCGTCGCCGCCCTGGGTTCAAGGCCATTTCCACGCACCAGGTCCAAGGAACCCTTTACTCGCGGGACTCGTTCTGTTCAAGGCTCCACGTACAGAGAGAGAGCCGGGGGTACGGCAGCTTCGGCAAGAACACACCCGTCTGTCGCTAGGACGGTAGAGGTAGTTTGCTGCTAAAAGCTGCGAAATTCTACCTCAGCTCCTCCAAAGGACAAAACGGGAAACGGAAGGGTCAGGGGACAGCGGGGAGCTGAATTCAGAGCTGAAACTTCGCGTTTGTGGAAGGCAAGACGAAAGATGAGACGGAACATTGATCTCGAGACACTGGGCGGAGCGATACTGGGAGATAATCAAAGCAAAGAGCTTTAACCCACCCTTTTCCAAGATTTGGGGCGCAGGGACTTATTTCCTGGCCTTTCTGTCCTCAGAAGGCTGACTATAGTGGGAGCCCAGTTTCGTCTGTTGACTGGGTGGATTTGTGAATGTCCGTGGCTGTCCCCATCATTGTCAGGGTAAAGAACACAGGAGAAGTGAAGGAAAAGAAGTAGATAGGTAACAAGGAGATGAGCAAAGTGGAGGGAACGGAAAAATAGTTTCTTAAGGAAGTTAGCCTTTCAAAAGACTCCTTGATTCTTCTTTCTTCTGGATCTTCAGTCCCTGCCACGCGGAGAATGAATTTTCCCCTCTCATAATGAAGATTAGGCTGGGGGGGGAAGGGCTGGCTGGAGGTGGGGAAGGCTTTAGGAGTTAGGACCGAGCAAAATAGCATCTTCAAGCATGATCTGTTTTTATTTATCAAGAGAAAGAGGTAATGGTTCTTTTGATTTCAACTGAGTACACGCTGTTGAGAGAACAAGATTTACCAGACCTGGAGATATTAAGACAAGAAAAATTGGTCCCTGACTTATGGGACATATAATTACAGTATGAATCCATAATCATGGCATGAATAATGACGCCTACAACTTACACAGCACACACCATGTCCCTTGCATTGTGTTTAGTACTTTGCCTATGTTCACTTAATTCTCAGGACCACCTCTGAGGCAGTTAACATTATCCCAGTTTTATAGGTGAGAAAAACTGAGGCACAGAGCGGCTGGGTAACGTGCCCTAGGTCACAGAGCTGGCGAGTGGCAGAGTCAGGCAGTGGGTCCCAGAGCCTGTGCCCTTTACCGTGCTGCTTCTGTGAAGGCTGGCCAAGAAGGAAAGCTGTACCAAAGGAGAACTGTAACATCTAGAGTTGCATTGATAGTTATTTTTAAGATGACTAATTCTAAGAGTTCAAGCAGAGGAAGAGTTGAATGCTGTTTTCATAAGGCTTCTGAGGAGAGAGATGAAGAAAGAACCGTTCCCAAAGCTGAGGGGTCCATAGGTGTGGGCTACAGCCGTACATGCAGGGCTCGGGGCTCAAGCTGCCTGGGTTTGGGTCCAGCTAGTCTTAGGTGCCCAACTAAGTGGTTGATGCTTCAGATTCCTCTTCGGTAAAAGAATATCTGCCTCATAGGCGGCTTAAAATCAAATTTCATGATGAGTGCAAAGTGCTCAGCACTGCACTTTGGTACATGGTGAGGAGTCAATAAACATTGACCATCAATTAATTCTGAGCCTCCACGTGCGAGCGTCGGCTCAGACCCCCATCCCATTGATCACTGGGTCTTCCAGTGCTGGGCACTGGACTGTGTCCTTAATAGATGCTCTATAAAATTGATTAGATGGATGGGTGCGAGATGTGGACTTGGCAGAAGGAAAAACTGGGAACGTAGGAAGACGCAGAGTGCATGATGAAATAGTAATATTGTACTATGTGTTAAGCATTTTTGCATGTTTTCTCATATTCCTTCTAACCATCCTCACTTCGCAAATAAGGAAAGTGAAGCCTAGAGAGGTTGAGTAATAACTTGCTTACATAACTAAGAAGTGTCAGGGACTTCATCTGGACTCAGGTCAAGTGACTCTAGAGTACATGTTCCTTATCAGTGTGTTCGCTGCCTCCCAGCATAGCACGAAGACAGGGATAAGGGATAAGAGGCGGATTCTTGGGCAATTTATTGCAGGTGCTGTGTCATCTATAATCTGGTTTAAAATTATTCACTTTAGGCCAAGGTAGGGGTGTGTGTGCGTGTCTGCACATAATTTCAAACCTTAGAGGTGGCTAGTTATCATTTGAAAACCATAATCAGTAATTCAAAACCCCAGCCCTGTTAGTTAGCTTTGAAAGATTCCCAACTTTGGGCACCACTGTATCAAGGGTCACCATTTAAACCAGCACCTGGAGAGTTCATTCATTAGCTTGAGATATTAGAGATAATATTAGAGAAGCCGGTTAGCAAGACATATCGCATAAGCATTTAAACCATAGCACCAATTCTAGAACACTAGTGTGTGCTGGGTCCACCCTGTTGACAAGGAAGATTCTGCTTTTTGATCTGAGGTGAACTGAACCCTCCTTTCAAAACTTTGTAACTTTTTGTCACATGCTTGTTGAAATACAGAGCTTGTTGAAATACAGAGGGCAGAGCTGGATCTTCATTGAGTTTCCAGAACAACAGATCCTAGGATGATTTTCATGCATTTTTGGTAATAGACATCTGTGTGTGACAGATTTGGGTTTAAGCCTTGTGTTCACTGGGCCATATACATGGCAGTGAGTGGGATTGACGGCATGACCAGGAGAAGTAGGAATTCGTCAGGCAGAAGAAGGGTTGGTGAGGCCCATAGAAAGGCAGCATGTATCTACAGAGTCCTGGGGAATTAGAACCGGAACGAAGTAAGTCCAGTAAGGACAGAGCAGGGGTTCCCACACCAGGTGATAAGAATCACTTGGAAGGCTTGTTAAAACACAGACCGGTAAACTTGAGCCCCAGAGGTTGTCATTTGTTAGATTTGGGGTAGGTCTTGAGAATTTGCCTTTCTATCAAGTTTGCATGTAATGTTGTTGCTACTGGTCCAGGAACCACACTCTGAGGACCACTGGGCTAGAGCACAAAAGACTGTGAGGAAGATGCTGAGAATTGAATCCAGAGAGGTTGGTAGGGCCTTGTAGGCCAAGTGAGGAAAGTCACACTCTTATCCTAGGGGGTCGTGGGTGTGACATGACCCAGTAGATGTCTTAGAAACATCACTCTGAGGTAAGAGTGGATTAAGGAGGGGTAGGGAGCTCACCTTTCCTGGTGGCGGGCAGAACAGTTGGTGGCCTTGGGGAACTAATTGGAGAAGCAATGGGGATTAATTAGTTCCTAATGTCCTTAGAACCATAGGGCCTTGAGAAATATTTGGGAAGGGGGGCTGATAGCATCGGCAACTGGTTGGATGTGAACACAGAGATAGTGAGGACCAGGGACAGATTAAGGAAGGTGCCTAGGTGTGGAGAATCCGGTGGAGAGTTACGCATTCATGGATCTGGGGACCAGAGGGCAGGAGCAAAAGATAGAAAAGCAGGGAGTCCATTGAAAGCTCTGATTTCCATTAGGATACTATAGGGAAAATCTTTGCATTTTCTCCAAAGTCGAGCAACAAAAGTCACGTTTATCACGATCATCATTTTCAGGCTCTGAACTGAGTCCATACAATAAATTTGTTGAAGTTTGTTTTGTTTATTGTTACATTAGCTCTTTCTGAAGAAAATCTGACTAATGCGTCCTGTGGTTCAATACCACAAATGATGGGATAGCTGGGTTCCATGATTTTGGAGCTTGAAAATTGTGTACTGCTTTCTGCTCTAGTGGGAAACATCATTTCTTGTGCTTCCCAACCCTATCAAGAAACGCATAACTATAAATAAAATCTTTAAAAAAAAAAAAGAAACGCATAACTGATGATTTGCAGTTATGAACTGGAAAAATAATTCTACCCTTTACACATGAAGAACTCCTAGGAAATGATTAAAAAAAAAAAAGTCAAAGTCCTAAAAAAAAAAAAAGAAAAGAAAGTTCACAGAAAAATAAACGCAAATCTCTTTGATTATCTGCACGCGTGCTTAAACTCAGTTGTAGTAACAGAAGGAAAACTAAAACACATTGCGATATCATTTTTGCAAACATTTGAAAGTTTGACAACAAAACCTGTTGGTGATGCTTTGGGGAAATTCTTACACATTGCAAAATTCCTGTAGTGAGTTATGAAGTATCTGTCAAACATTCAAGTGAAATTACCCTTTTTTTTTTTTTAAGATTTTATTTATTTATTCGACAGAGATAGAGACAGCCAGCGAGAGAGGGAACACAAGCAGGGGGAGTGGGAGAGGAAGAAGCAGGCTCATAGCGGGGGAGCCTGATGTGGGGCTCGATCCCATAACGCCGGGATCACGCCCTGAGCCGAAGGCAGACGCTTAACCGCTGTGCCACCCAGGCGCCCCTGAAATTACCCTTTGATCCAGATTTAACCCCTTTTGATTCACTTCTAGGAACTTACGCTACAGATTCACCTGCACACATACAAAGGAAGGTCTGCACGTGATTACTTACTGCAGCGCTGTTTGGAATAGCAAGTAACTGGACTGGCTAACTAAACTAGGGGTACTAGGCAGCTATAAAATAGAATTAGTGAAGATCTCCTTGTAATGATATGAAAACATGTCCAAAAATTATCCTTAGGTAAAGGCAATATGTGGAACTCTGTGCAGTCTGCTACCTTCTGCGATACAAAGGGGGAAAGAAAAATATATATTCGTATCAGCTTGTATTTATATAAAAATACTGGAAAGTGGGGCGCCTGGCTGGTTCAGTTGGAGGAGGAGTGCGACTCTTGATCTCGGGGTTGTGAGTTCGAGCCCCATGTTGGGTGTAGAGATTACTTAAAAATAAAATTTTAAAAAAGTTGAAAAGATAGACACAAGAGACTAACAAACTGGTTTCCTGTAAATGGGGCAAATGGGACAAGAAGAGACTTATCAACATGTACCTTATTATGTCAGTTTGATCTTTGAAACATGTAGGAAGAAATGCCCATGAAAACAATGACTCATATTGCGGATGAAAGCTCATGAGTTCACACACACGATGTGGAGCTGCTGCTGCTGCTGTTGCTTCACATGTCAGTGTGAACATTTGTTTCAAAGAAAAACAGACCACATCTAACACTATGCTGTGACAAAATACCAGTTCGCATCCACTCACTTGACCCTGTGCTCTGGAACAGTGTGTGATGGGGCCGTGGGAGGGGGAGGCGAAGGATGGGACGTTTCTTGTCGTTCACATTAGAGTAATCTCTGATGAGCACTTACGACTACTTACTTGGCACCGAGGACCCATCGGGAACAAGATATCCTCGCCTTTAAGAAGCTTACATTTGGGGTGAGAGGGAGATATATTTTTAGGAGGGAAGGGAAGGAGGACAGAAAAGAAGGAGATGAGGAAGAGAAAAAAAGACAAAGTAAACAAATTGTTTTGGATTTTTTTATGAAGTGGTGGGTCAGTTGTGGCCACAAAAGAAGACAGAGAGGCTCCTGAAGAAACAATGTATTGTATTCACAGGTCCTAGAGAGAGGAGGCGGGGCTCGCCATGCAGGGCCACCTGGGAAAGACACCAGGGTGGTCAGGAGGCAGAGGACAGGGGAGGAAGGCTTAGGTTCCTGCTTTATTGGGGTTTCCACATGAAGGGCAAGGCAGGGCAGGGGTTTGGCCAGTATGAATAATTTCGGTGGGCTTTGGGCTATAGGGGTGGTCTCTGGTTGCCCAGCACCGGGCCCTGGGAGGATCACAGCAGAGGAATATGGTCTCCTGGAGTAGCTAGAGGGGTATGGCTCTGGACAGGGTAGTTTGTCTGTCGGACACATGCCCCAGGCTGAGCCCTTTGCTGTCTCTAAGAATTGGAAAGGCTACTCTCCAGAGATGACACTACAAATGAGCGGGAGGAGAGGCGCGTGGGTGGCTCCGTGGGTTAAGCGTCTGACTCTTGATCTCAGCTCAGGTCTGGATCTCAGGGTGCGGGTTCAGGCCCAGCATTGAGCTCCACCCAGGGTGTGGAGCCTACTTAATAAAATGAAACAAAACTGAGCAGGAGGAGGAGCCATCCCGGGGAAGGGAAGAGTTTGCTCAGTGGATGGCAGGACGTGCGCTCCAGCAGTTACAGGGAGAAGAGTGGCGCCGGATGAAGTTGGAGAAGGAAGCAGAGCCCAGCTCACACAACACTTTGCGGCCCTTCTCAAAGAGAATGGATAAACACAAATGTTTGAAGCGGGACACGAGGTGATCTGAGTCCTTTGCTACTGAGTGGGAAAGGGCTTCAAGAGGGCAAATCCTGGAAGAGAGGAGCCGACGGGAAAGCCCTTTCAGGTAAGAGGTAACAGAGGGCTCGGCCATAGAGCTGGCAGCGGAGCTGGCTGAGACTGGGTTTGAGAATGAGGTGGAGTTTCTGATGGTTAAGGACAAAACCAAAATCAAGATGACTGCAAAGTTCAAGCTGACAGTGTTAATTTTGGGGCAATCAGCGCTCAGCTGGTATGTGAACCAGTGGAATGAACGAGAGATGAAAGAGGAAGGGCACCCAGGTCCGGACCCTAAGGAACCACTACAAACGAGGTGCAGGAACCAGCAAAGGAGGCTGTGAAAAAAGAAACAACAGACCCCAAATTGAGTCATTCGAGCTAAACTCACGTGACCAAACTGAGCCTTCATACCTAACCTAACTGCCTCTCCCAGGAATGTAATCTTAACCAGTCAGTCTGGAATTAACCAGTCGGCACCTGTGAGGTCATCTGCCTGGTAGGCAACTGCCATCCGCTGAAGAAAGGTGACCTTGCCTGAAAAATCATCTCTTTGCTAGGATAACTTCCTTGTTCCACTGCCTTCTGCCTAGAAAAGTCTCTCATTTTGTACAGCTCGTCAGATCTCCTTTTTAATAGCTGGATGGGATGCTGCCCACTTCATGAGTCATTGAATAAAGCCCCTAAGATCCTTAAAATGTACTCAGTTGAATTTTGTTTTTTAATAAGGCAAAAGAATTATTAGATCATTCAACTAAATTCCTACAGAATGAGTATAATCCTGACTTTAGAGATAGAAGTTAAGACAGAAATCCGTGACAAGCCATGAAGAGCATCTCTGGGATCTGATGGCAAATGATTCCCAGAAAAAAAGGGAGACAATGCAGAAGAGTGCAAATGGGAGACCAGAGCAGAGGATGTCTTTAACAGAGTGCCTGCCAATATCAGTGCTAGAAATGATAGAAAAATCACCACTGTGCAACTCCGCTATGACAACCATCCAGGCAAGAATCATTAATGGGTGCTGCAACCGACCAGAGGAAACGTTTTAGGGAACAGAACATTCCCATGGACTTAGAAGTGGAGGGAAAACTAACCCCGTCGATCTGGTCGTCGTCACCTGGATCACTCACATTCAGCCTCACGAACAGTGGAACCAAATGCCCGTACATTCTGATGCGATGCGATGTGACGAACACACCACTTGTTAAATATTCTTGCCAAAATTGCTTACCCTGAATCTAATTGAGCCTTGAGTAATTTTACCGGGAACTCTACAGGAAGAAATGATACTGACTGAATTAAGCTAAAAACTCCAGGGAGAAACAATCACATAAATCCAGAATGCAGGGCATTCCCTAA
This sequence comes from Ursus maritimus, assembly GCF_017311325.1. NCBI lineage: Eukaryota > Metazoa > Chordata > Mammalia > Carnivora > Ursidae > Ursus > Ursus maritimus. The sequence goes on along the minus strand of NW_024425563.1, from coordinate 67,145,670 downwards.
GATCTGCCGGCCCTGAAAAAAGGTGTCATGAAGAAACAAACAAACAAATGACAGAGCAACTGTTCCAGATTAAAAGGCAGTGAAGAGACGCAACAAGCTACTGAGAAGCTTGACTGGATCCCAGATCGGGGGTGGGCTTGGGAGGGAAAGCAACTGTTAAAGGCATTTGGATTATGTATGGATAAGCAACTATTAAAGGAATTTTGAATTCGGATCAAGAATCAGGTGGCATGACGAATGCATCACTAATGCTCTTAGGTGTTAGGATTACGCGGTGGTTACGTAGGAGAATGGTCTTGTACTGAGAGGCTGCAAGCTAAGGCATGCAACTGGCTTTCAAATAGATTCTCCCCCAAACGCAAGCTTCTAAACTTGGAAAGACAAAGCAAATGTGGCAAAATGGGGATTTGTGAGTATAGGTGAAGGGTATACATTAGGTCACTGAACTACTCTTTTAACTTTTCTCCACTTTAAACTTTTCAAAAGTTGTGTGTGGCGGGGCGGGGGAGGGGAGTAGGTTTCTCCAACTTATTTCCTGATTCCAACTGAGCAAATCAAAATGGGTTTAGAGGAAGGTTCAGCCTTAGAGTAGTTATTATTAATAATTAATCCGTATACAAAATGAGAAAAAAATACTGTATTACAGCTTAAATTTTCCTTGTTCCATGTATTAGGAATTCATGTTCACATTTAGCTGTTGGAAAAGAGCTGAGATTTTGTGAAAAACCAAAAGGATAGTCAGATAAACCTATTGTCCCTGAACAGGACGCCAGGTTAAAAAGCAAGAAAACACTTACACTCCTGCGGGACCTGTATCCACCTAGTGGTGACATATCCCAATTGCAGTTTGAGTCCTTTTGAGCGACTTGACTTAATAACCAACCAAACTGTTAAACTCAGTATTTGATCACAATAAGATCATCATATATAAATGCAGTCTTTATGCTTAGACAAAACAAAATCCCTGATCCATAGAGGCCAAAATCAGAGTGTATTTAAATTTTTTTTATTTCTAAGATAAATAATAGATGAGCTCATAAAAATTATATTTACTTTTGTTAAAATAAAATTTCTAATAAATACAATAGAAAACAAGTTAATTTTATACCTATTGTATTCTGCTACTTTTCATGAATGTAGGTTTTTAGATAGTCACTATTATCATCTAAAATCTGATATGTTTCTTGGTTTTGGATCTCTGGTTTACAATATTTAATCTTGCTTTATTTGTCTGTGACTTATATTTTTTCCTATGGATAATGAAAACGGCAAAAAACAGGAATTATTTTACCATGAAACAGTTCCAATATACATTAGTCAGAGCCCATTTTAAAATGTAAATAAAATCACAGGTCAAGTAGACAGTGGCCAAGGTTAAGAACCGTTCTGCAGTTTACATTTAAAAGTTACTAAAAGATTCACTGTAGACCAGAACTCAAACTGATACCTAAAAAAACAGAAGAAACTCTACAATAGGTAAAAGTAAATAAGAGATCCTCATTAGCTGCATGGCAGTGCCTTCCTGTGGGTGACCCTCCAGCCTGTGTGGCATCGGAACTAGAGGCGGAGCCCCCCCCTCACTAGGTGTGTGACCTGGAACATCTGTGAAATGTTAACAGTTATGTAATATCAATACCTACTCCCTCAGGACTGTAATTAGGATTCCATGAGGTAACGGAGGTGCCATTTTTAGTGCATTATCTGGCAAATTTAAGGAACTGGCAAATATTGTCATGAAAATGATGCTGAAAATGGGAAAAAAAGAAGCATGAGAAGCAAAGTGCCTTGGTAAGTTACAAAGGATAGAAACACACGCAAGTCTCTCTGCAGGGCTTACGCTGATTTTACAGGACGTTTAATGAGAGGAAAGAACTCTCCTATGGGAGGCAGACACCCTTGGCCCTGACCCCAGCATTGCTAGGACTAACCATGCGGCCCCGGACAGCTGACTTCATCTCTCCCGGTGAAGTTCATGGTTGTGTTCAATAGGGTGGTGGCATGACAGGCCGGCTCCAACCTTTTATCTCCTCTTTGTAGGCGAGGTGGGCTGCCATTAAGGAAGAGAGCAGAGGGAGCGCTCCATACTCACTGAGAATTGGAGTTGTTATATTTAGTTGATGCTTTGTTCTGTTTTATTCCAATAAAGAGCTCATTTACATTCAGCTTTCAGTGAAAGAAATTAAGGCTGCCATGCCTGCCTATCCCGACGAAAACCCCACGAGGAAGGAGCCACTTTCCCATTCCCCTCCTGAGGACATGCCTGAAGAATGAAGCGACAGGCCAAATTCAGATTTTAGTTAGCCTTTAATAGAACTCCAACGCATTAACAGTAAACAAAGATGTAAGCACAAAACATCCGAATGTCACCTATCAGTAGTTCTGAACACTCACAGTGGTCACCCTGTTGGAGCTGAGGTCATTTGTATTTTCAGGAAATACAGTCTACCCTGTTTCGGTGGAATGTGTGCTCTGGCCATTGGAAGGCAGAGACGAGGTTTCCGTTGTTCAGTGAAAATCCACTTTACTGGAAGCAGCTGTCTTCTCTCTCCTTCACTCCACATTTTTAAAAACTGTCCCTTTCCCTTTTGTGTTAAAAGTGCTATCAGAACTGAAGGGGCCTTTCCTTACCAAAATAAAATTAACTATACAGGTCATACATTTCTGGGCCCATTTCGCCGGTTAAATTCCCACACAGTTAGCAATTCATAGAAAAGTAAGTGTTAAAAGAAGTTAGCACACTTGCATACCAAAAGTACAATTCAGAGTTCACAATACAGGGCTCTGTGATATAAAGTGCCTATAAGCAGCTTCCTATCATATACTGAGGCTACAGAACTTCCCTGGAGAACAGATCCGTTGTTGGCATAAACTGTAGTCACAGTAGGCTTCTCAGATAGAATGTTCTGGATGCGGAGAACCTATTCAGGGGATACAAAAGATTAATACCGGACCACCATACACCCATGTCACTCAATCACCAATAATCCCTGTCTTCCACAACGACACAATCATTAAGAGGACATGCTGTTGAAAACAGCAGTTACCAATCTTTTTAATGTTAAAATGAAAGTACTTTTTTAAGCCTTCAAAGAAAGTACTTTCTTAAACCATCTAGCTACTGCATGCCAACACAGGATTTCAGGTTATTATAGTAATTGAGCGTTGATGGAAATACTTCCACATTACGCTAGCATGAACAGAAGTCATGTCATGTGGGGAGCTGACAATAAGCCAGGTATTTAAAAACATTGCCAGTCTACCACACAAGGAGGGCACATGTCTTTATAGAAAATGCCTTTTGACTAGTTTCCACCATAATTTAATACATCAAAAGATTATCTTTCTAAAAGTATTTGAATAAGTGAAATTCTGCCAATTATTGGCTTAAAGCACTTACAAAATCACTGCATAAGTTTATTGTAATATTGGTTTAAAATGACTAAACAAACCATCCCTGTGACAGTTTACTGTATTATTAGTTCAAAAGGACTTCAATAATTAAAGTTGAAAAATTAAGGTTTAAAAGAACAGAAAAACCTCTGATGATGGAGGATTGTTCGGGTCATAAATGAAGAGCTTCTGGCCATTAGGATGACAGCCTACCAAGATGTCCCCCGAGGAAGGATCGATAGATAAATTGTCCACCAGCGTATCCAACTTGAGTACCTTCCAGATGAAAAAATGTCAATATCTAAATGACTTGAGAAACTTGATTAAATAATTTAGGGCTAACCCTTCTTGCCTCTCTACATGCGGGAAAATTATACACAGCTCCCTGCGTCTACCCTTTTAACACCAATATGGCTTAACCTAAATTTAATAAACTGGTTTAGAGCCACTTTTCATCCTCCCTGAAATTAAGAAAGTTAGGGTGATGATCAATCTCTCTAAAAAATGAACTCCTTTTCCTTTAAAAGATGCACAATGATCAGTTAGCTCAAGGAACTCATTCAAAGCCAAATAGGAAATTCTTAATCAATCTAAAATATGTGTTGTCAAGCAGGAAGAAAATAATAATGGTGTGGAACCCAATTTCTACCCTCATTTATTATTGAAAGAGCTGACAATGTGCATAAATCTTCATTTCAGAATTCATCTATTAGGCTTTTCAATTGTGAAAATTCTTATTGGAATTCATTGGGTACCATCAGTACTTCATGGAATGGGCTCTAAATCTGATGCAAATATCACTCCCAACCCTCTGCTGCACGTAATCAGTCAGTCCTTGTGATTGCTGGGGATAGGAGGCTTGGCCTGTTGCAGGGAGGTAATATTTAAAAACCCAGAATAGCAACCCTGGCATCATATTGTGTTCTAAGGTGAAGTACTGTTATAATACAGTGTAACCACAAAACTACAAAGCATAATAGGTTAATGTCTCCTTTACATATGAAAATCAGTATTTTACCTTCAATTGAGTTAAATTCATATTAGGGTGTTTTTCCAAAACATGAATTTCGTGAGCCAGTATATCAGCAACGTAGATGTACCTTCGCAGAAAGGACACACTGGTTAGAGCTCCATGCCAATATAAAGCTTCATTAATACAGCGTGGAAGAATAAGTCTTAATAACCTGCCAAGAAGTTAATCAATGATGGGCCCTCAAGGAATGCTTGATAAAGGTTAATTTTTATTTAAAAAGTAAGCTTTCAAAATCAATTCATTGTTGCTACAAACAATCATGGAATTGTTAAATTATTTCTCAAAAGCTTTGTAAGGGGGAAAGCAATACAGCACATTATTTTGAATATAAAGTCTGTGATATTTGCCACCGAAAGGACAACAAAACCAATGTCTGGCTTCTGAAAAAAAGCTTTTATATTCCATGATATAATTTGGTATTTCTAGGTATAATGGTCACGTAGAAATATACGGTACGCAACAGAACACACTTTATTATTTGTTAATAGTCATTCATACTTAATAAAATATTTATTAACATATTCAGAATTTTCAGAGTAAGAGATAAGTATCTATTCAGAATAATCTGTCTACATCTAAGGAGGTGAATTAATGGACTACTTTACGGTAATTTTGCTCATTGAATTGACCCTTCCATGGCAACTGTTCTGTTGAGCCATTATCATGTGTAAAGCCATGAGCTCAGTATTGTGACGGACATAAAGAAGAGGCAGCCTTTTCCTCAAAGTTTAGAGTGTGTTGGGATGATCAGACTGGTTTGTACCCATGAAACAAATAATACAGCATGACTGGGAGCACGAGAAAGATTTCAGGCCTAGAGACCGAAGAAATATCTAACTCCTGAGAACACAGAAGGCTTCACAAAGGAAAGGCATCTGCAGTGGCTGTGGAAGGAGAGACTGGATTTGAGGAAATGAGGACAAAGCACCTTCCAGGCAGAAAAAAAAAACATGTGAGCAAAGGCACCGGGGCAAGAATGAGAGAGGCATATTTGCAAAATAATGAGTTCTTTGTCTAAAGCAGGGTAAGTATGAAAACGGTCAAAAAGGGAGGTTGAAGCTCGCCTATTAAAGCAAGTCCGAGCCTTTAGCTTGCCTCCATTTGATAAGCAATTGGGTCCCACTGAATTTTTAGAATAACAAAGTGGCATAATAACAAATGGTTAGTTCCATTCAACAAGTACAGAGCATTTGCTTTGCACCTGGCAGGGCTCAGCAGGGAGGAGTCAAAGATGAAGCGGCGAGCCCCCTCTCTCCGAGGGCCTTAAAGGCTCGTGGAAAACAGCAAGACAAAACTGGCAGCAAGGCAGAAAATGTCAGTGGACTGAAAACAAGTTGGAAGAAAGTCTACTACTACTCTAGGCAGAGAGGATGAGGACCTAAAGGGGGCAGGCGTCGGTGGGAAAGGAAAGGAGACGAGGATGATGGCTCGCTCACGGGTTGGCCCAGGAGGGTAAGAAGAGAAGGAGTTAGAGCTGAATCCTCTCTCGTTATTATTTATTGTTTGCAGCTCGGGTGCTGGAAAGTTGAAACTCATAATTCAAAGATGAGAGTTGGGGGAGAAAAACAGATTTGGCAAGAGAGTTACAGACAATTTAAACGATTCTACATTCACCTTCTATAATCAACAAGAAGGAGGAAAGTGTGTCATGAAAAAAGACATTGCGTCGTCAAGAATGCCAAATTTATTTCACGTTATATTTGTAGGAGTTTAAATTGTTCAGCGTGCTAAAGGTAGTACGAGGGGAGGTTAGTAAAATTAATATCCTTTCTATATGTTATGGTTGGACGTATAGAAACAGTGAAATAATTTGGGGGGGGCCATTGGGCAATATCGATTACAGTTACCATTGAAAGGGGTCACTCTTTGACTAAGTGGTTCTATTTTGAGGGTTTTATTCTATAGAAACACTTGCACAAACGTGCAGCGAGGACGGGCTCAGAGCGTCACTTTTAGCCCGTGCCCAGCTGGCACGCGAACCCAGGTCTGTCTGTATCATCCCCAAACCTGAAGACGGATTACGCTGCAATGCTCCCTTCAGGAGTTGTTCCTTAAAAATATCTGGAGAAGCTTCAGTGGTAAATGAGAAATACATTTTTTGTAAAAAATAAAATAAAATAAAATAAATATATATATGAAAAACAGCCTACATATCCATTAACAGAGAAGTGGTTAAATTACTTTAGGATCATCTCTCTAGTAGAATAATATGCAGCCAATAAAACAAAGATGTATTCATTTAAAAGGAAACACCAACCTCACACTTTAATATGTATATGTAAATATGACCCCAGTTCATAAAAATTTATATTTACAAAATTAAATTCTATAAAGATACCTACCAAAATTTAGATATTATATGTAAATATATGTGTGCTTAGTATATATTATATATTACATATAAACATTGTATATATTTAATAATATTTAATACAAATACATCAATGTATATATTATATGCATATATATATATATATATCATAGACCAAAAAAATATCAAGGGAGCTTTTTACATTGGAAAAATAAAGCAAAGTGAAGAATTTGACCCAGCACCACTACTAGGGAGAAATGAAGATACTCTTATAAGGAGTCATACTTTTTATCAGGTGAAATATTGATCCCATTTGCCGCATCAAATCCTTCTGCAACCACTTTAACTTCATTTGGACTGTAGTAAACAACATTTGCCCAGTGTAAGTTCAAGTATGTTTCCAAATACTTTAAGAAAGGATCAGAGAAATAGTGGTCATTGGTGGCATAGAAATGTGCTGGTCCAACAGCTATGATATCATTCACACTGAAAGAGAAAAAATAACATGTGAGAGAAAATAAGAAGCCAGTTGGTCTCCATATTAAAGATTAAGTCTCTGGAAGGCACACACAACCTATGCTTTAAATTTTTGGTACAAGGTTCCCCAGGAAAAGCTCAGCTAAAACTCACGTGGCTAGAGTTACATGCAATCTACTGTAATATCATTTTTCAGAGAACAATTTTGTATGATAACAGGTAATTTGAAGACAGGTCATTTAGCAATTATGGCAGGGCTATTATAAAAGAAAAAAGAACTTGGTGCCAACAGGGTATGTTTTTTGACAGCAAGAAATGTAGGGTCTGGCAACAACACGGAAGGATACAGCTATCTATAGTATCGAGCTGGACAGAGCCTCATTGGCTCCTGAGCTGCTTAGGCCGTCCATAACATTTACCTAGCTTTCATTTACTCAGTTGCCGGATTTTCCTGAGTTCCTTTGCTTAGTTATTAGTCAAACTAAGGTTGACTGTTCAATTTCTACCTGCCTCACAAACCGACCTGCCGAGAACAAACGGGCACTCAATAAACACTTGCAGAGAGATGGATGATGAAATTGCTGGAGTACAATGCTTCAGGGGAGAGATTTATATACTAAAAACAATTACATTTTTAAAACCAGTTAGGCAAAGGCGTTATTAAATTTAAATTCCAATTACCCTATGCAAAAATTTCTGAAAGAGCTGCTTTCTTCTTTGTTAAATGAAAAACAGAGCTACAGGGAAGGTGAGTTCCCTCTTTCTGAAAGAGCACGGTGATGCAGAGGCTGCCTGGACAGTATTTAAGCTCCAATTATTATGAAGTGCATTTTTTGGAAGAACGATTGGAAATTATATGCAGAAGTCTGAGATAGGGATGGTGAAATTAAAAATATTCATCAAGTTCAAACTTAAAAGAAGCAGTAAGCTAACGCAAACTGAGCTGGGGAGATACACATGACTCTCTTTTAGCCACATTATCAACCGGTTGTATGTTCTGGAAGTAGGAGTGACCGCTTCCAGTTTGAATCCCTCCAACTCTGTGTGGCCATTAGCCCCCAGCGACCATGACACCGGTGCAGGTCCTTTGTATTCATCCCGTACAAAGCACACGGACTTCATTTAAAGCAGGCTACTCCTCTTTGGCAGGACAAGTATTATGGTTCGGGGGATGAGTCATCCGAGATGGAAGGTGACAGCAGGAAAAACAGGGAGGCTTGTCTTCTGCTCCCAAGATGGCCCGGAAGAGAGCTCCCCTGTAATCCAGTGTTTTATCATTTCTCAAGGGAGTCCTCAGAGAACACTGATTATTATGAGTGACAGTGACTTCCCCTGCTCTACAAGGAAACCACACACACACACACACACACACACGCACGCACGCACACACACGCACACACGTATTTACGTATGTGTACACATGCACATATTTTAGCTCTTATCAAGGCTGAGAGGCCCATCGTGGGGAATACATGGCAATGCCAAAGATAAACTGGAGAATGAACACAAGGGCTGAGTACCTTGGAAGAAGTTCATGTTTGATTGTTTTTAGATGCAAAAGAGAATTTTCTTCTTCTTCAAATTTAAAAATTTCCACTGTATTCTTGAATTCTGGGTGGTTTACAACAAAGAGATAAACTGTGTCGTCTAAAGAATTGAAAGAACAGAGTTAATTTACAAGACAGAACCGTAAGACCCCTGGGCAGACACTGACATTTACATACCGCGGGCGGGGGAGGCTGAATGTATAAGCTGTGAGGCGACCTAACAGATCGTTCTTCTTCCCCGTCTTTCCCATCACTGTCTGGCTGCTGTTATTTCCGATCATTGGGCCCCTGACCTTTAAGAAAGAGTGTTTTCCACTCCGTATACAGAATTCATGAATAATCTGTTTATAGTTTAATTCAGAAGTACAGCTCTTTTTTAATGCAATAATCATAGATATATGGAAAAGGTTATGAAATCTAACCATTCTCCCAGGTGTTAACTGTTAGAAATTCCCCATGTGGCCTATGTTGGCTGCTAGCTGGAGAGGCAAATGATCAACTTATTTGTATGAAGAATACAGAAAGAATTCATGAGTTAATTGTTCTTCTCTTACTATAGATACGATCCAAATCTGTTTTCCACAGGCATTTGCAAACCATGGTAAGTTTCTCAGTGTGGGGAGCTCATCAGCTCTTACCGTTGTCTATGAAGGTGCTGATACCATGTGGATTGAACGAAGCCAAATTGAACCCACGGCTGATTCTTAATTCCAGAGCCCTCGGGTTTTCTTTTTTTAGATCCATCATTAGTATCCCTCCAGGCTTATCTGGGGAAAAGCTGTGGAGTCCCGGACATTTTAAACCCTTTTCAAAACAGAGGAAAAAGTTAAATATAGAAGCTTAAGTGTGTTTATAGGCTAAAATGGGCTGTATAAATAAATGATAAATAGAGACTTTGGTTAAAGGTGGCGGCATTACAGCTACAAACAGCAAGAAAGCAGAGAGGAGACGATAGAAAAAATAGGAATTGGAGGCTGGTGAGAGCCGCAAGATGAAAAGGAACTGATTTTTCTGAGTTGAGGAACAAGACTAGGGGTGTAGTCTCTTAAGGGGATAACCAGAAGGTTGGTGGACTGGGAGATACCAAGCGGAGTTGAGGGGGGTGGGGGAGAAGTGAAAGTTTACACACGGGCTGTTGACCCTCCAGCCCTTGGCCTGCCCTTTGCTCCTAGAGAGCCACAAAGTCTTGGTGGATGGTGTCAGTCAAGGCTTCCCTCCTTGTCTCATGCTCCAGATCCAATCCGTCAGCAAATCCTGTTGACTTTACCTTGAAAGTAAGTCCCTTCATAAGGATGAGAGCCTTTCTCACCACTTTGTCCATGACTGCCCTGGTCCAAACCACCCCCACAATTATGGCAACGGCTCACAACTAAATGCCCTTTCTGACTTTTTCTGCCTTTCCCGGAAGACCGGGTCTCCCACCAGCATCCAAATTATGTCAGACGTCCCGCCTCTGATCAAAACTGCATCTCACTCAGATTACAAAGTGGAAGATCTTCCGATTGACTGAAGGCCCTGTACCATCTGCCCTGCTCACTCTCCTGCACCTTCCCCACCCCAAACACTCCAGGTCTCCGCGCTCATCTCCTACTGGCCACATGGCTTCCTTGATACTCTTCATATAAACCAGCACATTCTCACTCAGGGCCTTTATACACACTGTTCCTTCTGCCTAGGAACGCTCCCCACCCCACCTCAGCCCACTCCACCCTGCAAGATCTAGGGCTCTTAGATGCTTTATATCTATGTCAAATGGCACACACTGCCGTTTGGCACAGACGCATATATTTAGATATACATAAACGGCCTGACCACACCCTCAGCACAGCTGTCCCTCTCCACTGCCCCACCTTCCTTTACTTCTCATTAAAGTGTTGCTAGCATCTGACACAGATTCATCCTCTCTCCGCTGCAACATGAGTCAGGACTTTGTCTCCTTTGTTCATTGCTAGATCCCAGGGCCTGGAGCCGTGCCTGGCATATAGTTTGCAAATATCACCCTTATGTACAAGATCCCTTTGTATACTGACCTGTTTGGGCGCTCATGCCTATTCCTGTACCAATACACTGCTCTTTAATTACTATAGCTTTATTTATACATACAGCCAATACATTTATGGTGAGTCCCCATATCCCACACCTCATTGTTTTATTTTCACAAACTAGTTTTAGATATTTCTGCTCATTGGTTTTTCTGTATAAATTTTGACAATTAAGTTGCTATTCTGAATGGAACATTATTATTTTTATTTTTATTACTATTACAGTTTTATTTGGTTCTTCCTTGTGCATGGGAAAGCCAGTGAGTTTTACATGTTCATTTTGAATCCAGCCATTTCACTGAACTCTCCCCACAGGTCTAATAGTCTGTTAGTTGAATGTCTTGGATTGTCTAAAAAGCAGGTAATGATGATGTCTGAAAATTAGGGTAGTTTTGACTTTTTTCCTACCTCATATTTCTTTTTCTTGTTTTCTTGGGTTATTAACAACTCTAGTGGATTACTGATAGTTATAATATTTGGAGGCATTTTCTTCCTTTTCTAAACATTTATGGGAAGGCGGCTAATGTGTTACCACTAAGAATGATGTCTGCTGTAGGTTTCAGAGAAATTACCTTCCATTTCTAGTTTTCTTGGAGCTTTCAACCAGGAATGAAACGCTGAATTTTCTTTAATGTTTTCTTGGGACTCACTGAAATAATCTAGGTCTTTTCTCTTTTAGATCTTTGTAAGTCATATTTTATGCAAATCTAAAAGAGTATACAAAAATTAAGTCTCACGTTATGCACAAAGTTGAACATAATAGAAATTATCTCCAATTAAAAAAAATCTATCAAAATGATAAACCTTCAAGGCTGGCAGGCTCAGGAAGCAGAATAAACTGGAATTACACTATCCCTACATGGCGGCACTACTGCAGTGGCTGATAATCTCTATTTTGTATCACTGTCCCATAAACAAGAGCATGACTCGAAGGCACAGAAAGCTCTACCAGGGACGGTGATCACTATCCATGGTCATTTTAATACTCCCTACCATTGAAATCTGTTTTTTCTCTTTTTAAAAGTTTGATTTATTTTTACTTGCAGTAAAATACACATCACGAAATTTACCGTCCTCATCATTTTAAGCATATGGTTTAGCGGTGTTAAGTACACTCACGTGGTCATTTAAATCTTTCTTCTATTCCATTTTGTGTCACCCAATTCTTCAGTAAGTGTGATGTTGGTTTTGGGGTGACTCTCAAACCCATAACCATGGAACAGGATGGGTCAGATGGGCTAACATGCTTGGAAGAGGAAGAGACAGCTGACGTGAGATACACGTTACTCGTTTAGAAAGGAGGGAATTCTGGGAAACAGTAGAGACAATGCTGAGTAGTTTAAAAATCAGCAGTAAAGTGGGATTGTTTCTAAATTTGAAAAAAAGACAGTCAGATAAGCAAGGAAGGACAAAAAAGCTGAAGAAATTCTATTGACATGGCTACAAGATCATTGTGACTGTCATCAGTCCCTCCGTGGAAATGACTATAGATTTATGTGCTCGGAGACCTCACTTCTAATTCCGATTTATTCCTATGGGGGTTGAGATCTTGAAACATGTGAGTTCTGGATTACAAAAATCTCTGAGATTACCTCTTTTGGGGGGGACAAAAAAAGCAAGTGATTTCTACTTTCCTCGGGATTTTTGCGTCTCTAGTTAACGAACAATTCTGACAAGGAGCCCCCGGGTTTTCTCCTAAGCCTACAGACACGTGTAAGCATGTGCTTCCAAACAAACCGATAGTCCTACTAGAAATATCCATTTTACTTTTTCTGTGAAGGTAATGACATAACCTTGTCTTTTGAGACGATATTTTTAAAATTTAATATATTAGTGTTCTTGCCAAAGCCTACAATGTTTCTTTTTTTACCTCAGTGGTAACAACCGGCTGCTCAGTGTTCCACTTAAAAACCATCAGGAACCTGACCGGTATCCCACGCCTCATTCTCCTCTCAGCCCAGTTCTCTCACGTCTCCCATAGGTCCGACCACAGTTTTATTGGTGCTGTGGCTCCTCTGAAGTATCTCCATGCTTTTCACACCTGAGTCTCAGAGTCTGAAAACAATGGACGCTGAGAGGGAACAGAATCAGCACAGGCTGCCTTCCTCAAGAAAAACCGAACCCATGACGATGCCAAGGACACTCCTGGGGGCCCACGCCAGGGAAGAACGTGGTCAGAACCTCCTCATCGCCCACTTACACAGTTTTCCAATTAGATGGCTGCTGGTGTAGGCCAGCATGCGGGCCAATCAATTTTACAGCCTTTCTAATGTATGCCCAGGGAAGTGGTTATTTTTAGCTTCTAAGAAATTAAGGCGAAAGGGTATAAATAAACTCAGCTGATGACTTTCATGAGAAGCTATTCAGGGGGAAAAAGAAAGAAAAAGCCTTGGTCTGGGAACGTTGGTATATTGTTTGAAAATAAACAATAACAGCAAGAATATGAGCTTAAAATTGAGAAGCTAATGAAAAGAGAGATAGATGCTGTATTTAGAAGAGTATAATGTAGTATGGAATATCCACAACAATGCCCAAAGTATGCTTTTTAATAAGAAACTTTCGAAACACAGATTGCATTGGAATATTTTAATGCAATGCAGTGGGGACATAAAGAGCAATTAATCAACTGCCAAAGATTTTTTCATCTCTACATTTAGATAAGCTTGAGGACATTTTCCAAAATCCTGTTTAAACTGTCTTCCCCCCCCCCCCGAACATATTTTTGAAAGTGAGGAATTTTACACACAAGTTACTGCCCTGCAGGCCTCATCAAACTCCCCTGTACCTCGTCCACGGAGACTGGGGAAGGAAGGAGATACTCACCACACTGAGGAAAGCCAGACCATTGGGAAGTATGTCAATATCGTCCGCACCAGCTTCTGTAAGTTCAAGAAATAGATAAATGTCACATTCAAATTCTGTTATTTGTTAGATGTAACATAACTGGGACTTAGTTTACTCTATCAGTGCCTGCATTTTTAGGAATGGTTCTAATTTTTTTCCCAACCACTCTCTTTAATACACGTCAGTCTAAATCCCTTCCTGCAGTGAACCTCTGACTTTAAATGTTAGATATTTTATGTTTACTCAAATCAAAGTCAAGTAATCACTACATTTCCAGCTATAATACAGAAAATGTTGACATCTGTACACTCTTATGATAAACATCCAGATGTCTGTACAAAAGTAATTGACATCAGGGGAATATTACTTTCAGAGAGAAGGGCTCATAGTCATTTAACCATGCAAATATCCTTGTCCCTTTCTCTGCTCATTCAATCTGAAGCAAACACAGACATTTCTCCCATTAACAGAGATAAGACACCTGGGATTATATATTCCCTCTTTAAAAAAACAATGTCTGCTTGTTCTCATAAGCAAAGAAAGCTTTCCATTTAATCTTTAAATTTAGGCTTTAAACTACAGAAAACAACCAGCAAAAGAAAATTAATGAAAAATACCATGCACCTAAGCCAGCTGAACCTTCTAACGCTTGTCTCTGAGCAGGCTACAATTACTATTGATTGTTTATTGATTGTCTGAGCATACTCCACACAGCACAGCAAATAATTAGACATAAGACCTTCCCAGTGGTCTCACTGTGTAAATTCCGCAGACAGATAATAGACCCAAACACAAGAAAAGAGGAATAAAAATGGCTTAGATTAAGCCAAATCATGACACATTCTTTGAGTCCACAAAATCCAATCTTCCCCTTTAAGGCCTCTCCAAAGGCTTTCCCCAAGATTATTTCTAGGTTGTCAGAAACAAACAGCATCTATGCAGCCATTTTGGTTTTGATTCACGCGTTTGCATTTGGCCGGTTGCCTCCAGTGTCGCTGGCTCTATCATAGTGGAGAGAAGCAAAAGAAAATAAAAATGCCAAGAACTTCACTTCGTAAAGAGGACTGCAATCATGAACACCTGCAATGCCTGTTCCTTGGCAAGAAGATACATCTATAGCTTAAGCACGGCATAGTGGAGGAGTTCTTAACCTGGGGCCGTGGGTTCCTAAGGAGCCACAAATGGCTTTTAGAGTCCGTGAACTTGTTAAAACTCTATGCAATGCAAAATATCATCTGTATGCTCAGCTGAGACATTTTCAATGAAAAGGATCCTTGGCTTTCAGCTGGTTTAAAAAAGGGTCAGTAATACCGCAAAAAAAAGTCAAAAATTTCTAGTCTCTAGTCCCATGGTGGTTCTCAACTGGTAATGAGCAGGGACCAGGGGAACTCGACACCACACGTGTGTACCTGCAACCACAAACATACAAACGCACGCACTCACATGCACATGTCAGTCCAAGGTTTGCTTTCTGGATCCATTTAGTAGGAAGTCAATGAAATAAAATTTGTTGCTCCGGAAAAATTACTTAAAGCAACTTAATTTCCACGTGTACATGCTTATACAAAGTGCAAGAAAAGACATAAAGAAACAAATTAAGAAGGTTTCTTTGGGTGGCAGAATTATGAGTGATTTTTTCATTTTCATCTTTACTATTTAAAATTTTCTACAAACGATAGTATTGTTTTAGTAATCAAGAAAAGAACAATGTTTTTAAAAGATATTTTCATTTCAACCACACTGTAACTTCTTTCTGTTTAACTCCATTGCCTATTCCAAGGAAAAAAAAGTCTTATCTAGTTTTCTTTAGAATATTTTCCAGATCTACCCCCACCCCATCTTCATTTCTACATCCAACACTACAAGAGAATTTTATCATTTCGTATCACCTCTTTGGTGTGATTACTGCAAGAGTAGTCAATGCTGGAGAAATTTTTTCTCCTCTAATTTAATAATAGGAGTAGTACTAGTAGTAATAGTAATAGCTACTAAGATACAGTGTTTACCAAGGGCCAGGCTCCTTGTAAGCGCTTTACATACATTATTTCACATAATTTCCTACATCCTAAGCAGCAATACTATTATCTCTCATTTTAGAGTTAAGGAATTAGAGCCTTTGAGCAGTTAGGGAGATTGTTCAAGGTCACAAACTGGGAAGGTGGGACTCAAGTCCTTTTGTTCTGACTTAAAAGCACACAGAAAAAAGACAACCTAGCATCGAATGAATTCTCTGTCAGAACCATCTGCTGGTTCCTCTCTGAAGACACTGTACTTTGTAAATCTGACTGTGGTCAATTCCACAGGTTGGCCTTCCTCCCAAAAGTTTTGCTTCCATGCCTCCTCCCAAGTTCCTCACCAATCCATATTCTGCACTTTTCTTTAAAACCTCTTTTAAAACCCTCTTGCACTAGAAAGTCTTCTAGCTTAGCTCATCTGATTTCTTATTTTTTCTTACTCCTTTGGTAATGCTCTATGTCCGAGATGGCTAACTGCCCCCCACTGTCCATGCTCCCCTTCCTCCTTTGCAGCTCCAGGTGCATGGCAACACAGCCACAGAGATTTTCTACCCTTTCTTGCAATAGTTGTGGCCATTTGCCTCCGTTCATGTTAATGGCATGCGAGAACACAGTATGCATGCAATTTCTGGGTAAAAGAAACTAAAAATAATAGCCACGTTAATGTTCTTTCTACCCTTTCCTGCTGGGAAGTGGCAATAACTGGAGTTCCAGTCGTGGACCGAGAAAGCAGCAGGATGTTGAAGACAACTGTGTTGCTTCGTCAGCCTTTGTACCAGACTCGCCGCACAGGTCGTAGTCATCTTATCACCCTAGGCCATTTGCTTATCTTTGATGGCCAAGTAAAAGAAGATAAATTTCTCTCTCCTCTAGGTGTAACTTTATAACAGCAAATCAGCCCTGGCCATGCCCAATAGAGTACCTGATACGTAATGTACCTTTTCTTGTCCACTCTTGGCTCACTGGTGAGGTATGTGTGTTAATCACTCTGGGAGGAGATACTCTATTGGAAAGAGAATTTGCAAAAGGTACTAAACCTCTCTGAGCTTTGGGTCCTTATCTGTCATAAAAAGAAAAGAAAAAAGAAATCTAAATCTCACAGCAGTGTATATTTTGTTTTCCTTTCATAGGTAGACTGTAAAGTAACCGATCACAAGGACTGCAAACTTCAATGCTTTTTTTTTTTTTTTAATCTCCCCAGCAGCAGTTTTTGTAAAGGTCTTGATTGCCAAGTGTATAAAACCGCTAATTAACTCAAAGAGACAATCCATTCAAAATTTTATTTTAGTCCAGAACTCTGAATGCCCGCATTTTCAAAGACATTTAGAAAATGTTTTAAGCTTTTAAGCCTCAAATAGACTTAACAAGCACCTGTCATTATAATTTTTATTATTTAGATGTTGATATTAGGCCAAATCTTGGGTAAGAGCTTGGTTTCTGCCTGTAAAAGACTGGGAAGGAATAGAAAAAATGGGACAGTGAGCCCCCACAGAAGGCACACATCCTGTATGATACGTGGTAGATGACTACTATTTGTTAAAACAGAAAGACATGAGATGATATGTAAAAAGCACCCAAGAATTGCCAAGAGTTCATTTCTAGTCATGGTGAATGTAGCACTGGAGTGTGTGTGTGTGTGTGCGTTGGTGTGTAAGTATGGGTGTTGATGGGGATGGAAAGGTAGGGAAAAGTGGTCTTACCTCTTAGAGGGATTGTTGGCCTCAAGTGCATGGCTACTATTGTTTCCAAAGCGCACACTAAAAAAGAGAACCTTTCTACCCTTGTTGCCTACCAGAAGTTGCTTCTGCCTGTATGGGAATGTACGTGCCCAGCACACTGTTATTCCTTGTAATCAAAAGACCACTGAATAAGTGACTGTTATTAAAAACATATAACCACGGGCTATTATTAGCCATTATGCATCACTAACATAGAATTCAACAAATGTTCATATGATGCGTGCTAACCACAGAGCAAAAAACAAAAAAAAAAAAAAAAAAGAAAGAAAGAAAGAAGCACAATTCTAATTAGATCTAAAAATGTATCCCAAATGTGCTTCTAATCACTCATCGTCTTTGCTCTGTTGCCTTTTGAAGTGCCTCAGAGGCATTAAACACTTCACGAGAAGGGCCATAGGTGACATATTTCCTCATTCTTTCCAATTCCAGACAGCAGCTCACACACATCACAACATAAAGGTCACAAACACAGACAGACGCCTGTTCAGAATACAAATGTCTTTGGGCTTGTTTTTCTCCGAGGAGCCCTCCATCCCAGGGAGTTGTAGCAGCAATACACTGGGCGGGTCATCCTGTAATGTGTCTGGCTGTGCCCTACTGTCTACTCTGAGACTTGAATTCACAGAAGGTGGGCTCCACAGGGCCAAGGGCTGTTTAATAATTTGACAATTATTAACTCAGTAGCAACAGTAACCTTCGAGATCATGGACTCAACCTTCCAACCTGGTACAACATCCCTCACAGAAGCCATCTGGCTCTTGCTTAGGGGCTGGTTCTGAGGGGGGGGGGCGCTTCTTGACTGAGTCAGAAGGCAGGGTGCAGTGGCGGAGTTTCTTGGGACTCCAGACAACCTTATTTCTAGAACTGTCTTCCTTATCCGCACAGATCTAGCCAGTCCGCTATTTGATACTGAGTTTGTATCTTCCTGCTAAATGTGTGGGCAACAGTAGCAAAGAGGAGAAGCCCCGGGAGAAAGAAGTCAAGGAGTCTAGGCCTAGGGAGCTATGACTGGGAAAAAGTACCAAAGTAGCAGCGGAAATGAGAAGACAGGGCACAGAAAAAACAGATGCGTGAAGGAGAGGCAAATAACAGAACCGGAAAGAAATTTTGAAGCAGAGAAGGCAGCTCTGAAAACTGATAGGTTTCATGAAAACAAAGCCTTCTTGTGTGTGATCCAGGAAAGGGTCACTACTTGGTTTTTGCTCAAAGAGTACTTCGAGCCCTGTCTGTAGTGAATGTGCTTATAAATGTCAGGTACTGAGTTTAGTAGCATTGCCAACTCCAGGACAATTAAGCAACGACTATCAAAGCTTTAAACATTTTTTAACATATTTATTTATTTTTTTTAAAAAGAGAGGGAGAAAGAGTGTGCACACACAGACACACACACAGATACACATGTGCGTGAGGGGGAGGGGAGTGGGAGAGGGAGAGAATCCCAAGAAGTCTCCACACCCAGAGTGGAGCCCAACACGGGGCTTGATCCCACAAGCCAGAGATTATGACCTGAGCTAAAACCAAGAGTTGGATACTTAACTGACTGAGCCACCCAGGTGCTCCGACCATCAAAACTTTAAACACACATGCTAACTGAACAACATCTCACTGTTAAGAATTTATGCTACCTCTCTACGAGAGTTCAGTGTATAACAGTGTTCACTGAACTGTTTGCAGTTGCAAAAAAACTACAACCATCCAAATGCGTTAAGAGGGAAATGCTTAAATCCACCAGGGTACCATGAAAAAGAATGAGGCGGGTCTACACGTGTTGATGTGGGAAGCTGTTCACATTGCATTTGGCATAAAGCAGGTTGTAGAATATATTCTTATACTAAGATGCCATTTGTGAAAAATACATATGTATGCATATGTCTGTTTGCATTTGAACTGGAAATATCAGGAAAGAGAAGAAAAACTTTCTTTCTGGGGTTGTTTCTGTGGGGAATGGAGATTTTCTGGAGAGACTGTTATTTTCCATTTTGTGACTCCTCTTCCTTCTGACACCTTCCCTAGCTGACTGCTAGGCTGACAGAGCACGGGCTTCAGCGGCCACACACAGCAAAGGACACAGACTTTACAAAACTAGTTCAGAAAAGTCACTAAGCAAGCAAGACATCAAACAATAAACATAGGATTACACAAATAATTAACAAATTGCAGTAAGAGGGAGAGAGAGAAGAAATGCAGGTGCATGAGATCAAAAAAAGATTGACTGAAGAGGTTTTTTTGATTTAATGTGATTTTTCCTCTGATCAACACTAGTGGCGTGCCAAAATACTGTTAATGAGTTTTTTCCTGTTGGTGGCCAAACAATGTTAGGTGTATAACAAGCATTTTCTCATACTTACCGATTCCTTTAATGAGGTGGCAGTTTGGAAGGTCTACGGATTCTACTTCTCTGGAGGCTTTAAGTCGATTCCTGTTTTTTTAAAAAAAAAAATCTATCTGTTTATGTATTCCCTGCTTTGTTGCAGACAAGGTTTAAAGAGGCTTACAGCAATACATAAAACAGCGTAAATCTAAAGCAGATAGAAGAGAAGATAGAAAAACAAGGGTAGGAACATAAAATAGCACCAGAAATGAAGTTAAAATAAAAATGCATATCACAAAATTCTACATGTGAATGTGGGTCATAAAAGAAAGCCAATAACTCAACAAATAAAACTTGCAATGCAAGTTCCCAAGCAAATATGAACACAGCACCAGGTCACATTTCTCACGGCTCTGGTGTGGTGGGAAGAGCTCCCGATGTCAAACCAGAAGCGGAGGGCCCAGAACAGTGGAAAAATGCTCAGACCCTCCGCAAAATGACACGGGGCCTGACGGGAGGCCAGGAGAAGAGGCGATTTTCAGAGCCAGGCACAACACGTGGAAGAGGTCCCATCCCCGTCACAAAATTTATGGGGTGAGAACTTTGGAGAACACCAACTACTGTCACAAAAGTGCTTGCTGCTGTTGTTTCACAACAAGTAAGAGTGCGGAAATAATGAGGAAATGGTGAACTGTTATGACATACCTTCCCCAAGCCCCTGCCCTGGGAGAGGGCCACAGAACGGTTTGGCCAAACACATCTGGGAGCTCTTTTTTGGAAGCCACATGCTGTAGGCTTTCCCTTCTCTTTCCTCACTGTCTCTCACCTTCTCTTCCTGTTCTCTACAGTCATAAATCATAAAAGTGCTTGCAGAGTAGTTTACATTTTTTCAAAATGGGTCACACAGACCACACATTTAAGAGAGAAAAATGACCATTTGCTGCTTGTCCCTCTCCTATTCATATCCTTGACAGCGTCTGACTTCTAGACACCGAATTTGGGGAAGGTTACCGGTCTCAGCAACGTGGAAGAAGGCCAAGGCCTACTTAACCCAGAATTGCCAACAGGTGGTAGCAGCTATATAATCTGGCAACTCGTATCATACATAACGTTTCTGATTAAAATGTTAATCAATATGTTCTTTTGAGGGGGGCATGGGTGGCTCAGTCAGTTACGTGTCTGCCTTCAGCTCAGGTCATGATCCTGGGGTCCTGGGATCGAGTCTCACATCCAGCTCCCTGCTCAGTGGGGAGTCTGCTTCTCCCTCTCCCTCTGCCTCTCAGCCCTGCATGCGTTCTCTCAAGAAAATCTTTAAAAAAAAATGGGTATGTTATTTTGCATCATATAATTCAAATAGTGTCAAAATTTTTTGAAATAATATAGCAATAAGGCAATAAAATAAAATTATAGTGAGTAAAATAAATATATGAAATATATAGATTTTTAAAATATAAAGATGTAATAAAAATTAAAAATAAAATTTTAAAGTAAAGCAATAAAAAAGACAATGAATCTCACATTTACAAGTCTCAGGAGTGATTTAAAGGGGGAAAATATGTATATTTAGCCTAATGGGGTGGCAGTAATACTAGTGATGATGGGGATGCTGCAGCTAATGACTGTGGGTAGCAAAAGGAAATCAGTAATAAAAACAGCTAAAACTTATTGAGTTCACCACGGTTCTGTGTGATTTACCTGAATGACTTCATTTAATTATTCGAACAATCCTAAGAAGTAAGTACCATTGTCCCTGCTTTAGGGATGAGGGAAGTGACTCAGAGGTGAAGGAACTTTGCTGAGGTTTGGCACCTGCTGAGAAGAACTTTCCAGAGGCAGTGCTCTAACGCACTCCGGTATTTTTCTCAAAAAGGGTGAAAAGATCTGTGTTTCTGTCTTAGCAGCAAGACTGCCTGACCATTAGCAGGTGAATCCCTATGGGCCTCAGTCCTCTTTATGCACAAAATAAGGATGAGGCTAGATGGCCTCCCAGGTTCAGTGGACACTGCATGATTCCAGAAACAGATGGAGATATGCCAGTAGGTCCCAGCTGCAGTTTCATCAAGTTTCTGTATCATGGATTGGTTTGGGTGTCAATTTTAAACAACCTCCTATTAACTAAACAAAAATAGGGATAATGAGGATTGTCATCTACCTTTTTCAAAGATGAAATATATGGATAAAATAAAATTCAGTTCTGTTTGAACAGTTAAATATGGGTTATTTTTTAGAGTCAACTTAGGTCTACATAAATGCCTGATAATTACACATTGCCAATAGGCAATCTTCATCAACTAGTTTAGTTGTACAATACCATCTCTACGCACACTGCCTACTATTAAAACTGGAGTTGCAAAAGGGCTGTGCATAACTTCTGCTTAATCAAATCATTTTTTCTTATCTCTCTTTCAAAATCAAAGAAAGATGGGATTTTGTTTCCAACGTTTGTGGGCCATCAGGACTTTCAAATTCTTTCAGTGGAAACTTGCTAGGCTTTTTACCAGTTCCCTACCCATTAGTGACCATCTGTATTCCAGGCTGGCAGGCCCTCTTAGCTGACAAACTTAAAGCCACCCTCACCCCCTTTCTTCCTTGCTCCTTTCCACTGCAGAGACAGGCAAGCCGAACATTTGCTTTCCCAGCCTCCTTTGTATTTAGGGATAATCATATGACTCAGGCTTTGGAGAAAGATATTTTTGTTCCTGATAGAAAAGGCAGACACAAAAAGAAAGCTAACTAGTATCCCCCCTTTTTCCTTTCTTCATGATTTGACCACACATGCGGTGCTTAGGACTATAACAACCATTTGGTATTCTTAACATGACAAGAATGAGGACACAATGCCAATAGTGAAGGACTGAAGGACAAAAATATAAGAACCTAAGTTTCTGATATGATCATGGGCTCAAGGGACAAGCTGTAGATGGACTCACCTACAAAATTTTTATCATGTGAGAAAAATAAGCCTTTATTTGTATATGTTACAATTAATTTGATGTATGTTACTTGCAGCTGAAAGCACTCCTAACTGTTAGAGAGATTTAAGAAGTTTGGGAGAACATACAAGAGAGAGTTACACAAACCTCTTTGGACTAGCAGATCAATTAGCCTAAATGCATTCATGCCAAATTAAAAATAAATAGACAAATGGTACAGACACAAATAATCTTGGTACAGGCTATTTGCTCCCTAGCACTTTCTGTCCTCGCATGCTTATGAGAGTACTAGGTCAGAGACAGCAGTCTGCTCTCCTGCAGACCTTGCAAATCAACCACAGCACTCCTGCCCTTTACCCCACAGCCAGCCTCACACACAATGTCCCAGGCAACCACTACTGCTCTAGGTTCCTTTTATTTTTCTCACTTTCCTCTTCTTTTTCATTAAGATGGGGTCATTTTCTTTTGAATTACAACTAGAAAGAAAATATTCCGTCTTCCTTCAATGGAGCCAGCAATCACTTCCCCAGTGACACCCAGCGGAAACATGTACATCAAGGTTCTTAATCTGGGGTCCAGTGACCTCTAAGGAGTCCATGGGTAAAATCCAGGGATCCATCAACAGGGATAGGGGAAAAAATACATCTATCTTTATTTAAACCTAACTGAAACTAAGTATTTCCTTTGATGATGAGTGCAGGCAAGAAAGCACAGAACTTTCTACTAGCAGTACCTGTGTCTCTCTGTCAATAACAGAAATCAGACATTGTTACATCACATTTCAGCTGTTGTAGATATCTCAAAATACCATTTATACTCTCTGCTACTTCAAAATATCTATTGCTATATATTCAACTACCTTTATATCTATTTAAGGCTTTAATTAAGAAGCCCATGTTATTACATCATACATTTGATTTTTAAAAGAGGTTGGTAATAGTATTTAAGTATTTGAATTAGTATTAACTTATATAGTATTTAATTTTGTTTTGGAATCCTATGTGTTTTATTTCACCCATTTAAAAACATGATGCTGACCAAGGGTCTATCAGCTGATGAACAGATAAAGAAAATGTGGTTTATTTGTATATACATATACAGTGGAATATTACTCAGCCATCAAAAAGAATGAAATCTTGCCATCTGCAACAACATGGATGGAGCTAGAGAGTATAATGCTAAGTGAAATAAGTCAGAGAAAGACAAATACCATATGATTACACTTATATGTGGAATTTAAGGAAAAAAAAGAAATGAGCCAAGGGTAAAAAGAGAGAGAGAGAGACAAATGAAGAAACGACTGTTAACTACAAATTGATGGTGACCAGCGGGGAGGTGAGGGGGGGATGTGTGAGATAAGTGATGGGGATTAAGGAGGGCACTTGCGATGAGCACAGGGTGATGTATGGAATTGATGAATCACTACATTGTATACCTGAAACTAATATAACACTGTGTGTTAAATAAATGGAATTAAAATTAAAACTAAAAAAAAAAAAAGAGGGGCACCACAAAAAAATTTTTTTAAATAAAAGCATAATGCTGAGGAGTCAAGGCTTTACCAGCCTGCTAAACGGATCTACAGCACAAAAGTCTAAGAACCCCTGCCTGAACATTGTCATTACGGTAGCTTTCACTGACTACTCTCTATGTATCTTTGGTTGTTTTAGCACTTTACAAGAATGAACTTTATTTTTCATAGCCCCACCATGGAGTGGGTAGAATTAATATCCCCATCCTACAGATTAGGACATCGAGGCACAGAAAAGTGAAATAAAAAGCCAAAAACCCAGGTAAATTGTGGAGCTAAGAAATGAATTGAGGCTCTCTGGCCACAGACCATGAACCCTTAACCAACAGCCATTACCATGAATCACTTTCTAGTTCTTTTTTTTTTTTTTAAGTTTTTTTTTTTTAAGATTTTATTTATTTTTTTTGAGAGAGCGAGAGAGCAGGAGCAGGGGGCCACAGGAAGAGGGACAAGCAGACTCCCTGCTGAGCAGGCAGCCAGACACAGGGCTGGGTCCCAGGATCATGACCTGAGCCGAAGGCAGACGCTTCACCGACTGAACCACCCAGGCGCCCCTCAGTTTCTATTTCTTTCACTCAGGGGACAGCATTACCCATCCAGAGTGGGATTAGGTGGGGGCAATTAGCTATTATGTTGCCTCATCTTCAGCAAACTAGGAACACAGTGTTACTACCTGGCATTACTTCGTTCCATATTTCTCGCCTTTGAATTTACCAGCTACTAACCAGGCTTTATCTTTTAAGTACAGGCCTAAATACAGACAAACAGGGGCCTTATCTTTTATATACAGACTTGTAATACCCCTTGGAATTCACCCCTCGGGCCCCCGTAATGCCTGTAATACTTAGTAACTAAGAATCTGTGATTAGGCATCTTAGGCGGGGAGTAATTTGCTGCAAAGGCAGAAAAGCTAGGAGGCAGTGGGGAAGCGGGGGCAAAGTATATTTGGAATCAGGTTCAGCACTAATTCCCTGTTGAACTAATTAGCTGACCTCCTCCAGCTTCAGTTTTTAACATGTCTAATATAGAAAGGAAGACATGTATGAAGACTGAATGAAGGCATAAATGTAAAAGGGTTCTCTTTCCAAATATCAGTAAATGTATATTTTGGTGTAGGGGCCCCTGGGTGGCTGAGTGGGGTAGGTGTCCAACTCCTGATTTCAGCTCAGATCATGGTCTCAGGGTCGTGGGATCCAGCCCTGCGTGGGGCTCCACACTCAGCAGGGAGTCTGCTTGAGATTCTCTGTCTCCCCCTGCCGCTCCTCCCCCACACGCTCTTGAAATAAATAAATAAAATCTTTTTAAAAATGTACATTTTGGCTTATTATAAAGAACTTTTGACACTTTTGACACAGTGACCAGAACACAGTAGTCACACAATAAATGATAAGGAGGATGCTAGTTTATAAAAATAAAGCCTGACCTTGCAGAAGTGTTCGAAAGCAGACTGCATAGCTTTTTGGTACAGCTGTCATAAAATCTATCAGGCAACAAGCAGAATGTTCAGATGCTTGTTTCAGGGATTCCTGCTCATGCGTAGGCCTCTGATGTACTCCAGTCCTGTGATTCATCCAAGGGTGTGTACTTTGCAACAGGTAGCAACTGGCCTGGGGATATTTGTGTAGTTCTATTTCCCCCTTTATTGCTCAACCTGGGAGGAGTGGAAAAGTTGGGTATAATATGCCACCTTCCCCTGGGAACTTTAGCCAGTTACAGTTCGGAAGGAAAGAGACAGCTTTGATTCCACGTATCCATCTGGGACATACTTATACTAAAAAAGTATTCATTATTTATCTGAAATTCAAGTTGAAATTTAAGTGGGCACCCTGGGGGAGAGAAATAACTTGAGTACCAAAGTGCCACCTCTAAAAATAGGATAATGAAATAGCAGGCACCAGATGAGAGCAAAAAACAAAAAAAAAAAACAAAAACAAGCCTGTGTTTTGAAGAGCCTTTCCTTATGGGGAGGTAGGAACATGCTGCTTTTCAAAACAGACTCTAAGGGTCTGAAAGGAGACACACTATGCATTTGAGCACTCGACCTGTAACTCTGTAAACAGCAGGCACTCGATAATCCATGAGCACGGGGTCGCCAGATAAAATACAAGATGCCCAAATTTGAATTCCAAATAAAGAATGATATTTTAGTATAATTATGCCCCAATACTGCCATGGGATATGCTTATACTGCAAAACGATTCGTTGGTTATCTGAAATTCAAAATTAACTGGGTATCCCGCATTTTTATTTGCTGAATCTAGCCACCAATCACATATCCTAACATTCTCACATCAGCTGATTTGGGACTTCAACTATCCAATGACATTACCAACCTAGAAAGTCACTGCTCAGTTAAATTTATTGCAGTCAAATCTTTATAAAGAAAAAGATGCATTAAACTCTGAATTACCTATAAGGTATGTTCTATGTACATAAACTGTATTTACTTTTTCCTAGGTTTGTAACTGTAACATCATGTAAAGGGACTTAAACTTAAAACTTTAAGATTAGTAAGAAGAAAAAAACATTATTTGTGGAAACCCTGGGGGCCTGAACTTTAGAACAATTTCATGAGCTTGTGAATTTAGTGGTATTGCCTTTGAAACTGAGAACTGGACAGATCGTACAAAATCATCCAACTCAAGAATGTTCTGCAGAGCAGGCTGAGTATTTACGTAACATGAAAATTCAGGTCAACATGTCCATTTCCTTCTCCTCCACCATACACTGTCCTCCTGCTTGCATCCCTTCATCAGCAGGTGAGGCTCCAGCTAGAGGACAGTAGAGACAGAAACCCTGGTATCACCTTAGACTCCCCACCCTCATCGGTGAGGCTCCAGCGTGTGGGCCCCTGCCCTGTTATTCTCTCCAAACTACTGTCATGTCTTCACTACGTTCCCCATGTCTACCCACTCTCTATTCTACTGCTTCGCAGGTGTAACCACATATTCGAATTATAAGGAGAATTTTTAAAAATAAAAACCACGCATGCCTGGGCCCCACGCAGACCAGCTGAAACAGAATCTCTGGGAGTGCAGCCCAGACATCAGCCTGCCAGGAGTTCTAATGTACAGCCAGGATCCAGAACTATCGCTCTCCTCCCATCCATCCTTCCAGCTTCATCTCTGCAGGAGCACAATTAATTATGCTTTATAGCACAGCAACTGATTCTGTCTTAGATGGTTTAAACAGATTCCTGTTTAAACACACACACACACACACCAAACATCAATAGTTCTCCTTTGCCTATCAAAGCAGGCCCCAATTTTTGAACTTCTAGTTAACCATCTCAAAACCTATCCTCCCCCAACCCCTACTATTCTCGCTCCCTAACTTTATGCTCCTGGCAAGCTGGTCTACTTGTCTCCAAACTTCCCCACCTTTCCCCTCTGTTCGCACTGCACTTTTCATCTGGGATGACCCCGTATGTGTTTCACTCATCCTTCAAGGCCAATATCAGTCTCTTCCTCCTGAACTCCACCCACCTTCAGGGGCTGTAATCTTTCCTCCTTAAGCGTGTAGGGCTTTGTTTGTACCTGGTCTGGACATCCTAATGGATACATTTGCTTTATTTCTCTCCTCCCCTGTAACAGGGTGAACTTTTTAAAGGTAAGGACTGCGCCTCATTCCATTACAGGAGCCCAGGATGACACACCAATATGTAGTAGGTGCTCCGTATTTCTGGAATCCTTTTGCATGAGGCTTCTAAAATTTGAGTTGGTAATTTAGAAACTATGATGTCGACCCATGCGCGGTTTTCATTACAATAAACTGGGAGATGGACCAGGCTTGTGCTGTTTGACATTCTGGCTTCAGGGTTCCTGAGTGAAGATAAATAAGGAAGTGATGTAAGAACAGTAGCTGAGTATCTCACGTATCTTCGATCTACAGCGCCAAGATTAGAAAGCTGAAAAGTTTCTCAAACTATGCAGGGAAGGGATGGTGAGCAACTTTATTAAAGACGGCGGCTGGTTTGGGGACCCAAGAAGAGAAGCAGCACCAAAGACCTGAAATAAATCATTATAATTACAGGTTCAATGCATGAATAATAGTTTTGCTTTCAAGTTAAAGCGCTGGGTTTGCCTGTGAGTAACTACAGAGCCCTCGCTGCTCAAACGAGGTGGAAAAGAACTCGGTAAGCAGCAAAGGCTTCTCAACTTCCCTGGAAGTCTCCAGATTCTGCCCCAACTGAGCGGGGTTTTGCTAGAGGTTGGGGGCGGGAACGGAGGTGTTCACCAAGCTGCGGAATTGAGAACAATCCAGAGTTCTCACCCGGCAGCCCGAGAATCCTGCTCGGCCTGCGCCCCCGCCCGGCGCCCGCGGCCACCCGGGCCCGGGGCCCCACGCGGTCCGCTAGGGAGGGCGGCGCACAGCCAGGCGGCGCGCCCACGGCCCGGTGCGCGCGGGCCCACCTACCTGAGCGCCAGGAGCCTCTCGCCCAGGAGCGCCAGCGCTATCCCCAGCAGGCTCAGAGCCACCAGCCGCCCCATGGCGCGGGAGCCGGCGCAGCCTCGCTCGCGCGGGTCGGGGAGCACGGTGGGCGGCGCCCGCCTCCCCGCTCCGGCCGCGCTCCGCCCCGTCTCCGCCCTCCGCCCGGCCTTTGGCCTTTGTCACCACCAGCCTCCTCAGACACTCTCCCGGAATGCAGTTTAGGGTAAGGCCCTGAAACGTGGACTCCTCCACCTCCTTTCCCAAACGGACGACCCCCCAAGAGCCTCAAGCGGCCCGCGAACCTTTCTCATCCTAGTGTTCACAGACATGCCTTTCTCCATAGACAGGGAAGAAACTTCTAGATAAAGTTTGAGAGATTCTGTTTCATTGAAAGATTCAGGCTCTTTCTTGTAAATAACTCATGTTGGAATCAACTACTTTCTATAACAGGGTGTAGACGGAAGGAAAGAGACTTTCTGCTCCTAGCAGTGCTCATTTATGCTAGAGACCTCAAGACGTGGACGCTGTTTTTGATCTCAACTCGGGTTATGGGATAAGAACAATGTTTTTGATTTTTGTTTTCTTTTACTTTAACAGCCCTAACATGAAGAAAGAAAAAAGTGTAAAAGGGACACTTACTCATTAAGACTGAGACAGTTCGAACAAGTGAGTATGCCTGCAGTAAGCTTCTACTGGTTTCCAGGGTTTGCCACCCTACAGCATGTAGGTAGAAGTCAAGACAATTGCTAATTTTCAACAAACATCAGTTTCATAAACAATCAGTAAGTAAAAACATTCTGGTTTCTCATCTGCCCCGCCCTCCTCCCCTGCCGCCTGCCAAAAAAGATCCCTCTGCTTCTGTTTGTATCTCTGATTTAGTCTTAAGGGTTATTAGGTTATGCTGAATGGTAGATAGTTGCCTTTTGAAAGAACAGAAGGCTTACCTTTCTTTGTCATGGGTCCCTCTGGCAGGGACAAATCTCAATTCAGGATGATGCCTAGTCCCAATTTGGTGTTGGGCCACCAAGGGAACAACACCCCAGAGTTTAGGGCGGAGGTATTTGTGGTAAAGAACCAGGGCTTTCAATCTCAATCTCAGAGAATCTTGGAGAAACTTTAGTTTAACCTTATTAATACAGCCAGTGAGTTCCCTCAAACTCCATCTCCCAATTCCCTCATCACTCTGTGCGAAGAATGCTGTAGCTCTGTACTCTTCTTCCTTCTGAGTGTTGCTTGTTGAAACAATTTCTGCCGAAGTAGCCCCCATTCTTACCCATCCCCACCACCAGGCTAGGGCTAGGAATCGCCATTTCGCACAGGCAGATGGGGAAGAGAGAGCTTTTCTGATTTGGAAATCAGAAGTCTATTTTCTCCATTGTAGGAGGATGGAGAAGATCGGTTATTAAAGGCTATAGTATATACCTGTTATTAAATTTTATAGTATAGCTTAGCAATCTTTTGAGATAACTGGAATTTCTGGGCTACACCAAGAACATAACCCCAGGTTTGTGTTATTTTGTGGGAAAAATGGTTTCTAATCTTAAATAACCAAGTTACCCAACACAAAACAAACTTGTTCTGAAACTTGTTTGTATGCTGGCAACTCTTTACACTTGGTATGAAACAGTGTTTTGCAGATAATGACATGTAACTAGTTTATAATTAGAAATTTAATGGTTCTTAAGCAAAATTTCAGAAATAATAATACCTTTTATCAATGCTTCTCAAACTATGTGTAGTGAAGGACAGGTTTTTCTTTGCCTTTGTGAAGTACAATGAAAATAATTACTAGAAATGAAGTAAAAAATCAGACATACAGAATACAAGCCCAAATCTTTTATTATTTGATTCAACAGATGTAAAATTACTTTGTCAAATTTCTATAACAGTTTCTAAATGCTTGCTTTCAAATTTTCATATTTATCTCACCATGGACCAGAAACAAAGAGTTCACAGATTGAAAATGGTCTTCGGAGTACACTATAAGTGGACTGCCTTTCGTGATTGTACTTTTAACTCTTTAAAGTTCTTTGCCTGTATTATCATGTGTAATGTCCCTGGTAATTTGTGAAATAGGTGGCTCATGATTATTGTCATTTTATATACTATATGATCCCTCCATATGCCTTTTATTTTTCTCCCTTTCCTCTCTTTTAAGAGGAAGGCAGATCTTTTAACACAAAAATACATTGAGGAGATGTTATAAAAGATAATTATTGTCAGTAAAAGAAAGAATTGCTTTATAGATGGCTTCACTCTATGGCTTCTCAGAGAGTAAAGGAAACCTGCCTCCCCAGCCCAAGTCATTTTTTTGAGAACCAATATGTTAACAAATGAAAGAGTTCAATAACAGAAAAATGGTCATGCATACATATTTAAATATTTATAGTTAACAAATTATCATTCTTCAGTGATTAGGTTGAACAGTATGAACTTGATTTTTTTGGAAAGGTCAAAAACACCCCGATACCAAATACAATGTAATTTGTGGTCCAGTAATGGAAGTCAAGTTTCAAAGGAAGGAGTTTATTCAATTGGGTCAAGGTATTGCTACGACATATGGATAGACAAATTCTAAGATAATATTGAAAATCAACAAGATAGCCCACCTATCCCCACTAGACCCAAGTCTATTTCTACAGAGGGCTGTAGGATTTGCTGAGTCTCTTCAGGAGCAGTAGGACCCTGGAGGGAGAGGACAGAGGGGTAGAAAACACTGGGAGAGAAAAAAGTCAGGGAGACCAGAGATAAAAATTCCCAATCTCCTTCAGAAGCTGATTCTGTATGGCCTGAACTCTATGGAAAAAGTAAAGACACATTTCCCCCCTTCTAGGAAATACATGCATGTTTCGTGTTGTCTAACTAACAGCAGTAATGCTTTCAGTTATCTCTGAATGAACCATGCATGCGACCTCTTTCGGAGTATCAACCACAGCTATTATTTACTGAACATTTCCTATTCCATACACTTTATACACACTGCTTCATTCAATCCCCATAAGAACCACTTGAATCAGGTACTATTAGTATAGAGGTTATAAGGTTATAGAGTTTAAGTATCTTGTGCAGGGTTGCACACCTGGAAATGGTGAAGCTGGAATGCAATATTAGAAAATTCATATCAAGACCCCATTTCCACCCTTGGTATATCTTCTATTAATTGTCAAATAAAAAATTTCTATGTCTCTGCTGTTCATGGTAGGAAGAGAGGTGAACGAGCTGGTGGTGAGAGCTAGTAGAAAATGATCTCATGTCAACTGGCACGAGAGAGAGTATTTAAAACTAGGTTGTTTTTTGTACTTTCCCTCTACCTGCTTGCATTACTTCACTTCACCTGGATTGAGTATCTTCTGCATCTCCAAGCCGTTAGTGGGAATTCCAAATAAAAGAGGGGCACATTCCTGCCTTGGTGGCGGTCATAGTTTAGCAGGAGAGAGCGGTACCTGGACAAACATATGCAATGTTGTGTGTCAAAGAATAAGAACTTTGATCTTTATCCTGTTGGTGATGTAAAGCCATGAAGCCTTTAAGGAAGAGCGAAACATTTCTGTTTTACAAAGGTCACTCTGATGGCTGTGGGAAAGGGGAGCTGAAGTGTACTTCCCAAGTCTGCTTGAGAGAAGAGACAGTTGTGAACAAGGTAGAGGCAGTAGGGAGGGAGGTGAGGGAGCAAGTTTAAGGAATGTCAGAGGCTGGATGCATAGAAACTGGTGACTAATGAGGTGGGGGACAGGGAGAGTTGAAGATCACTCGGGTTGTTCAAATGGGCAAATGGGGGTACACCAACTGGGATGCGAGAGGACCCTTCAGGGTGGAAAGGACAGGGAGATGTGAAGAACACACCTGATGTGCTCAAAGCCCCAGAGACACTTGCAGAGAAGTTTCTGGTGCTCGGGAATGAGGCCTTGTCTGGACATGGAGACTTGGGGGTCATTAGCAGACAGTGTAGCAGGCTGAGTAGATCGCCGTCAGGAAGGGTGGAGGTTGGAGCCCAGAGTGAAGTAGTGTATGTTAAGGTCCTAAAAGCTTTATGGGTGTGTAAGTGGCTAGCAGGTGGGTTACAAAGTGAGGGGTGGGATGGAAAATGAGGATTTGAATTGAACTTTAGAGAATTACCTTAAACTGGGGAAAACAGACACTGGCATAGATGGGGCTGTTTGCCTGGTCTCCTGAATCTGGGCATGGTCTTGAAGTTGTTCATACCACGGTGTTCCAGGCAGTCACTCCCTATCCATGGCAAGTGAGACCTATTTGTTATCCCTTCATAGGCCTGGGACCCACGTGGAAGATGAAGGTAGAGGGGGATTGGAAAGAAATTTCCAAAGTTGTTTCTGCTTGGCATAAGAAGACCCCTCTCCTGACTTCTATACCTCCACTGGCAAGAGTTACAAGAGAGCTTGTTACAAGAGTTGTTAACAGGATTTTCAAGAATGTGCTTCTGGCAAGACCTCTCTCTTCTTCAACACCCACTGCCTTACCTTCAATATCTATGTAATCTCATTAGACCCTTTATCCCTACATTATGTGGTCACCATGTGAAGCCCAATCTCCCTAGTCAATCTTTATCCTTCAGACCCTCTTCCCATTTGGCTGAGTACTTTGTCCCATCTCCCTATTCCCCCCTAACTTCCAAATGCCTTTTGTTGTGTGCTATGGAACTCATAGTCCTAACAAAATCCCCTATATCCTCACTGTCTTCTCTAAATATTCTCTTCAACTTTCTGCATTATCTCCTTATCCCCAACCGGGACACTTTCCCACCTGTCTTAGAAGGTTCTAGCTCCTGGCTCACAGTCACTCCCTTTTATACTACCTGTATTCAATTCTTGGTGATCTTAACATCCACATCTGTAACTTTTCCAGACCCAACTTTTCAGTTACATGACCTCCTTTCCTCCAATGGGCTTGTCTCTAGTCTAATCTGCCACCTACTCCCATTATATTTTTAAGACTTTGCCATTACCAATATGACAATACCTCCAAAATTTCAACTTTAAGATCTCATTTTTACCATTACCACCTCTTACTTTTTTTGCTTGTTCTCTCACTCCACTTTTGAAAATTTTTGACCTTGTTTTGATGTCTTACTTCTTCTTAAAAGCTATCGCCTCTCACTCATACGTACTCCATTTAATTTCACTTTTCACAGTGCTGATTCTTTATAAAGTGGCTTTTCACTGAAATAGCATATATATAAATTTAGAGTAGCAGTTCTAAGTTCAGAGGGTGACCATATACACTTATCTAGGAAGAACTAGCGAAAAACTATTCGGCTAATTTCTTCAAGTGGGCGAGTTTTCTGAAAAATGCATTATTTCTTCCTTTGAGTACCCTTTCCTGCCATTTATTCTTTGTTCTGGTGAACAGCTTTGACTCATCCAGGCTGACAAAAGCAGTGCCAGGGATAGAACGGGGCCTGCCACAGAAAACAAAAGAAGAGTATCACATAGATTTCAGTTTTAGACGGGAGCCTCAAAGCCCATTCAAGGAAGCATCTGGGGAACAGAGTAAAGATTAGCCAGCTGACTATCAGATTCTGGGGCTAGTCCTTGACATTGTCAGGGTCAGCATGAACCTGAGTGCAGCTTGGGAGGACAAGACCGCGTGTTTACAAGTGGAAGCTGAAGGCAACCATTGCTGGGGTCAATGAAGGGACAGTGATGGGCAGTGGGAGAGGCCAGGGACTGCCTCGGTAGGGGCGATGTTATACAGACCAGGAAAACGCTCACTCGGTTAATGGTCCCATTTCCAGGACACCCATCTCCTCTGCTAATGAACTATGTGTGTACAGCACAGACAAGCAGGAGGAATTTAGATTTTATTTGATATGTATTATTTTAGGAGGATAGACATGAGAGTCTTAAGGAATTACTTTGGAGACCTATTTCATTTTCTGCCTTTCATTTATTATCCCTGCAAGCAGTGTTTTATTATTATTATCATTATTTCTTTTTAAACCTGTACATTTTCATTTCATTATTTTATATTTCACAGAAGCTGTAGAGTTTGAATTTGCCTGGGTGCCTTAGGGGGAAGATGAGCTCGCTTTTGGCATGGGAGTTAGGGGCAGGCTGATATCTCATTTCAGACGTAGGTAGCAGATATCATATGTGTTGACTTAACATTTTATGACTTAAAAACATAATGGATGTTTACATGAAGTATGATTAATTACAGAGATGGAGAGAAGGTATACTAACTTAAGTCCTCTGTATTCTTGGTAAACTTATGTTTCATTTCTAGTAAGTTTTTTTACATTCTTTGACATATGAATATATATACATATAAATCTTAGAAGAAAGTCTTGTGACTCTTCTATGTAAGAAGAAATCGAGGTTACTCGAGAGTCCTAAGAATGGAAAATGAAGCCAGTTCTAGCAATGTGAGGCACTGCCTACAGGACCATAAGCCACGAGGAATCACAGGAGTATGTCCAGGCAGGCCAGTGGGATAATGGAATATTCTTAGTGGAGGACATTGGACAGAATTGGACAGTGAGCAACTCCAGGAGGAAGACCTAAAAGGGGACTGTGAGTGCGAGGGCCAGCAGCGTCTGCCACCACGCGGGCTGGTGACTGTCCGTGAGCACTGACTGCTGACCTCCTTCCAGCCCAAGGGCAGCTATGGAGCTACCTGGGGTTCATAGCTGTCCCAGGGGCACTGCAAGGGATACAGAAAAACTCAGCCAGGCAATCTCCTTAATCTCTCCTATGCCACCTCCTGCCCCCAAAGAGGGAAACAGCAAGAAAAAGTACTTTTTTCTCACACCGCCCAGTTTTCCCACTTGCGTGCATTTTGCATTTCGTTGGATTTAGGTTGGTGTGGCCACAGACTCACTGTTCTACCGAGGAAAAGGAAAAGAATTTCTCAAACTTTGAACAAAACCATTAAAAGCTTAAGGGAAATAGAAAATGTTTTTGAGAAAAATTGGGGGTGGGCAAGTTGATGGATAAGGTCAGTGATGGGTGGGCAGATGACGGATAAAGAGGTAGATGGTGAATGTCAGCGTCCACAGGAATATAAAGAACCATTCTTTGAGCTCTTTATTTCTCCATGTCTGGTGTCAATGACTATGTAATCCACATGACAGAGTCCTCGATGGTCCCCAAACCACCAAACTTTGGGATTATCATTCTCTTTAATATATATTTTGCACTCGCTCAAGCTCCATCTCACATAATCGGCACACTAAATCTCTACAAAGATTCCTTGGCATGAAGTTCAGGGGCTTATATCACCCTTCTTTCTTGTTTACTTGGAATTCCGTCTCTGCTCTGTGTCTTGTACCTTGTGTCTCTTCTCTTCCCACCCTCCTGTGGTATGCAGCTCCCTTTCATTTCCTTTAATTATCAACTAAGAATCACTAAGACCATTAATGCACGTGGCGCTGAAGATTTAGGTAGGTAGGGGTTGGAGGAAAGTAGCGTCACAGCACAGCCAAATAAACAGTATGAAAGTTACTATTACTTTACCTTATCCTACCTGTCCTTGCTCTAGCTCTCAGTCATCTTCATCACTGCGTGTTTCCCTCTGGTCCTTATTTCTCCTTGAGCCCAGCAGTCCTGCTATTTTCCTGGCCCATCAAGCCATTTCTCCAGCACGTCTTTCTCCCTTTTGGGTTTCCAAGGGCAAAAACCACATTCTCTGTGTTTTCTTATTGTCCCTGGAAAGCATTGAAGGATGTTTCTCTGTAAATAATTCCAACTGGCCTTTCATTGATTAATTGTACCTAACATTCTGACTATGTAGGAACAGAAATGATCTTTATTGCCGTCATCCCTAGAGACTGCCCTTTGGCAGGGGGAGAGCCCCTGCTCACTTGGGATAGGGAGGGGTGGTTCTGGACCCAGGAGTTGGGTATCTCACCTGTAGAGCCTGGGACTTGCTCTTCTAAGACCTAACATGTAGGAGCAAAGGAAGTCGGACAGATCTTCAGCTCCTGGCTCTAGGTTCCAGGTCAGGGTGGCATTGTCTCTTGTGTTGGGCAAATTTTTACACACAATTTTATCAAGCAGTTTTGTAATCCTATCAGATATTACTGAAGCCTCAGCCAGGAAAGACAATATGCACTCCTGGCCTATTTCTTAGGAAAAAAATAAATAAATGTTAAAACCCCATAATTTTACAAACTAATAAAATCTCTAAGCACAAGGTTTTAACAGGTAACAGCAATTTTAATTAAACATCCCATCTTCCAGAAACCTCTGTATCTGAGCTCTTTATTTTGCCTATTTGCTCTTCAAGACGGGATCATAGATGATAATTTTAAAAGGACTTCGATCCAAGGACGCTTGGCTTCGATATTAGGACCTTTCCATTTTTGCCCGAGGGTGAAATCTTTATGCCAAGGATTGCAGTCTTCCCTTTGTTCTGCCTTCTCTTCCAGACCTTGCCTCGAAGCCTATCATTTCACACCCAACCTGGCAGCAGGTTCTTTTGCTAGCAAACAAACAAAAGTCTTAGCTCACCAAGAGGAATTCTACCTTTAGCTCTCCAAAATAAGTGTTTTCTCCAGGCTATGCTTGGGAAATAAGGTCTTGTATGTCAATAACTCCCCACCCCAGAGCCTGCTTTTGAGTAGGCTTTTCTGTTTCTTTCATTGATATTCCATAGACCATTATAAGATATTTTACTCTTGCCATGATAATATTGACAAATACAACTAAATTCTCAGCATTAGTACCAAAATTACACTCTGAGTCTTGTTTGTATTGTTTAGTTTTACCCATTGTCTAAAGCTCCTCATGTAGGAAGGTGGTGGGAAATGTTGCTGCTAGAGCGTGGCTTTCTGTTGCTATAAAAGGAGCCAGAATAACTTTGTCTTACACAGACTTATTCTGGGACAACAGAGAGAGTCATAAGTATATTGACCCTGATTATCGAACCCAAAATGGGTACACATGACCTGACGAAAAATTTTCTTTATTTGTACTTACATAAGCAATACATGAATGCTTTTGCATTGCAAAATATTCAACAGTTACTGATAAATTCAAATCTCCCTGACCTTTTTCTGAGGGAAAACACTATTCTTAGTTTCATATGTATTCTTTTCTTTGTCTGTTATTTGTACCTATAGAAACATATGGTATTATTGTATGCATATGTGTTTACTGAACAATATTGTCAACTAATTTTTTTTTGGTGCCTTGAGGATGGCTTTTTTTTTGCTACAGAAAACACTCTTCAGAGGTTATTTTGGTTTTAAAATGTAATAGTTTATTAAAGTTACTGATTATGAAACCTGTTTATTATATTTGAGGTAGTGCTTACAAATACCTGTTCATAGCAAATTTTAACGATCACTTGTAAGAGGTCCTTGTTAATATTAAAACCAGTTTATAAAATTATTTAAATTTTTAATTTCAACCTGTGTTCATGAAACTAACATATTTTTTTCCTTTAAAGTTCTACATTGTTTAATTTAACCAACAAAAATTTTGCAAGTACTTAAATAACTCATATCAAAAAAATTATAAATAGGCAATTTTTAAGTTCTCTTAATGTTTCATTAATGATTATGAAACACAAACATTAAATTTTCTCATTTTCCTTTTTATTTGTATTCTTAAGAATCTTTGTGAAGCTAAATATCTTTTTGGATATTCATTTGTCATTTGCAATACTTCTGGAATTTGGCTTTCTTATACATCCTTGGGTCTGTTTCTGGAATTTTTATTCTTTTTATGTTGATCTGGTTTTTAGTGTGCCAGTAACACTATTTTAATCACTATAAATCTATAATATGATTACATACTAGATTGAACAAATTTTATTGCTCCAGCCCGGTTATTTTTTTTCAAAACAAAAATATCTTGGTTATTCTTAAAAATTTACACTTCCATATAAACTTTATAATTAACATGTAAAAGTTTATGAAACATCCTGTTGATCTCCTATATGGGGCATACTGAATTTATAGATTAATTTTTGGAGAATTGGTATCGTTAAAATGGTGACATCC
Source organism: Ursus maritimus (assembly GCF_017311325.1). Lineage (NCBI taxonomy): Eukaryota > Metazoa > Chordata > Mammalia > Carnivora > Ursidae > Ursus > Ursus maritimus. The sequence continues at coordinate 67,107,102 of NW_024425563.1, read as the reverse complement.
CACCCACGAACTTGTTTTTTACCCATTATTGAGGTCTTCTTTTTGCTTTTCTGTAAAAATATCTGATTTCTTTCATGAAGATTGTATACATTTGTAGTTGGAATTATTCCTAGGGAATTTATAGGACTTTTTGGTTTTTTTGTTTGTTTGTTTGTTTTTTGTACTGGTTTCCTAGGACTGTCATAAAAAATTACCACAAACTTGGTGGCTTAAGACAACAGAAATTTATTCTCTCAATGTTCTGGAGTCTTGAAGTTCAAGATCAAGGTGTGGGCAGGACCATAATTCTTCCAAAGGCTTGGGAAGAGGATTCTTCCTTGCTTCCTCCAGCTTCTGCTTGCCCCTGGCATTCCTTGGTTTGCGGCAGCCTAATTCCAATCTCTACCTCTGTCTTCATGTAGCCTTCTTCCCTGTGTCTCCAAAATCTCCCTCTCCCTTCTCTTATAAAAACATCAGTCATTAGATGTAGGACCTATCCTAAGTTCAGGATGATTTCATCTCGAGAACCTTAACTAATTATATTTGCAAAAATCAATTTCCAAATAAAGTCATATTCTGAGGTTCTGGATAGACATGAATTTTAGGGGGACATGATTCAACCCACTACAAATAGTTCAGTTATTTCTAACATATTTTTTGATTAGCTACTAAGTGGTTTTAGGGAGGATATTAATTTTTGCATGTAGATCATACTTCTATCTCCCTTGCTGAATATCCAAGAAAATGTCTTGCCAGTTTCTTGGATTCACTTTAATTTTCTGAGAAATCAATATTATTGACTGCGAAAAAGACCAATTTTAAATCTTCCTTTCTACCATTTATACTTTGTTTTTTCTATCTCTTTCATTGCTTAAGACTTCTAATAAAATGTTGAATTCTTTTCAATATATTCAAGTTTTCTTTTATGTTTTTCAATAAAGTTTCATAGCTTCTCCACAAAGGTCTTATACAAATTTTAAATCAACATTATTTCAAATAATTAATGATTTTGTTGCTTATGTGAAAGGGTCTTTTAAAAAATTGTATTTTCTACTTTATTTTTACTGATACATGGAAATATTTTAAAAATTAATCTTGTATTTTATGCCTAACTAAACTTTCTTTGTAATTCTGAATGTTTGTTAGTTTATTGCTCTGGATTTTCTAGTAGAAAATAATATTTTCCGCAAAGAAAGAGTTTTGTTTCACCTTTTCTAGTATTTATAAATTGTAAAGCCTCCAAGATACATTGACTAATAGTAAAAAGGGAGGAGATGACTTTAACTGAAGTGTTTCTAAAGTTCTGTCATTGAATATGGCTTAGGTTTTTGGCAGGTACCTTTTTTCAAGTTAAAGAAACTTAGAAATCACCATTCCATCCTTAAAACAAGTAAAAAGCTGAGCAAACTGAAAAAGAAACAACTCTGTTTAGCTCTATCACAGAAGTGAGATCACCGGATAAACCACTCACTACCTCCCAAGTTGGAGAGACAAAGAGGGGGATACAGAGATTTATAAGTTACTGGAACAGAAATCGGTGAGGAAAAACCTCTTTGGAAGCAGTGCTGTGGTAGGAAAACCTGGACTATAATTAGTGAATTGCTGTCGGCTCCATCTGGACCAGTTTGAGTATTAAAAACTCCAGGAGAATCCAGTCCGGAGTGGGGGTGGGGGACATCCCCACACTTTTCTGAGTTTCCTCGGTAGGATCCCCACCAGTATCTCACAGTAACTATCAAAGAAATGTCCCCTGTGCTTCTGGCCGAGAGAGGAGAAAAGTAACCATTGTAAAAGATTCCATTGCCTTCTTTTCTTCTTAACAAAGCCTGCCCTCAGGAGAAACTATTTTACCAGAGTTTAACTTGCTGGGGTTTTATCAGAGCCTACACTACCTGGAGGAAGGGAAATACCAACTCCAGCCCCCTACAGCCACCATTTCTCACCTAAGAGGCAAAAAAAGGTAAGAAGCACTAGAGTTCACAGTCCAGGGACGCTGGCTTACTAAAGGAATGACACCTAACCACAGGGCTACGGAACGTTTCCCCTCCCCCCACACCCTACCGTAACATTACTAAAGGCCTTCTCACAAACATGCCTTCTGTTCAGTATATCATATCTGGCTATCAGGCCAAAATTTACAAGATGTACGGAAGGCAAAAAACACATTTTTAAGTTTTTTTTAAAAAAATTTAGAAGATTTTTTATTTATCATTTGAAAGAGAGAAAGAGAGAGAGCATGAGCGGGGTGGTGGGAGAGTCAGAGGGAGAGGGAGAAGCAGACTCCCTGCTGAGCAGGGAGCCCAACTCGGGGCTCCATCCCAGGACCCCAGAATCATGACCTGAGCTGAAGGCAGACGCCCAACTGACTGAGCCACCCAGCTATCCCAAAAAACACATTTTAAAGAGACTAAACAAACACCAGACATGGCAAGGATGTTGGAAAGATCAGACCAGAAATTTAAACAACTATGATTAATATGTTAAGGGCTCAAATGGAAAAAGTAGACAACATGCAAGAACACATGGATAATGTAAGCGGAAAGATGAGAATCCAAGAAAGAGTCAAAAAGAAATACTAAAGATCAAAAACACTGTAAGAGAAATGAGGAATACCTTTGTTGGGCTCATTAGTGGACGGGACACCGTGAGGAAAAAAATCTCCAAGCTTGAGGATATGACCAAAAACTTCCAAAACTGGAAAGCAAAAAGAAAAAAGACTGAAGAAAACAAAACAGAATATCCAAAAACTGTGGGACAACTATAGAGAGCATAATAGATGCCAAGTGGGAGCACCAGAAGAAAAGAGAAAGGAACAGAAACAATATTTGAAGCAACAATTTTTACTGGTGGGAGAGTCTGCGTTGTGTGAATGGAGGTCTCGGTTCTTGGATTCCCCAGGAAAGATTTAGGTGGGGATCCGGGATCGAGTAAAGACAGCCAGAAGGAAGGTGACAAGCAGAAAGCACTTGCTGAAGGACAATGCATTCTCAAGCTGGGAGAGCAGGCAGGCCCAGAGGGGCACCTGCACGGGGTTAGGGTTAAGGGTGTCTTTTCTTTTCATGTTTGCCTAGGCTATGGGTCATGGCCAGGGGTGGGCTCCAGCTGACATGGTTTCCAGTCATCTGAGGAACTCCTCCTACTGGTTGTGAGGGGGAGGTTTTGGCCCTACAACATTCTTGCCGGAACTGTCATTCCCATCTTCCGCTGTGGGTGCAGGGTGAGGCATGGGGTAGGAGGGAAGGTCGAAAGCACAAAGTCAGATTTGATTTGCTAATATTTGTTTAGGAATCTACTATTTCTTAAGAGAAATTGGCCTCTAATTTTATTTCTAGTAGAAATTGTCTACTTGTATTAGATAAAATTTGAATCTTCTGGATGGGTTTTTTGAGTCTCTATCTTCCTTGTCTGACTTTGCATCTTTTAATTGTATGTTTGTCCTGTATTCTGGGGAAGAAAAAATATTTGGGTTTTTCCTCCAGCTTACTAATTTGCTCCTTTTTTGTGTCCCATCTGCTGTTCTGCTCGTCTATTGAATGATTCATTTCAAAGACGAAGCCTTTAATTTACATGACTACTAGTTGATTCTTTTTAAAGAGTTCCTGTTTAAAATACTCTCTTGCATCTCTCGGTATAGAGTATTAATTAAGCTTTGAATGAAATCACTAGTTCTTGAAATGACCTAGAATGTCCTAGACGATCAGGTTCCTGGGGATCCCTGAACTCCCCCACCTTGCCCATTCTGCTCCGAACATTTTGGTCTCCCTGCTGTTGTCAACATTTCAGATCCTCCCTATACCTATACCTGTTCCTCCTCCCTGCTCCCCCCTTCTCCCCTGGAGGTGATAAGGCTTGCTCACACACATTATTCAGATCCGTGCTCAAAGGTTACCTCTTCATCAGGGAGATACTCCCTGACTACTTTAGCCAGAGCGGCACATAAGGCACTCACGCACACATTGCTTTGCTCTTTTCCCCACCCTTTACTTACTCGGCTCTTGTCCTTTGATATTTTATTTGTTTTATTTTTTCCCCATCAGTAAATTGGAATGTCCCTGATGGTAGCAACCTTGCCTGCTGTGTTTATCATCGTATTTCCAGTAGTTAAAAGAGTGCCGGGTACCTATTGGAGAGACCAAGAAATATGTATTAAATGGAGCAGTAATGGTGTTTCTAAAATCCAGTGCTGCCCCTCTATTAACGCTTTCTGTGTGTGTGCGTTCTCCCACGCTTCGTGTCTCTCTTTTGTGATGCTGGCTTCTCTCAACTGAGAGATGGTCCTATGTCTATCTTGTATTTGTGACGCCCTATTAAGCCATCATGGAAAAGCTCTATCAGTTTACTCCATGCTGTACATGGAGGAGATTCCTGAAGCGATCCCGGCCTTGGCCCGGCAGAGCACCTCCAGTCACTTTGGGAGGGGGGACGGGGAGGGCTTGTGGCGGAATAGACTACTGATTCGGGGTGCCTATAGCCAGTCTCTGAGATGGGCCCTGCTCATTCCTCCTGCCCGTGACCCTGACTCTAAGGCCCTCGTCCCGCCTTGTCAATAGAGGCCCCTGCAGGCATCGTGGCGGGCTGAAGGCTCTTGGCTTCTTGCTCTACACGGAGAAGCATGGAGTGCTTGCCCTACTCGGCTGCTCCCACTGGAGCAACCCTGTTATCTTGCTATCACTGCCCCAGGGCTCCCTCCTACTTCAGATTTCTTTCATCCAAGTGCGTGGAGCAGCACCCTTTTCTTAAAATTATTTTGAAACAGTTTCAGACTCCCAGGCCGTTGCACAACAGCACAAAGAATGCCTGTATTCCCACACTCAGGACACTGTATGTGGTCGGAGCTGAGCTACTCATGTTGCTACAATACTAGGAACTCGAGTACGGATGTCATTCAGATTTCACCCGCTTTTGCAGGCACTCCTTTAAGAAAAAAAGAAAAGCTTTATTGAGATATGATTCATATACCATATGCCATACAATTCATATACCGCAAATTTTGTGCATTTAAAGTTTTCAATTCAATGATTTTTACCATATTCACAGAGTTGTGCAACCATCAACAGAATCTAAATTTAGGACATTTTCATTACCTCCAAAAAGGAAAACCTTATCCATTAGATTCTCCTCCCTCTGGTCCTAGGCAATCACTAATTTACCTTCTGTCTGTATAGATTTGCCTAATGTTTTCATCCACGTTCTAGCACGTATCAGTACTTCATTCCTTTTTATTGCCAAATAACATTCCATTGTATTCATATACCACATTTTGTGTATCCATTCATCAGTGGATGGCCAGTTGGGTTGTTTCCACTTTTTGTCTATTATGAACGCTGCTGCTATATACCGGGCATTTGGGGAGGGGGTTAGTTCTATGAAATTTCATCACATAGATTCAATGATTATCATCACAATCAGAATACAGAACTGTTTCATCATCACAAATAAAATCTCTCATGTTATCCCTTAATGATCACACATTTTCTGCAACCCTAATCCCTGGCGATCGCTGATCTGTTTTCCATCACTAGAGTTCGTCACTTTGAGGATGTTATGCAAATGGAGTCGTATAGTATTTAATCCCTTGAGACTGACTGGTTTTCTCCACTCAGAATAATGCTCTTGCATGTGTCAAGTTGTTGTATTTTGTGTCTACTTATTGCTGAGGATTATTCCATAGTATGGATGTTCCACGGCTTCTTTATTCATCCATTGAAGGACATATGGATTATTTCCAGCTTGGGGCTGTTACAAATAAACCTGCAATGAATATTACTTTATAGATTTTTGTGTGAACACACATTTTCATCTCTTTAAGATAAATGTCCAGGAGTGCAATTGCTGGATCATGTGATAATTATGTGTTCAGTTTTTTGAGAAACTTTTAAACTGTTTCCGAGAGTAGCCGTACCATTTTACCTTCCCATTAGCAATTCATGAGAGATCCAGTTTCTCTGCATCCTCTCCAGTGTTTGCTATGGTCAGTAATTTTTGTTTTAGCTATTCTGATAGGTGTGTAGATGGTCATGGTTTTAATTTGCATTCCCATAATGACTATTTGTATTCGTTTTTTATTGCTGCCATAACGAATCACCATGGCTTTAGCATCTTAAAGCAACAAAAGATTTATTGTTTTATAGTTCTGTATGTCGGAGGTCTGGGGTAAAATCATGATGTAGGCAGGCTTCATTCTTTTCTAGAAGGTCTAGGGGAGAATCTGGTTCCTTCTAGAGGCCACCAGCATTCCTTGGCTTCTTCAAAGCCAGCAACATGGCATTTCTCCGATCCTTTTTCTGTTGTTGCATATCTGTGACTCTAGCCAGGAAAGGTTCTCACTGTTTTATGACTCATATGGTTAGACTGAGATAACTTGAGTAACCCAGGATAATCTCCCCATCTGAAGGTCTTTAACCTTAATCACATTGGCAAGGTCCCTTTGGCCAAGTAAGATAATACATTCACAGGTTCCAGGGATTAGGAGGTGGTTAGAGGTCCCATACATTTTCCTCTAAGTACTGCTTTAACCATAGAGCACAGAGATTTTTAAGTGAAATTTTTATTGAAATAATTGTAGGTTCACGTGCAGTTGTAAGAAGCCATACAGAGAGATCCCTTGTACACATTGCCCAGGTACCCTCAATGATAATATTTTGAAAAATTATAGTAGAAAATCGCAACTAGGATTTTGACATTGAGAAAATCCATTGATTTTATTCAGATTTTCCCAGTTTTACTTGTACTCATTTGGGTGGGTATATAAGGACTACACATTTTTATCACCTCTATATGTTCATGTATCCACCACCACAGTCAAGTAGAAGCGTTCCAACACCACTGCCACTAGGATCCCTCGTGGTGTCCTTTTATATCAATACCTCCCTCCCGCCACCCTTCCCTTCCCTAACCCGCTGGTTTGCCTTCTTTTTCTAAAATCATTGTGAAATTGGTATAAAAGTGGAATCATACCACATGTAATCTTAAGGGCTTGACCTTTTTGGAACAACAGAATTTTCTGGAGATGTTGCAGAGTTCATTTTTAAGTAATGGCTCAGTAGTTTTCCATGGTCCGTGACTACCACAGTTTGTTAAACCATTCACCCGTTGAAGGAATCTGGACTGATTGCAGTTTTTGGTTGTAACAAATAAAGCTTCTATGAACATTCATCTGTCGGTTTATGTGTGAACATGGGTTTTCATTTTTCTCAGATAAATGCCCAGGAGTGTAATTGCTGGGTAGTGTAATACTCGCATGTTTAGTTTTTTAAGAAACTGCCAAACTGTTTCCCAGAGTAGCTACACCATTTGACATTCCAATCAGAAATGTGTGAAAGATTTAGTTTCTTCAGATTTTCACCAGAATTTGGTGCTGTCACTTTTTTTTTTTTTTCAGCCTTCCCAGTAAGGATGCAGTGGTATCTCATTATAGTTTTCCACAGTTTTGTGTTTTCATTTTAACTCAGTTGACTTTTCAAAAAATCTCTCTCAAGACTACTTATTTGACACGGGGATTATTTAGAAGTAGATTGTCTGATTTCTAAGTGCTTAGTGATTTTTCTGTTCGCTTTCTTTTATTGAATTCTAGTTTGATTCCATTATGGTCAGATAACATATTTTACACGATTCCAATTCTTCTACATTTGTTAAGGTTTATTTTATGATCTAAGAAACAGTCTCTGGTGAATGCCCTATGAACACTTAAAAAGAATGAGGATCCTGCTGTTTTGGGGTGAAATGTTCTCACGAACATCAGTTAGATTTCGCAGGTTGATAATATTGTTCAATTCTTTAAAATCCTTGCTGATATTTTTTCTGCTGTTTTTACAAATTTCTAACAAGAGGGTATTAAAATCCCCAGCTATAATCGTGGATTTCACTATTTCTCTGTTCATTCCCATTTTTGCCTTGTGTACTTTGTCGCTCTCTTATTTGCTGAATACACATTTACCATTGTTACATCTCTTGGGCAATTGACCCTTGTGCATTGCATAATGTCCTGTTTTGTCACCGATGATTTCTTTCTTCTGAAGTCTACTTTATCTGATATTAACATAACCACTTCGACTTTCTTTTGATGAGTGTTTGGCATGCTGTCCTTTTTCTATCCTTTCTATCCTAAGCTACATTATATAGGTCCTACACAATAGCATTCCATTTGAGGCATATTTGGTATAGACCATGTAGTCAGTCATGTTGTTTTTAAGAATCACTCTGCCAACCTTTGTCTTTTAATTGATGTGTTTAGGCCTTTTAGATTTAAGGTAATTATTGACATTTCAGAGTTTATGTCTGCTGTTTTATTGTTGTTTTTTTGTTTTTTGTTTTTTTGTTCCCTGTTTTTTTTTTTTATTCCTCCATTGCCCTTTGTCTTGTTCTGGGCTACTTAAATACTTTTTTAGTATTCCATTTTGATTATCTGTGGTGTTATTCATTGAGTCTGTCTCTTCATATAATTTTTTAAGTGGTTGTTTTATGGATTATAATAAAGACAGCTTATTGTAGTCTTACTGTTAGGAGTATTTGGCCACTTTCAAGTGGGATGTGGATACATCACCACCATTTAGGTTACTTTACCCTCCCCCTTTATAATATAGTTGTCCTAAAATATTACTTCTACATACATTGAGAACTGTATCAGGCATTATAATTTTTACTTTAAACTGTTATGCACAATTTTTTAAAAAATTGTAAGGAAAAACTATTCCATTGGACTTACCAATATATTTACCCTTTATGTTGTTCTTTCCTCATTTCTGATGTTCTTAGTTTCTTCTGGAATCATTTTGTTTCTGTATGAAGTGTTTCCTTCAGCTATTCTTTTATTTTGCTGGTGACAAATTCTCTTAGCCTTTGTTTTTAATGTTGAATGTACTGATTTTTCTTGTTTCTGAAGCATATTTTTACTGGCTATAGAACTTTGGGTTGATAATTCTTTTCTTTCAACACTTGCAAAATTTTGTACCACTTTCTCTGACCTCCATGATTTCTTATTAGTAATCACCTAGTATTGGAATCATTATTCCCCTGTAGGTAATATATTGGGGTTTTTGTTTGTTTGTTTGTTTGTGGTTTTTTTTGTTTGTTTGTTTTGTTTTTCCACTAACAGCTTTTAAAAGTTTTTGTCTTGTCTTCAATTTTCAGAATTTGGACTATGATATATTTAGGTATGGATTCTTTGGGGTTTATTTTGTTTGTGGTTCACTCAACTTTTTGAATCTGTAGGTTTATATCTTTCGTCAAGCTTGGGATGATTTTAGCCATTATTTCTTTAAATATTTTTTTTTTCAGCTCTGTATTCTTTTTGCTTTCCTCCTGCAACTTTGATGGCATGAATGTTAGATTTCTTGTTATTATCCCATGGTCCCTAGGGCTCAATTTATTTTAAAAAAATTCTTTTCTTTCTTTTTCCTTTTTTCTTTCTTTCTTTCTTTCTTTCTTTTTTGTTTTTTTTGTTTTTTGCTCGTTTGTTTGAATAATTTCTGTTGACTTATCTTAAAGTTCACTAATTCTTTCCTTGGTATTTCCATTCTGTTCTTGAGCCCATCCACTGAGTTTTTTACTTAGATTATTGTATTTTTCTGTTCTAGAATTTCCATTTAGATTTTCTTTACATATTCTAATTCTTTGATAATATTTTCTAATTTTTATTTGTTCCAAAAGTGTTTGCAATTGCTTGCTTAAGCGTTTTTTGGCAGCTTCTGGAAAATCCTGTTCAGACAATTCTAACATCTGTGTCATCTAAGTATTATCAACTATTACTTGTCTTTTCTCATTTAAGTCTACATTTTCTTGATTCTTCGTATGACAAAATTCTGTACTGTGTCTTGGACATTTTGAGAGTTGTGTTATAAGACTCCACTTCCTATTAAATCTTCTTTAGCAACCTGTTTAGGTTCAGAATGTATAGTTTGAAGCTCCTTTTGTGTGCTGTAGTTCAAATGTCAGTTTAGTTTGTCAAGTCTCTGCCATGCTATTCTGATCTACTCTGCCTATGTTACTCAGATGACAACACTGCATGCCACAGTCTCTCAGCACTGTCTGAATAGGTGAAGGGGTACCACCTCTCTATTGCACAGCAGTTTGGAAGATAAGGTTTTACCTTCTGACTCATGTGGGGATGTCCCATCTCAGGAACTGAAGTGAGCTTATAAGTCAGATCTACACACAGGCTGTCTGGGCAAGGAGCACCTTCTTGTTAGTAGAAGAGAGTCAAAGTCAGAGTTATGCCTCAAGACTCTGCAGGGAAGAGCATTACCTGCTGCTGAAAAGGCATGTGGAAGTCAGAGTTCTGCCCACAGGTTTTTTTGGGAGAGAGACACCTCCCCTTATCACAGAGGGAAAGGCAAAAAACAGAGCTCTGCCCACTGGCTCTGGACTGTAGTGTCCATTATGGTGGGAGAGACATTTGTGTTTTTCTTGGTGTTTACCTCAGGAAAAGGGAGGTATGGTTAAAGTGTTTCTGTCTTGTTGGACCAGGCTTTTCCTAATCCTCTGGCTAAAGAAAGCAGACTTTTCTTGGTGCTATTTTCTGTCTGTGACTCTTGGTGTTTCTAGATTATGGGCTTGTCTAGCATTCAGGCTGTGGGTATTCATGAGGCAAGAAAAAACTCAGGGAGCTCACTATCAGATTGTTCTATCAAGTCCCAAGGTCCATAGCATTCCACCTTATTTTCTCCTTCTTTCGGATTTTTCTGTGTCTTACACTAGTTTTCTAAGATTTTTTTATTGTGTTTAGTGGGAAGAATAAAATGGAATGTGTTTCCTCCATTTTGTCTGGAACCACTAGGCTCCAGAACAGCACTCTTTTTAGTAGGTTGTGTAGTACCTTATTTATGTTTTAGTAGCTTTTATCCTCATATTTAATTCCATGTGTTTGATTAAAACCTTTCTAGGATTCCTCCGAGGTTACCCATTCGTGTTTTCCTCTGTGGTAGTAAATTTTTAACTCATACATGTTTTCTGTTATTTCTGGGTATTCACTGTGGTAGGTAGAGGTTTCCACATGGGATCAGCCTGTCATCTAGAAAGAGACTATAAAGAACATTTATTTCTGTGAATTTATGTTATTTGTCATTTAACAAATCATGTTTATTGAGAACAACAAAATTCTATGCAAAGAAATACAAATTCAGCAAGAAAACATATGCATCAATTAATAAAGCATCTGAGGGGCGCCTGAGTGGCTCAGTCATTAAGCGTCTGCCTTCGGCTCAGGGCGTGATCCTGGCGTTCTGGGATCGAGCCCCACATCAGGCTCCTCTGCTGGGAGCCTGCTTCTTCCTCTCCCACTCCCCCTGCTTATGTTCCCCCCCTCGCTGGCTGTCTCTCTCTGTCAAATAAAAAAATAAAATCTTTTTTAAAAAGCATTTGAACATTTAAAATTGAGATTATGCTGGGTTTACATATATAAATAAATACCACAGAGACACTGAGCTACTGCATTGAGCTGCTTCTGAGAAATCAGACAGCTATTGATAGGGGATCATTACTACAGTTGGTTCCATGGCAACAGTTGAAATAAAAGGCAAATAAAAGGGGGAAAGAGACAGAATTTAGGTGGGAATCCCAAGGGAAACCCAGAGAAATGTGAAAGGAGGGTCTCAGGGTGACTTCTAAAAAGATTTGTCAGAGGTTTAAGGGGAAGATTAGATCAGTGAGGTCTATAAAACTACTTATACGGAAAAAAAATAGCACCATTTGAAGAGCAACCATAGATTGATACAAGTTGTGTTTAATTTAATCATCCATTATGATAATTACTGTTACTTACTATTTTATCACTGAAATTAACATGGACAATTTGAGAAACAAAAGTAAATGATGACAATTGTGGGCATGTAAGGGTTTTAATTAAAGTGGAAAGATGTCCTATTGCATTAGAAAGCTTAAACAAATTATTTTATCTGATGAGTGTGCATTTCAGACAGATAAAAATTTTGCAACTTAGTAAAAAGAAATCACTGACAGGCTTTTAACATATTTGTAAGAATGTTTTATTTACTTACTTCTTCATAGTGGATCAATCCTTCTCTTACAGTTGAGAGTAGGAATTTAGAGGTTGTCTGTTAAATCTTTTGGAGTAAATTGAAAGCTAACACAAAGCCTGTACCAGCAAATGAAGTTTAATTGCCTTAAAATTCTGGATTATATTATTCGAACATAAATGCATTTATATAATTTTTAAGTAATTACAATAACATTAGTAATGAATAAGAAAGCATTACTAGAGATTCTGTTAGACTTAGATTAATAAATGAATTAAAATTATAATTAGCAGCTTGTGAGCAAATGGTGCTTGAAAACAACAAATGCAAATAGTGCTTGAAAACAATGCCTTAAATATCTCCCATATTTTGTAATTATTAATTAGCAAACTACTCTTTTACAGATTGGATCAAGGAAAGCTTCAATGCAGCTAATGAAATTATCATAAATTTGAAATTAGTCTGGCCTGAATTATATTCTGTTCTAAAGCTAAAAGCTTGATTTACATTTTAAAATCTAAATGCTTTTCATTTTCTTTCTCTGAAATCTTTCCTCAAGTCTGACTATTTTGTTAATAGTCAACCTTTCTCTCCATGAGACACATCAATAGTAAATTGAATGAAATCAGGATTCTTTTCAAGTCTTTGAGAATTCATTTAAATGACTGGTACAGGAGTTCTATGCACCAGCTTTGAAGACATTTTATGTTAGCAATCTTGACTTATAATGATCTCAATTTATATAAACTGGGGAAAGGCAAGAAGTTTTATGTTTTGTCAATGATATGTTATTTTTCTCAATATTAGATTCTAAATCAAATCTTACAGGACACCTAACAAAATCTTTAGTCCACTCGATGGTTGGATGCATCCATCCAGCCTTTAGGAACACTGCTATATTCCATGTTTTCTGTTACAGTAGAAAGTTAAGTGACATCTTAGGGGAATCAGAAAAAAGATTATTACTCATAAGTCAGTTGTATCTCAAAAAAGCTGGAGAAGAAACTTAATACAAGGTGGGAAAATATTTGAAAATACAGAACTTTATCCTTTTCTATTCCATTGCAGATATGATTTCATACCTAATATTCCAACACACAGAGCCATTATTATTAGAGCCATATTTTACTCTGGGTATACCCAGGTCGCAGCAAGGTGCAACTGGAGGGGGTGGGCACCGTTTACAATGAACACAATACCAATGGTGCCCCTGGAGGCTCTGGCCTAAGTGCTTGCTCCTGTCCTAGATACTGAGATGTCAAATATCAACGTGATGCTAGCAGTCTAGTTAGGCAAAACAGAAACGTGAAAATACAGTTTTTTATGGAATCTAAAATGCAACAATGAAATATGTTCAAAATACTCTGGTAATGCCGAAGAAGAATTTACAAGCTTAAAGGAGTCACAGAAGACCTCTCAGCCCCACAGCCTTGTCTGCTTATCAACAAACAAATATCAACTGAGGGCAAGTCTTCACAATTAGAATAGTGTGGCTTAACTAGAATAATGAGCTGCCGTTTATCGAACTCTTACCGTGTCCTAGGCTCTAGGCCAAGTAATTAATGTGCCCAGCTTTTTATATAATTTACACAACAATCTCATCTCATAGGTGTTTTTACCATCCCCATTTTTCTGATAAGGAATCTCAAGTCTTGAGAGGCAAAACAGGCAGTGAGGGCCACACGGTTCTTCTAAGAGGCGTGCCGGGGTGCTGGGTCTGTCAGGCGATGGCACGCAGCTGGGACCTCCTTTGACCTGTCCTAGTGTGAACGGTGACTGATCTCTGGATGGGGATTTGCACTGAGTGTTATTATGACTTGGTTCAGGGTTGTGGCTTACTAAAGGATTATTTTTTTAGGAGACCTAGAAAGATACAGGAGAAATAAAATCTAGTCCTGAGGATAGCATCTTAGTGCAATGGCTTTTGTGGCCACCGTGTAACTGAACCCGTGTCTGTGGATTCAAATCTTGCCTCTATAGATACAGCTGTGTGACCTTCAGAAAGTTATTTAACCTTTCAACCCTTGCTTCTCTTCATGAAAAATACATGAATTATTCGTTGTTAAGACTCAATAGTAAGTGCTTAATAAATGTTAAAATTCTAACTGTGGATCTCAGAGGGTGGGGTAGGATGGGTCGGGGGACGAGGGTCACAAATCTTTGGAAATACTGTGTAAAATGGTGCGTGAGAGCACCCACCTCTACAGAGGATGGGAACTTGTATGTACACGCAAGGGTGCAAAAATATCACATTATTTAATAAACTTTAAATCAACTTAAACTTGACCTCAAGCCCCTGTTCTGCCTTGGACGGCAGGAAAGCCAAGCTCGGTCATTACTGATAGTATGCCAGCCCCATCCTTGGGTGGTATACAAAGGCTCCTGAACTTTTCAGGAGGCCTCCCATGAATGGCTTGGCAGGTTGTGTTCTGTACGACCTCAGGGGCACCATTCACATCTCAAGAGGCTTGACCACATTCTTGGAACAGGGGGGAGGGAAAAATAGAGCATGAAACAACCCACCAATTAACATTTCAATAAATTATCCAGGCACATGCTTTTTTTTTTTTTTTTGAGGGGAGCGTCCATACCTTTCATTAGATTCTCAAAGCAAAGAGGGAGTCTGATTTGATCCAGCGAAAGAGATGGGTGTCAAACCTCTGTGCTCCACAAAGCAGGAAAACATCACATTTGCATTGATTATAGACCCTTTTCATAGTGCTGACACATCTATGAGCTTTGAGTGGCCTCATTATTTTTTTTATTAAATTGGGTCAGGGTGGGACCCCCCATTCAACCTAAATGCAGATGGGGTCATTGTGACTGAACAGCAAATACACAATAGGTAATAAATTCTGGGAAATGAAATCTGTCATCTGACCACTCTTTCACACAACAACAAAAAAACGAGATGGGGTATAACATCGGGACTTGAGGCAAAAAAGTCTCAAAGATAAAGAGGCAGAATTGCATTCACTGAGTTATAAAGCATTTGGGGGGCCTCTTCTTTGGACAGAACAGGAAAGGGCCAGTATTGATTCAGAAAAAGTCTATAAAACTACTGAAGAGAAAAACCATGTATGTAATGGAGGGAGCTTGCAGAATACACAATGGTTTTGCAAACAAATGTAGACACCTGAATGGTAGCATCGTTACCGCCTCATCTTCAAATACAGGGAGAGGGAAAGCGCTATCAGGGGAGTAGTAGGGAAAACACTCCGGGTGATGAAGAAAGCCTGCAGTAAGTCCTATCGGTCATGTTAAGTGCTCATTACAATAATTATTTTTATCGGTATTTAGTTTTTATAAAATCCAGTGATCAGACCTAGATCAATGATAATCCTTTGAGTATGACTAAACTCAAGTGGGTACTAATGAACAGTAAGCGAACGTCCAAGTCCCATTTTTTGGATCGTTTTTGCGCTGCAATGCATTCACCTTCTACATCCCGTTGCCTTTGGATGAATCTGGACGTCCCTATTTCATGATAGGTCAATTTAGTCTTTTGTCACTTTGATTCCAGAGTTCTATAATAATTTTTAAAAAAAGCAGTGTCTCAGAGTTTTGGACATATCCTGCAATCACACTTTTCATTTCTTTTTCATCACAAAAACCATCCATCCATAGAGGTAGCTGCAGATTCTCCACTCGTGTGTGGGCAGCATGGTGCGATGCAAAGTCCATGGAATTCGAGTTGGACAGATTCAAGTCATGTGACCTGTCTCTTCATTTGTTAAGTGGGAACACAGTACCTATGTTACAGCGCCAGAGGTAATATTAGCAAAATGTCTGGCTCGGTGTCAGGATATGATTGCTACTGAATAAATAGCGATTTTCTTCCTTCAAAGTAGAAGTTCTCCATGACTGATATACAAACTATTTTATCTTGTGAGTTCTGGCACAAGGAAATGTTTGAGCTGGAAAGGCCCTCACTACAAACTCATTTTACAGATGAGGAAACTGAAGGCTTAGGAAGTGAAAAATTTTGTTCAAGGTGAAGTACCTAGTTTTCTTATTAAATAAGTATTTGTTGAATAAAGAAATAACATTACATCATCACCAGAAACCAACTTCCTATAGGTCGAGTAATTATCTCTCTCCTAGAAGCATCGTGTATGACACATGACAATGTGAAATGCAAAATGTGAAAAAGATTGAGAAAATTTCTATGAATTCTTCTTAAATAGATGTTTCATTGAAAAATATGTATTAATTGCACTTCATGCTTAACCAAATTAACTTGGTTAACTTAACCATTCTTAACTTGGCATTGATTTATTGTTCTAAGCAATTACCTGCTTACACGTTTATAATTATTCTATATTACTTATGAAGGAAAAGGACTTAGTCGCATGTGGCATGTTAGGAGAAATAGTAAGGCATTTAATTGCTGGTCCCATGTCCATTCATAAAAAAATCAGAATTGTTGGAAACACATTCAACAGGGCACAAGATGGTTCACTTGGCTCATTTCTGATGTTCAGAATTTACTAAGTTTTATTGTCCACTATATCAGTCTTTCCAGATTTACATACAAAAAATACTAAAATGGTGGATTTCCATATAAAAGAAGAAGGCATTATGATGCATGAGTTTTAAAATCATGGTTTCCTAGAAATTGCACTGTGGCAGTCCTGCCTTCCTGGGGTTATCCAGCAGCACTTTAGCTTATATAATTACCACCCTGGCCTCCCTTACGGAGCCCACAGAGGCACCCAGGTTGGTCACCATGGCAACGGATTCTGAATCAGAGTAGCCCCATCATAATACCGTGCACAGAGCCTTTTCTTGGAAAAAGTTTGTTGTTTTTTTTTAATTTTAATTTTGAACACATCTCCCCCAAATTATAGGTATACAATTTCTGAGTATTTGTTCTAGTTTTCTCCTAAGTGTCATCTGACCACTAAATGCCTGGCCACACACAATTGCTTGAATAGCAGAAGAAGTATAACGCAAACATTTAAATACAGATTGCTTTTTCATTCTGGGCACCATTTTGAAAAGAAGAAGAAGAAAATCACATTTCAGAATAAAAGAAAAACACCTGAAGAAATAGCTGTGGGAGGAAATCAACTCTCTTTGATCTTTGTGCTGCAAGAAGAGCTCTTTAACGCTTTTTAAAAGACTCTTAAAATGCACAGATCTAAGCAAATAAAATACCGTTTTCCATTAAAAGTTTTTAAAAAATGAACAAACACGTGTTGCAAAGGCCATATTGATAAACCTTGTGCAATAATATTCTCTTTTTATCTATAAAGCAGAAAGAACACACATTTGCTCAAGACTGGCTGGNCCCCGCACCACCGGGAGGCCCCATAAACCCTGGCCTCCGCTGCGTGGTGGTTCCTTTCTCATTTCCTGTTTGCTGTTTGGACACGCCTTGCAGCTGTGGTGGCTGAATGTCAGAAGGAAGGCTGATAATGCTCGCAGTTACATAATAGGGCTTCTCAAAGCACTGCCCATCCATGAACTCATTGGAAACTAAAGCTAGGGTTTTCTTTTTTCTCCCCATTAGGAAAGATATTTCCATGTGTTATTTAAAATTCCTTTCTAATCTCTCTCTGAGCAAGAGAGAGAAATCCACACGGAAACTCATGGTATGGTATCCTGTTTACAAAGTAAGCTCAACTCCTTACTTTCTTCTAGACCCTGAAAGCCCACTCCTGGTTTCTGTCCCATTTCCATTTCCAGCTCTCCTTGGTACCAGAGTGATTTCGTTCTTGATGACCTGTCTGAAACGTCTCCCTTTGTCCTTTCCCCTCTGGCTGCGTTCTTATTGTGGTTGTTTTCTGAGTATGTATCCTGCTGACCACCAGGGCAGCCAGGCCTTAGGGAGTACAGATATTCTTAACCCCTGTTCTTTCCCACCTCTTTCCTGTGGGCTCCTCATCTGCAAAACAATGTGGATTCCAGTTCCTGCCTTTCTAACTAAGGAAAGGAGAGGAAGGTCAGGAGTGGTTGTGTCAAGGACCTTTGACACGGCTGATCAGCACCCCCCCCCCATTTGTTCAGGCCCCAGTGTATTTAAAAATGAAGACGTGCCAACGTTGTGCTGTACTGTACTTAAATTTTTGTTTTTTGTTTTTTGTTTTTTACATTTGAAGTGTATCTAACCTCATCTGGAAATAAAAACAACCATCTAAACATCTGTCCCTTGATGAATCTGGAGTCCTGGCCCAATGCCCTCTTGTTCAATAGGTAAAGGCCCCAACCTTCACTTCCGGAGTCCTGAGGACAGTGCTGGTAGCAACACAGGAGTCTGCTGGGGGTGGGGGTGCAAAGGCAGCAGGTTAGTAACAGCTCAAGCCTCTGGAGCACCTACTGTATGCCGAGGACGAGTCTCACTTTGTGTGTGCTAACATACCATGCTCTCTCGGGGAGGGACTACTGTTATCCACATCTTTACACATAAAGAAACTAAGGCACAGACACATTAGGCAAGTTGCCCAGGATTGCACAAGTAGTCTGTAGGGTCTTAAGCACTGTGTCATTTGATCTCTTACTGGATGCTCCCCAGAGAACACAAGGACCAGAGGGGCAGTGTGAGCGCTCTCAGACCCACAGCGAAGGGAGGTGTGTGTGTGTGTGTGTGTGTGTGTGTGTGTGTGTGTTTGGGGCAGACTTACACTACCACTAGTAAAGGTAGGTGGAGGCACAGCAACATGGGCCATTTTGATTCCCCCCCCCCCAATCTGGTGGTTGTGCCCAGGGCTGAGGGACTTGGGCAAATAAGGTTGATCTCTGTGCTCACATTGTCTCCCCATAGGCCATATGATGCGTCCGAATCACAACGGAAAGTGTCATTTTTCAGTGACCCACAGAATCAGATCCAGCTTCGTGGGCATGTGACTTGGGCTGTCGCTAGGGACCCTGCGGTCTGAATGACCCCACGCTTGGATTAACACTCTATTGTCACCATCTTGAAAGTCTTACTTTTTGAACAAAAGGTCCTGCGTCTCTGTTCTGCACTCGGCCCTGCAAATTACATAGCTAGTCTTCTGTGGAAATCCTGAGCAATCTGGAGAAGTTTGCAGCTCCGGTCTACCGGGGGAGAGAAGATTCTATTTCCCCGTGATTCCTCTGGAACTGCAGTGCGATAAATCTGCAGTTGCCTGTTAGTGGATTTGCATTTTACTGCAATGTAATACTTTTCTTCACAGGGGAAAGCAGTCAGCTCTCACTAATAGGGGCTTTAACGAAGCTCTGCCAAGGTCCACGTGCACAGCCTGGAGCAAAAAGGCTCAGGACAGGCTCCAAATTCAACAGCGGGGTTAACGACCAGGGAGCCTCTTTGCGGAATGATAAAACACTCTTAACCTCAGCTAGGTTCCTGTCTGGCCCCAAGGATCACCCCTGCAGAGGAACAGAGGGCTCCGTATAAAATTCCAGCTCGGCTCCTCCCGGACATTTGTATCTGCCATCCCACGATGTTTGCATAATTTCGGCATGCTATAGTTGAGATTTGCCAAAACTTGTAGAGAAGACTCAAACTGCCTCAGTACAAGGAAGCCCATCTGATAAGTCCTCTCTCTGGTCTCTCAATGCTCGAGCGGTTTGGCACTAGAATAAATAATTGCTCACCAATGGCGAGTTTCCATGGAATCGGTTGCTCTGAGGCCTTTTCCGAAGTGAAGGGTGGTGAGCTGATTTTCTCCAACCAGGGCAGTAATGATACCAGTGAGCAGAAACTCTAAGGGAGAAACAGCCCACTTCTTGAAAAAGACAAAAAAGAGAATTTTGTGCCTCTATCATTCAGAGGAGCCCCAAACCTCATATTCAAGGAGATCTGTGGGGCTACGCTGAATGAATAACAGCGGCCAACATCTTCTAGCATTTACTATGCCCCAGACACCCTTGTAAGGGCTTTGCATATGTCAACCCAGTTAATCCTCCCAACAAGCCAATGAGATAGGTATTATTATCATCTCTCTTTTAAAGGTGAAGGACCCGAGGCACAGAGAGGGGATGCTGTTAAGTCAGAAGAGCAGCTGCATGGCCGGCCAGGAGCTCCAGGTTCATCCGGGACAATGACGGGCCACGAGGAGCTCCCGGTGGGGCCCGGCTGTGTGTGCAGCTGCTGAGTCTGCGTCCTGTTTGTCCTCACAATAAACCCCCATTAGCGAGGGGAGCACAATTGGTCTCCCTTGCTCTTGCAACCTGAAAGAGCCTATAGAATACAGATCCCATTGTGAATGCTTTTGTAATTTGGAGATTCTTTTTTTTTTTTTTTTTTTTTAATAAACGGAATAATCAGCCCCTTAATGTATCCATAGGGAATTCAGGAAAGGGATGAAGAAGCCGCTCCTGTTTTTGAGGCATTTGCAATCATTGTTGGAGAGACAGAGCCAACAGATGGGGAACAATAGTGAGGGACTCCAGGGCTGGTGTAAGCAAATGCCGGGCTGTGGTCTTTGCCCGTGAATGCTGTGGGAAAGCGGAGAGGGGAAGGGTATTTACTCACTGGTTATGGAGTTCGTGGGGCGGGGGATGGAAAGAAGAAACTGGGTGCCTTTGGGCACGTTGGTTCATCTTCAGACTGCACCTTCCTCAACTGTGAAATAAAGCCATAAATTATCTCAAAGACTCCTTCCAGCTTTAACATTCAATGAATCCTGACCTTTTCTGTAAAGCTGGATTTTTATGTGTGGTATTTGCTAAGAGTTGGGACACACCCATGATTGCTAGGGCCCAGACTGAAGATCACATGGTCAGGTTGATACACTTTCCACACCTCCCGTTAGCTCCCAAGAGCCTAAGTGTCCTGACCTTTAGCCTTACCTTTTCCTGGCTGTTCACTTTAACGATTGCCCCAGCCATTTGTATTTTTTTTTTCTTTTTGGCTATTTGCATTTTTCTTTCTTTTCTTTTTCTTTTTGTCAGAATATAAAAGTAGGATAGTACTTAATCATAACTTGCATGTTTTAATATTTTAAAGAAATAAAATTTAACAAATGGGATAATCAGTCATTTTGCTCATTATCATTTAAATGTCTCTCTTGTGTCTTCATTATTTTTAATTTTTTTTTCAAAATTCTAAGTTATTCTCATCCCCGATAACTGGTTATGATGTTTAATATACAGTTGCAAATCGATGAGGTCTGTGAAATGGAAATTAAACAAATTTTTAAGATTTGTTTCTGTATCATTATGCATACCATGTTTTCATGAGTGGAATGGTTTTTATCCCAAACAGGAATGTGGTTAAGAGAAAAAATGATCTGATGTTCCTGATCATTGAAATATACAAACAATAATCAAGGAAGGGGGATTTAAGAAATATTTTTTACAGTGGCTTTCTTTAACCTGGCAAGTAGTCTATAGAGCCCATAAACCAGCTGTTCTTTAAGTGTGCTCCCCCCAGCCAGCAGCATTGGCATTGAACAAATTCTCAGACTTAATCAGAACTTTGGGAGGGGGGCAGCAGCCTGTGATGTAACAAGCCTTCCAGATGATTCTGAAATATCTTAAAGTTTGAGAACTGCTATCATAATCCAGGCTGCAAGGAAATAGATCATAAATTATACTTAATGACTATCTTTCCTTAATAGTCCCTCCCCATACCCAGCTGGAAACTGAATTTGGAAGTAAAATCGCCACCTGGATTATTGGCAGGCTTCAGTGATCCCCGCTACAGGTTGAATTTAATGTCAACTGTTCTATTTGCACTCAAGTCCTCCTATATTTGTAGACCCAAGTCATGTTTCCAACGTTATCTTCTCCTGTTCAGATTCTTCTTATCTTAGTGAAATTGGATTACCATTCTCTTCCCCCATGCCCTCACTCTCTGCATGAGGGACAACTGACGTAAGTTAAGACAGGGAAGGGCCTTTGGTAAGTGGAGATACATGAGAGAGCACATTCCTGGATGGCACCATGGCATAATCAAATGTATCAAGTCACCAGAGCTTCTTGGTTTCTACCAAAATCTTATGTCAGATATCATTTCCTTTCTGAAATCTTTCTCGGTCCTTCAACTGGAAGGTGCCATCTCTCCCTGCATAATGCTCCAGCTGCTCCCCTCCTGGGTTTGATGTGTCTTTCACAGTATACCCCATTCTGCATTCTTGTGTAGCCAGTATTGTCTTGCTTGGACCCTGAGTTCTTGAGATCAAGCCTGCTCCCTACTCCTCTTTCTGCCACACGTAACACCTAACACAGTGTCAGACACAATAATAACTTGGTCAATCGTTGTTGTGTTGTGGATGCAGTGACAGGGCTGCCAGGCAAGCCCGGAGAGTCATTGGATAGCTTTTGGCCAAGGCTATTAGCTGTTATGAGTTAGGCGTACGTTCCACACTTGTCCCAGAATATTCCCTTGCAGGTAACTGACATTCGTTCTCTTTAAGATTTATAGAAAGCTTACAACCCGTGCTTAAAATACAAAATCCACCTAGGAGGGATCAAGAAATAGAAGGAAGATCTCGAGGACGAGCCTAGCTCTTCTACCCCCTGGAGCTATCAAGGGGCAGCATACAACACTAGAAAGGGCTGGGGCTGGGAAACGGGAACAAATCTTTGATTTCACAGTCTTGCCTGGGGCCTTGACTGACAGTAGCTGCTGCTTTAACTTCCATCTGTGGCTTCACGCCTTTTTAGAAGACACTCAGGAAATCTCACTCTGGTCTTACAGGGAATATTTTCAGCCTAAAAGGAAAATTGTGAGCATGAGAAGCAAGCTCGTCTTGCTTTCCCACACCAAAAGACAGAGATTCATAAAACAATAACGGTCTGGAAAGAATCTGAAGATACACGGTACAAAACGTATTTAGTTTATTATTTTAAGCGCTCTTACTACCACTGCGGTGAAAACAAACAAGAAACGGGCAGCCCCCCCCTCCTCCTCCAAACAACGTTTAATTTATATGTATGTATGTGTTAGCCACTCAGGTCTTGAAATTCATCTATAACATCATAAACCCGTGGCAAATTCTGAACAGGGAAATTCATTGTTGGGAAAATATGATAAGGAAAGATATGGTTTAGGTGGATAACCCCCCCCCCCAAATTTTAATCTATATTTGCGATTTAATCTAGATCACGTTTTATCTGCATTGGCTCAGATTTTTCCCTCCTCAGGGATCCTGCCGCTGTTCTTCCGGCTTCATTTGCCGAGGAACACTGCCATCATGCGGCCTGCCGTGGTAAAGACAGCTTCTAAGAGACAGCCGGCCGCACGGTTTTAATTTTGATGCTCTCTCCAGAGAAATGTGTGCAGCTTTAAAATGTGCTTTGTTGTTTGAAGCTGGGTTTGTTGATTCACTTTTAAAGTAGCATCGTGAAGGTATCTGCCAAAGGATGAACTCTGTGATAGTTTTTGAATCCCCAAATATATAGGGACCACATTAAAAATATCACATCTACAAAATAATGAATGGTTCTGCTTACTTTATAAATTTGTAAAGTTTTCATAAATGTAGCCACTGTAAAGACAGTAGAATACCTTTATCATGTAAACCAACGTGGCTGCCTCTTTTTTTCTGCACACTGGTAAGCCCGTTCAGGGTGACGTAAGGAACTGTAGGCAGACAGCACGGTGCGGTTCAGAAACTAAAAGTATGAAGCTCGACACTAGGTTGGAGCCTTCAGTTTGCCACTAATTAACTATGTAATTTTGAGCAAGTCACATAGGCTGTGTGGCCTCGCTACTTTCTTAAATGGAGTTAGGTTTGATACACTTCAGTCAAAACTGCTTTCCAGTCGATAATTCTGTGATTCTAACCTGACAAGTAAACACATTCTTTAAAAAGCAAGAATGTTTTTCTTTCCCTGTGATTTTCCTGTAAATATCCTCTTCCTTCCTCCCGAGCCCCTCCCCCAGCCCTAAGTGAAGCTTTGTCTGCATGACTCATGCAAAATTCTCTCCGCAAGAACGCAGAGATTATGTGTTGGGCTCAGCACCGTTCCAGCGCAAACGGCTCTCATGCACTTTGTGGGCATTCCCAGTGTAGGTTATCTCCACAGACAGAAAATAAAGTTGATGAATCTTTGAAATTGGCAAACAGCTTACCGGCTTCTGAGAGCTGTAGGTCTTTAAAAAAAAAAAAAAAAAAGTCCCAGAATGTTAGAAAAGACAATTCAGAACACTCTGATGTCTTTAATACCTGAAAGGGAAGGACAATTTTCTTCCCTAACTACACCTTCTGCTTCATAAATTTGTCAAAAGTAAGAAGAGGATGCAGATACCGCTTGGAGCACAATCGTGAGGTTAATGTTCTGATGAGACAAAATGATGGTAAATTATTCCCTGGAGTTGATTTCGTGACGCGTGTAACAGGGTGAGGGATGGAAATACAAGCTGGCGTTGATGTTTAAACTGTGCCGGAAGGGCACGTAAATGCAGGGCAGTTGCTAGGAGACCTGGAGCACAGAGCTAATGCCCCCGCTGTGTGCGCGGGATGTTTCATCTCAAGAAACCTTGTCTTTCACAGTCAACGATGACATTCGATGTATAGTCTGTCAAAATTCAGGTGGACCAGTGCTTGGTTATTACTTCTGTCAATCCAGCCATTGTATCATCCGCCATCCATAAAGGGAGCAAATGAAAGAGAACAATCTAACGTCGTGCCAGTGACCAAGATGCTCCGGGAGAGCTCAGTGATTCACTACAAATTCAGTTTAAATACTCTCACGTGAAAGACAGCTGGTTTGTTCTCATATTAGTTTCAAGAAGTGCGAAGTCGTGGCCGAAGAATCACCCCAGCGTTCCAAAGTGAGGGATGCCAGGCCATAGAGTTCTAAGCGAAGATGTGCTTGAGTAGGACTTTGACCCCTGTTGTTTACAAAGCAATCCTTTCAGCCATTTGTGGGACTTTTTAAAGACAGATTTTGTGCTAAATGCACACTTCCGGTTTGTAATTACCACCGAGAGTATAGACGTGCAGGACTTTGGAACTGGCCTGGTTTTGAGAGTTCTTCCAGCGCCCCCCACTGGTTGAAGACGGAACTGACCCTGTCTGTGGGCAAGGGTCATGGGCAGCCTGTTCAGAAAATCACAGCAAAAACTTCTGCCCTTGTAAAACATTGCCAAGTTTTGCCAGTATCCAGGAGACACTCTATTCAATGAGAGAAAGAAACTACAGGCTGAGAAGTGGGTTTAGTATGTCTTATTTTACTTAGAGGAAACTGAGTCACTGAGAGGTATTTTGAATTATTCAAACACACAGCTAATTATCACCGGAACTGGAAACCATCCAGGTTTCCCTATCCACGCTCTTTTACAGTAACACGATATAGTCTTCCTCAGGAGAGTTGGGAAGTTCTGCTATTCTAGTGATATGAAAGGCAGCAATAGTAGTCCTGTAATGCTTCTAGAATGCTTTACAATGTGCAAAGCATGTACATTGTTTCATTTGATTCTTACAACCTTGGGAATTATTCTCATGAAATAGTATGCTTAACACAGAATTGATCTGCACTGTTATAAAAGTATAGTTCTAATTCTACTAGTTTTTGGTTTTTTTTTTTAGGTCTTTGTTATAATCCTATTGCCATGCTCTAAGATTGAGGGTCACATAGTGGCCTTGGAAGATAGAGAATTGGAACCCTAATGTGGTTTGGAATTTTTCTTCGTGTTTGCTCCACTTCAGGATTGAATACCCATAGATAAAATAAAATGTGCATTTTACTGCTTACCTGTGGAAAATATGAAATTATCCTCTGTTATAAGCCATTTTTGAGAGCCTACAAGGTATCAGGCCAGACATAGAGCAAATATGAAGATGTTGTTCTAGGCTAAACTTTGAGAGAATTGAATTGCACTTGGGTTCAAGAAGCAGAAAAAATGAAGTAGATGGGTATCCATAAGTTTACACTCCTATGCTTTATGGAGCTTTAAAAATACCTAAAAGAGGTGGAAGCATCTAAATAAAGATGGCCTCTTAGGGCCACCTTCTTTTCCTGATCTCAGGGTCTTCACGTCTCCTGTTCCTGTGGCCTAGAAAGCTCTTCCCCTAGAGATCAGCATGACTTCGTCTCACATTTCCTTCAAGTTTTTGCTCAGGAAAAGTGAGGATTTCCCTGATCATATATTTGAAATTGCAATGCTTTCCAGGGCCGTAACACCTCTCCAGGCCCAGCCTGGGAGTACAGGATGTTTTTCCTTATTTATAGGCCCAGAGGAGCCCATCTTTTTCTAATCTGTACAAGAGTAACTTGTGGGTGGGCTATGACCCTAGACCTTCCCGAGTTGATTTTTCTCGGTGGCGTGTATTACCACCTGACAAACTATCTATTTTGCTGTCTGTTTTTTAAATTGTCTGATCTCCTACAGCTGCTGTACCATGAGGACATTCATACAGCACCATGGAGTCCATGGACAGGAACCAGATTGTCAGCACCAACGTGCCAGCCAAATGACCAAGCCATTTTAGAAGGGGATCTTCTAACTCCTAGCCTTTGAGTTTTTCAGCTACAGCCTCAAATAGCATTTGCGGAGACAAGCCTTTCCCACTGTGTCCTGTCTTGCATTCCTGACTCACAGAAACCATGAGAGATACTATTATTAGTGCTTGAAGCCAGTACATTTTGGGGTTATTTGTTATGTAGCAAGAGATAGCTAAAGAGTGACTGGCCCACAATAAGTTCTCTAAATATTCATTGAATTAAGAGATAAACATAAGCAGATTTTTTTCCCCAGGGTACTCAGTGATCGTAATATAATGTCCGTTATTAACCTAAACAAAACTGTATAAAAAGTCTCAGCTCTACAATGTCAGTGGTTTTAGAGTCTCTAGATGTAGGCTTGAGTCTAGGATCTGTGATTTATTTGCCATTTGACCTTAAATAAATCACTTATAGTCTTTGGTTCTTGGTTTTCCGAATCTGTACACCAGAAGTAACCATAACCGAATTATGCTACTAACATATACCACCAACTTGGAGGAGCCTTGTTGACAGTGCAGAGCCCTGGATCAGGGCTCTCCTGAAACCCATGCCGCAAAATTATCCATTATGTGAACGAATAAACCTTCTTTACCGTTTAAGCCAGTTCCATTTGTTGGTGTCACCTACACCCAAAAGCTCTTTATACAAAGTTCTCACAAGAACAGAAACAAAACACTGGCAAACAAACCCAGATGACATGTAACGAGTAAGATGATACATGGTGGACTCAAGGATAACAACTAAGAAGAAAGGGATATCAGATCGCTGTATCAACCATTTCCGTGAGCTGATGGCAAGGACACCCTAATTCATCCGCCGGGGGAAGTCAGGGAGGCCCAGTGGGGATCCGTCTTCATAGAAATTTCCGTTTCTGTAGGTATATTTTAGAAACCTTGGCTTCGAATTTCTTCCTTATGACTGCATTTGACGGGTAATTGCTGGCTTAATAGCATCAAATTCATGTTTAAATGCCATAAAGGACCAAGGGGCTATTTGTGTTCCAGAGAAGATACGCCAGGCGGCCAGATTGTGTTGTCCACGGGCATCAAGAAAACACGCCGCCAAGTTTCCGTGATCGCTCCGGCCCCCGGAGGTCCTCAGAGAGTACGAGAGGGTCTTATGGGCCACTTGCCACAATATCATCGCCTTGTCAGAAAGCTCTTCATTTTGTTCCAAGGGCAGAGGACACTGTCCCGGCTGTGTCGTGAAACACTAATAAAAAACTCGTCTTACAGGTTGAAGAGTTTTCATTTTTAAGAGTTGAGGAGACAGGGATTTCTGACAGGCCCGGATGGACAGCATGAAACATGACCACTGTGAAAATATGGCCTCCCGAGGTTTAGAGAGATGGTGGCTTGAAGGGATGATCTGAATAATAAAGGCAGGTCTCTGTTTTATTCGCCTTGGTCACCTGGCTTCCTGTATGTTAGAGTGACTTTGATGGGCAATTTAATTAAACTGCTATTTGTTTTGTAAGTGCAAGTGCTTATCTCTTGATTTTATCCTCTGCTGCTCAAGTAAGTTGGTCAATGATTGATTTTTTTTAGCATCATAATACAGGTAACTTTCTCAGTTTTATACATTTCTGCATGGAAATTCGCTGTTTTCTCAAATTATTCCACCAAGTTTAGATGTGTTTATTTTTATGGCCAAGAGATGGGACTGAAATAGCTTCTGTGGGAAGAAACAAGGTTCTTTCTCTAGGTTAAAACTGTAAATTTGTTTCCAAATATTAAATCAATGCTTTTTACTTATGTTAAAATCACATTTTTTATAGCTTTCAGGGCCAAGTCTTGAAGTCTATCAACCCAAGGAAAGAAAGTATGGAACAGCCTAGGACAAATTGGCCATTGATCAAATTTAAGACCCAATGCTCACTTTTAGAAAGACAATGTTGTAAAAATCAGGCTTATTAAGAAAATAAGGATTTTTCGAGATCACTTTAACTCCTTCTTTTGTGTATCGAGGACCATGCCCAAAAATTCAGGATCACAGAGTTTCCTCCACAATGCAAAGGTGACAACTTTTCCACCTATGGTGGGAGGTCAAGCTTGCTAAGGGGAAAAAAAGAAAAGTTAAAGAGGAAGCAAAATATCCAAGACTGGACCTTTCTAGCCAGCAAGGCTGGACATCTTGAGGGAGAAGAACTACAGGTTGATCGAGAGATTGGATGCCGTGTTCTCATCCGTGTTCACACACTTAAAATGTTCATCCAGGGTTGAACTTTGGGAGAGCAGTGGCGGGGGAGAAGACCTAGAAACAACCAGATATGCCTGAGAGGGTCTAAGGACATGGAGGTGAGTGGCCAGCGTCAGGAAGAGTGTAGACTCCTTGGAGAACCCCAACCCTCAGCTTAGGTCTGTGTCCATTCTGGCCCTAAACAGATGACAAGAAGGAGGCTTAGCTCCTCACGAAGTGTGAGGAAGTGGCAGTGCCTGAAGAGAGGACTTGGGGTTTCCTGTGTATACATTGCATTAACGTAATCAGAAGGCTGCCGTGTTTGAAGGTATCACATCTAGAGACAATTGACCGGGATCATGTGCTCTGATGGTGGGAGCTGGAAATCTGAATAGAGTCAGGAACAATTTAAAGGAGCCACTCTGCCACTCTGCCGTGGAGATCCGGGAGGGTTTCCAGGACAATGAGTCCATCTGAGGACCCTCCCTCTCCCCATGAGATCATAGCAGCTACACTCCTACCTCTGACTGATATTCATCTCCTATACACTAGTCTGGCCATACTGATTATTTACGGTCAAAGTCTCTTCTAACTGATCCTGGTTGTTAAATATTAGTATTTTGAATATTGTTCCTATACATATCCCATATTTCCAGAAACCATCTTAGAGGGAAACTCAGAACTCTCAACGGTAGAGAATTTTATTCACAGCGACTGAACATTTACCTAAAGAGACTGCTAAAAATTTGAATCAGACTAAACATATTAAGTTGTCCTTCCCTTTGCCACTAAGGTGCAGAACCCGTAAAGGGAGGATCCGAGCAGTTAATCGAATATAAAGAAACTACATTGTTTCTCTACGAAATTTAGTGAATTTGCAGCTTTGTGAGCAATCCTGGTATACAGGAGATTGGAGAGGTCTGGGGACTTCCAGTTTTCCTTAAATCCGTTAGCAACACTAAGACCCACAGGGCAGGGATTTTTGTCTGTTTTGTTCACTGCTGTACCGCCAGTGCTCCGAATAAGCGTCTGGCGCATGGCGGATGCTCGGTAAGTATCTGCGGAAGAAATTACAACTGTAGCATGAGGCACGCTTGCAAAGTGCCTCCTAGGAATAGTAAAACAATATCAACAAAAGCAGTGTCCCCCAGTGTCCCTATCATACTCCCTAGTTGTCAGCTCCCTCTAGGCATATTATGTTCCATTTTAGGCCCCCAAATTTAAGAGGGGCATTCAACAATAAACTAGAGAGGATCCGGGAGAGCAGGCAGGACAAGAGAATTCTGAAAACCACTCCCAAATAGGGACCAGTTGATACTAGTCAAGGAAAAAAATGTTAAGAGATAGGATGCTATTTTCAAATGTCAGAAATTCATTAAGGATGAGAATGGAATAAATGTATGATTGCACGTTCATAATTAGACCCAATGAAAAAAAAATTATGGGTAGGCAATTTTGGCTCGATGTAACAAAGAAAATACTGACTCTCATTTTCCGGTAATGGAATGGATTGCTTGTGAACCAGGATGTGAGAATCACGTATTATCTTGTATTTTCTTTTCAATATTCATGGTATTTGCCTCCCTTTCCCTTTAACTCATTGTATATTCTTGAAAGCAGAAAAATGTAAGATTTGGAATGTAGGGTTAGATTTAAAACTTCATTACCGTTACAATGACGGGGCCTTTCAATTGATTGTTCACTCTCTTGGGCCCTAAGTGGGGGGGCAAACTCTAATCTGACAACGCATCTTTGCAGAGTCCAGAGCTCACTCTGATTACCTGCCGTCCATTGCAAAGTGAAATCGCGCATTTTGTAAATGAGGTAAGATTTCATGAAGTTGATGAAAATGTAAGGGAACTGCCCAAATAACATACAAAACTATTTACTAATCCTCATTAGTTAATAATCGAATGAGGAGAGTTTGAAAACATAAGGATTAATAAGTATTTCAGTGGGAACTGCAGCCACTGGGTTTGAAAGTCACCGGAATGTCAAACAATGAAGACGGGCCCTTGGCAAAACTGATGAAGCTCTTGAACACTTTTGTAAATATGATCTTTTTTATATTAATTTGACAAAAGTCACTCCAAAGGTA
The DNA here is from genome assembly GCF_017311325.1 of Ursus maritimus. NCBI lineage: Eukaryota > Metazoa > Chordata > Mammalia > Carnivora > Ursidae > Ursus > Ursus maritimus. The sequence goes on along the minus strand of NW_024425563.1, from coordinate 67,076,493 downwards.
AAGGATATTGCTTCATGTTATTATAAAATTGGATCAGAAGAATGATCTTACCTCGAAAATAGTAAACTATTTGTTTTGTGGTCCAATGAATACACATAGCTCTGTCAACTTAAATGTTGTTAAATACTAGGTGAAAAAATGTTCCCCATAATTTTTGCCCTTATTTTTTAAGATGAATTTAAAATGAGCTTCCCCCCGCCCCCATCTTGTGAAATTTGGTCTTCATTTTCCATAGATTCCATTTTGGTGGACTTCTTTAGCAAAAATTAGCCTCCAATAATGCAAAACTCCTTGATCTCTTTGTTTCTTCTGCCAGGAATGTTTTTTTTCCCTTTTAGTTTTGTCAAAAAGGGATAAAACATATCAGTAATATCAATAAATGCTGTATTTCTACATGAGTTCCCACGTGGATATCAAAGACACAGTGGTGTCTTATTTGCCACCAAGCACTGTGCTAAGGACCTTGTAAATAATCAATAAATAACTCTTTATTCATTTATTCATTCATGCTAGGCACCAAGGACATAGAAGAATTCAGTTTCTTACTTCCTGGAACTCACAATTCTGTCGTTATTCTGAGTTAACAAGTTATCCCTATATACATATTAGTATTATACATATACAGAAACACTTTCTTATCACAAATGTAATATATACTCATTGTAGATGAATTCAGAAAATAAGAAAGAGATAAAAAAGAAATCAAATGTAATCTTACCACAAGGAAATAAAAGCTCATGATATTTGGAAATAGATGCTTACAGACTTTTTTCCCCTATGTATGCATATAGTATATGTATCTAAACATTTGTATATTATATAAATATGTACGAATTATATAAGTATATATAATTGTACAAATTATGTAATTTATACAAATGTATATTTGTACACTATATAAATTTAAATATTTAAAGATTTTAAGCTACATGTACTATTTAATAAATTGTCTAGCTCACATTTTAATGTTATTGTTATTATCATTATTTTTTAAAGATTTTTTAATTTTTTAAAAGATTTTATTTATTTATTTATTTGACACAGAGAGAGAGCCAGTGAGAGAGGGAACACAAGCTGGGGGAGTGGGAGAGGAAGAAGCAGGCTCCCAGCGGAGGAGCCTGATGTGGGGCTCGATCCCAGAGCACCGGGATCACGCCCTGAGCCAAAGGCAGATGCTTAATGACTGCGCCACCCAGGTGCCCCTAAAGATTTTGTTTATTTACTTGAGAGAGAGCAAAAGTGAGAGAGCATAGAGGGAGAGGGAGGAGCAGACTCCCTGCTGAGCAGAGAGACCGATCTGGTGCCCGATCCCAGGACCCTGAGATCATGAACTGAGCCAAAGACAGATGCTTAACAGGCTGAGCTACCCAGGTGCCCCTCATAGACATTTTTTTTTTTTTTAAAGATTTTATTTATTTATTTGACAGAGATAAAGACAGCCAGTGAGAGAGGGAACACAAGCAGGAGGAGTGGGAGAGGAAGAAGCAGGCTCATAGCAGAGGAGCCTGATGCGGGGCTCGATCCCACAACATCGGGATCACACCCTGAGCCGAAGGCAGACGCTTAACCGCTGTACCACCCAGGCGCCCCCCTCATAGACATTTTTAATAAGTATATATCCACCGAATCATAATGACTGACATTGCATTATGTGGATATGCCGTAATTTGTTTATCAAATTTTCTACTATTGGTCATTTAGATTGCTTCCAAAATTTTTTCTATTAACATTACCCACACATACATTTTCACTCATTTATCCATCTTTCTGTTTGGGTCAAATATTTTATACAATGTTAAGCTTGAAGATTTAAAAATTAAGAATATTAACAATAAATTTAAACATTAAAAAATGAGCAAACTGAATCCACAGTGTTAGAAGTCAAGATAATGGTTGTCATTGGGGTTCAGGGTGAGTGTTTGGATTGGAAGGAGACGTAAAAGTTGTTTAAAGCGCGCTTGGACTATCCTGTGGTTCGATCTGGGGTTGGCTACATTGGGGTGTTCGCTTTGTAAAAATTCTATGAGCTGTATGCTTACGACTTGTCACTTTCCCTTTTCTTCTATTTAGGTTGCACATCAATGAAATAAGTTAAAAAATTGTGCTATGATATGCATCCATGTTTACATCCTTAAGTAAATTCTAAGAATCCAATACCATTATCATTTTTTTAACTCATGTTGCTAATTATTCTGCAGAAAAGTTTGCACCAGTTTTGACTCTAATCAACACTATATAAGATGGCATTTCACTGCATTCCAATTAATACTTACTGTCATCATTTTTCTAATTTTTAATGATTTATAAATTTAAACTTTGACTTTCTCTCTCTAACTTTTCATTTGGAAAATATTCAAACTCACAGAAAAGCTGAAAGAATAATATAATGGACACCCAGAGCTCCTTCATTAGATTTGCCAACTTTCAACTTTTTGCCACGTTAGCTTTCTTTCTCTGTTCCTATTTACTCCCCCCCATACACATACACTTACACAGGCACACACACGTGTGTGTGTATATATACATACACATTTAATTCCCCATTTCCGAACTATTTGAAAAGAAGTTTTAGCCATCATGGCAATTTACCCCTTAATGCATCACTTAAGAATAAGGATATGTTTCTATATAACACAGCCCCTCTCCTGTGCCTTGAAACATTAACAGTACTTCCGTACTACGAAGTAATAGCTAGTCTGTATTCGTATTTCCGCATTTGCCCCGAGATATAGTTTTTTCTGTTTTTAAAATACAGGGTTAAATAAAGTTCATTCACTCACTGCACTTGCCTGTTTTGTCTCTTTAGTCTCTTTTTACCTGAAACAGTCCTGCCACCATACCCTACTCCGCTTTCTTTCACGATGTTGAAATTGCTCAAGTCTAGGTCACTTGAAAACCTTCTGTTTGTTTTCCAATGTGTACAACTCTGCTTGATTCTGTGGGCTTATATTACAAAATTATTATAGGTTTTCAGAGGCACATGTATCAGCAACTGTAACAAATTTTCATTTTTGGCTATTGGTTAATCAGAGCAGGGCGCTGGATCTCCAGTTGGGCACCAGATGTTTTTACTGAGAGGGGGAAAAAAAGCATTAAGAGCTTTTAAATCTTAAGCTATTGCTTTGATCACATAAGAAATAATACTGACATTTCGTTCTCCGAAATGTGTTGCAAGGGTTTTCCTTGATATTGACACGGTATATTATTCAATGAATCTGTTAGTATAGAACCAGTTTAAAAGACCTGAAAAGGCAGTGACAGCCAAGAAGGATATTTTGAAGTTTGAAATGATCCCTATATAAATAGAACGGATCAGCATAACTTTGGGATAAAATTAGCCGACAGTTTGTGGGCTCTCCAGCATGTGCCTGTTTGCTTGGTGCCGCTCTCCTGATAAATCACAACAAAGCTTCCAGAGGGAGAGGAAGGATGGAAGGCGCCGCCACCCCTTTTACTAAGTCTGCAGCTGCCAAGTTAGTTAAGAGAAATTTCCTTGACGCTCTAAAGTCAAATGACTTCGGAAAACTGAAGGCCATTTTAATCCAAAGGCTAATAGATGTGGACACGGTTTTTGAAGTTGAAGATGAGAATATGGTTTTGGCATCTTATAAACAAGGTAAAAATTATAGGTGTGATTATAAAATCGATAGAAAATGGATTTTTTGTAATGCACAGCGTCGGTCACCCACTCTAAACCAGTAGCTCTTATGGTTTAAGTATAGATTTTTAAAAATGTTTCTGACTTCATCTTTTCTCTCTTTTTAACTAGATAGCATCATGGGGTATATATGTGTATTTCTTTCTTTCGCTCTGTCTTTTCTTTTCTCTTCTTTCTCTATCCTTATGTCTGGAATTTGAAATCCTGGACAATCATGTTTATTTGTGTACTTTGCTTTTATTTCTAAGTGTTCTGCCTAAAATGACACAGCTTAAAGAAAACATCTTTAGATTATGGCTAAACAGGCTGCTAAGATCTGATCCAGACAGTGTGACTGCCTTGGGGACAGGCTGCTAGCTCCCTGCTCACACAGCCACTTAAAGGTATATCATCTCTGTATCTATCTGGATGGAAAAGGGGATTTTTGCCCTCATTTGGAGGGTTAATGACTGGGTGAGGCTCTGCCTTAATGCACCTTGATGGTCCTTATCATGGTAATGAGGTTTTAGTTCAGGCAAAAAGCTGAAACCAGAAAACCCAAAAAGTTAACTTTTTTCCCTTGACTACCATAATAGATCAAAACTGCAGTGGTCCTAAATACAGGATGTCTGCCTTTTAAAGAACGAGGGGTAACAAGAATGAGAACTGAATTTTTTTTTTTTTAATCAAGGGATTTTCTGGAGCCCACGCTTAAGAAATCAGAAATAAATTAGAAGTGCGTACATTCTGATTTCCCAAATCAGCTAGTTAATGGGGAACTTGAGTAGCGAGGCCATCTGGTGAGCAGACAACAAACAAGCACCGCGTTCGACATCACTTCTGTTTAAACAAAATAGATGATAAGGTCTTGTGTTCGGCATTGGGAGAGAGAGAGCGATTCTTTCTTCATGTTGAAAGTACTTTCCATTCACATATAAATCATCAGCACCATCAATTTTCAGAAACTAACGTTAATGGTATATATTTCCACATTAATTTACTGTACTCTGGTTGTTAGTTCTGGAGGAAAGGATAGAACAGTGGCGGCCAGTGACTGTGTTTGTGATTTTTCCTGGAGGGCTTTATCATAAATTGGTATTGCTATTTTGACTGGAAGATAATGAGGAGGTTTGTTTTTTAAAAAGTAGTTGATGGGGCTTTGTTAGAAAGAAGGACTGCATACCATATAATCAGATTACCTTCACCTTCTGGATTTGTTCGGTGAAAGACTGAACGCTAAGTATGTTTTTAAGGTGTCTTTTAAGCTTATGTGTGTGCTGATGAAAATAACTTAGGTCCAAGGCAGTGTAATTTATTTAACACTGAGTTGTGAAGACCGCCTTTCCCCATCTCCTAAACATGCCAAATTGCATGGATCACCCGAGATTTTGAGGTTGTGAGAAAAAGGAAGTTTGAGGGCAGGCTCCGGGGGAGAAGGGTACTGTTTCTCCTGCTTCCGGTGGGGTCATCACCCCTGAATCAGAAGAAAATGCAGTTTTAATCCTTTCTGTCAATATGAGCTGATTCCTATGGTCCTCATAGAGCAAAAAATTCATTCACACTCATGGGTGTTTTCGTAGTGTTAGGACTGTGGGATGTGGCTTTCCATTAGGGAAACAGCAAATTACACCCTCTGGGAAAGGAAAAGTAAAGTTCCATTTCTTATGCATGCCAGGTGAACGTATACGCAGAAATGATAGAATTTGTGGTCATATTTTCAGGGTTTATACAGGAATTGTGTGTATGTGTGCGTGTGCACATGCTTGTGTGCACAGAAAGAAATACACGTACTCTCTGTTTATATGAATATGGGTGTAAGAATCTCTCTCTTCAACCGTAAGCCCAGATTAAAGCCTCATCTTTCTTCAAAGCTTCTTCAATTGTTTTCTTCACATTTTCACATGTCTTCCAGCCTAATTATCAAACCTTTTAATATTTCAGTCAGGAATGGAAGTGATAAATAGAATCCTAGTTGCTAGCCAAGCAAAGTTGACCTAAGTGGTTATATCAATTTCTCAAGTCACAAAGGAATTCCCAGGGAACAGGGTAGAGCTGAGCAGGCAACACTGGTTAATTAGTTAGGGTTAGTTCTAGGCATGAGACCCTTTTCTGTGTGGGCTGGAAGGGTATGTGGCTGGATTACACTTTGTGAGACTTCATTAAATCATAGCAGACTTTTTGGACATTGAATGCTATTGGATTCTTACATAACAATTTTTGATTTTTAAAAGCACCTTTGAAAGGCCCCACACAGAAAGGTGTATAGACCATAAGCATACAGCATGGTTAATTTTCATAACATAAACAAACCTATATAACCAACATCCAGATGTGGAAACAGAAACATTACCTCTTTAAAGTGTGAGAATCTTCAGGTTTTAGTTATTTTGTGGCTTATTAAACATGACAATGTTTAAAACCTATAAAAGTTACCATGCAACCTTTAAATTTGCTTGTATGATTAATAATATAATCTATATTCAACATGTCATTGTCCTGCAGAAAATCAACAGGGGTACCATTAATCCCAAACCAATTTGTATTTCTTTTAGGACATATAGCATTTTTCATAGAATTTCAAAAAGTGACCACATTTTTTTCCCTGAATATGGTATGTCTAAGTTAGTATACAAGTCAGTTCATAATTTTTGGAAAGACAATTCAGAACTCTGAATTCCTGGCGAGGAAATCAATTTGGGGTCTAAACATTGCTCCCCCAAATGCACCATCTACCTGGCACCCTCATGTAAGCAAATATAAGATGTGGAATCTGTGAGGAAGGCAGAACAAAGCATCTGGAAATTCACTTCCGCTTCCTCATCCCACTGAGTAGCTTCTCTCCCCCACTTGACAGAGAGCAGAATTCCAGAGCTCAGGTTCAAACTGTGGGTCCCGCCCAGCCCCAACACCGAATAATGACTCTTAAAGTTGGAGAGCTCTTGTTTTATTTTTTTTAAGTTCTGTTAAACTTCTAATCAAATCTTCAGATAAAATCATGTTTTATTAATCAAAAAAAAAAAAAAAAAAAGCCTGTCTCACACTTTGGAAAGCAAACATTAAAAACATGCCGGCTGGCATTTGGGATAACTCCTGGAGGACAGCAGGGACATGTGTCTCTAAAGGAAAAACAAGCAAAGCAAAATTCCACCCACCAGACGACGGCTTTAAAACGGGAACGGCGTGAAGAAGAGTTAGATACACAAACAACTTTTCAACTGCCACACGCAGTAAGTAGTTGCGAAGTCAAGGGCTATTAACGATATGAAGTTTACTATGAGCCAAGTGCGCGGTGTGCAGAGTGAACGCAGGATCTGTAAGGAAACCCAAAGCTGTTCCTATGGGTTCTCACCAGTGATCCCTACCTGAACTGTGAACATCCATTAAGCTGTTTCCAAAGGCTTTTCCAACTACATGTTTCGATTGTCTTTCAGATGTATGAGCCTTGGCGTGCTAAGGATACAGGCAGAATATCATACTTCTCTCTTGGGTATGAAATTCCCTAGTCGGCAAGGTTAATCATAGTCCTTTTATTAATCAGTGTAACGCACTCTAAGCACTTCGTTTATGGCCCACAGCCGCAGGTTCTTTGGTTGTAGTCATATTTTTAATTAAAATAACCATTGAGTGATTTCACTGGAAAACTTTCTGGCAGGTACTCTATCTACTTTACTAAGTAACAGCTGCCTTCCAAATATCTTGAAAGCTCTTACTTCCACTCTCTTAATGAATAATCTCTTTATCACCTCATTTTCCTCTTTGCCAGAAATTTGCTCTCCTACTTCCCTATTACCATCCTGGGGTTCTTTTCCTTTCCTGGATGTTGCAACTTTTTTCTTTTACATGTTGCCTTTCAGGCTGACTTTTTTCCCCTCTCCTGGGGGAGCTCTGAGATTTATCCTGAAAATATTAGCTATTAAAAGATAGCCAAGAATTGTGCTTTAGTCTATAATCCTTCAGGACTGTGTAAATACGTGGACACAGGCAGAGCAAATGTCTGCTAATCCAGCCACGAGCAGCGTGTGTAACCTTTGGCTGTAATAACAGAGGCTTCTCATGTGTGGGGTTCTTTGGACTCAGACAACATTATAGCTGATAACTGTTGCAGAGCCCAGGCTTAGCTGAAAGTTTACCAGAGATGTGTACATCCCCCCAAACACGGAGCAGAATCAGTCCCTTCTTCCAAAAGATAGCCCGAACACGAACCCTTCTCTCTTTACCGTATGTCCTGAGCGGAGGGCTTTCTACTCACTACTCTGGGACTCAGACCTACCTCTTTGGTTTCAGATTTAATTAAACACACATACACATAGACACACGATTACTCTGAATATCTTTGCAGAGGTAAAACTTCTAAAATCTTTCTAGAACTTTTGCCTACAAGTGCTATTGTTTAAGAGTGAAATGCAGGCAGTCAGCAGATCACCCGAGGCGGCTGAAAGATTTGGGGAGCCCAGAGTTTGAGTTGATCTGTCCGGACCAGTTAGACAGCCATGAGCGCTTTATGCGACTTCATCTTATCCTTATTTGTGAAGCGGAGACGTTGTCGAGCCCCTCTCTAAATCCCCTGCATGCCGATAATCTATGATGTTATGAAGGGGAAATGATATAAACAGATGGTGTGTCATGGTTTGGGGAAGGTGAAAAGTAACTGTAGATACTACAAATCCACGTGGGCATGGCTGTATTTGAGAGTCTCTGCGGGTTTTTGGCCTGGGAGAGGATCCGTAGTCCCTTCTCAGTTCGAGTCCTCGCTCAAGCAGGGCTCTTCGAGCCATCGCTGCAGACCTGGGGGGGGCGGGGGACAGTGTGAGTGGCTTACAGTTTTGGGGAGGCAATGGCTTCCTCACTGCCCCCTCAGGGGCTCTGTTTCCAGGTTCCATCCCCCCCCCCGGGCCATTGTGCCTATCTGAGCACACAGAGAGCAGCCTGGCATCTCTTTGAAAAACAAATGCTCAGAATTCATCACATTCTAGGTCCTGAAGCCCTGGGATAGCTCTGCCCCGGGAAGAAGGAGGAGTGTACAGAGTGGAGATGCCTGCTCAGGTCACTGTGGTTTTGTTATGCTGTGACTGTTGGGGGCTGTAAGGGAGAGGACAAATTCTGACGTGTTGGCGTCGCGGTATCAACACAAGCATGTTACTAGGCGCTGCCTCGCTGCGGTTTCTGAAGACGGGTGGGTGAGGTGGGAAGGCCGCTCTTGCTCTTTCCACACTTGGTACAAAGCGACCCGTGGCTGCAGCCTCATTTTCAGGTGTGACTGCACAGAGCCTCCTTGCCATGGGCTGCTCCGTTCTCCCCAGAAGGCTTTCTTGCTCCGCCCGGCATTGAATGATCCAGGATCCACCCTCCACGCTCCCCGCCCCCCCCACCACCACACACGCACAGGCACACCACCACCAAAAAGTTCTGCGATGCGGTTTCAAGATACGCTTCAGCGGGCCGTGATCTGACTCTGCCAATCTGTCCCCTTCCTCTTTCTCTATTCGGCTTCTAGGGGCATCGGCGAAGGTGTCTTGTTGCCAGCCACCTACGGGCGAGTCGTAGGCACAAGTTCATCCAGGGGGTGGGCTGAATCCCGGGACCCGGCCGTCACCAAGGCTGATTTCCTGGTTAATGATTATGACCAAAAGACGGGCAGAGGCAAGGGACTGAGAGACTAAGGACGACTGATGCATGGAATACATGGGGCAGGATACATTCTCCAGGTGCTACTGGGAATTTAGGAAGAAGAGAAAACATCCACAAGCAAATGCATTTCCATATCAGAGATGTGGTGTATTATAGATGAATTCGGGATCTGCTTTCCTTCCTCGTGATTTGTGAAGCAGGCTTGGCGCTAAAACCTACTCTGCTTCCGCAAAGACAAAGACAGATGGAAACCCTGCACTGCAGATATCCTGAGTCCATTAGCTTGGACTGCGGCGGGCGACTTACGGCTCTAGCAGGCTGAAAAAGTGGCAGTTTTCTCATCTGGAAAATGAAAGGCTTGGACTGCATAATCTTCCCTCCAGCGCTAACATTCTGTGTTTTCTTTGATTTTACATCAAAATGGTGTTTTCTTAATCAGCTCTCTACTGCTCCCTTTCTGAGATCATTTTTCTTCCCATTGCAGAAGCAGGCACGAGTTTCCAATCATTTGGTGCACAGAGCTGCCAAATCTTTGCTCCTAATCAGCAGGCACAACGTACTCCAGTTTCCAGATCTGGAACCAGCTTCTTTCCAAGACAGTTAGAAGAGACTGGCTTTGCAAATTGCTTGTTGAGGAAATCTGAGCGTTAAAATGACTGATTAAGTATTGGTGTTAATGTGATTCATTCATTATCAAAAGCAGGTTGCATACCACAGAGCTTGAAAACTCTGCGCGGAGCAGAGATTCAATGTACACAGCTAAATAGAAGTGTATAAATGGATCCACAAACACGCAGTGTGTGTGCCTATCTGTTTATACACACACACACACACACACACGCACGTGCACGCGCACACACATTACAGGCACAGGGCTGATAATTCCACAGCCCAGAGTGACTGTGATACTATTTATCTCTGCCAGAGAAAGTCCATGTCAACAAACACCTTCCCTTCTTAGTGTCTGGAATCTCAAATTAGTATATTAGCACTTAGTTCTATTAGTTGAATACAGATTCCTACATAAATTTGGGTAATCCTAAGAGGGTCACACTTTAAAAAGTCCTCAGTTCATTAGACTTTTGTGCGATTTAACTTTGGTTTTCTTTTTAAAGAGGCAATGTGGATAAGGGGAGAGCTGAGGGGGATGGAAATTCAAATGGCCTTAGAATTCTGAATGAAATGAAAAAGGGGTGTGTGTGTGTGTGTGTGTGTGTGTGTGTGTGTGTGTGTGTCTAGGGTGGAGAGTGGGCTACAGAAAAAAAAACTTCAGGTTGGGTTCATTCATTCCCTCAGGATTAGTCAACATTGTGCCCTATAATATGGCCTTTGAAACTAAATTATCTTTCCTCCTCTGAACAGGAAGACTACAGTTTACTTTAATTCTACTTCTTTTTACAAATAGTTCTACATGCACAAGGCACTGAATTTAAAAGCTCAATTTAAAAGGCATCCAAGGACGAGTAAATCTATGTCCTCATTTCCCAGCCCCCAGTTCTGGGAGGGCACCGCTGTAACCAGTTTCTTGTTTGAGGTGTTGATAAATATTTTCACACATGAGAGCATATTATGCACACTGGTCAGCCCCTGCTTCTCTTGTTCGGTCATGTGTCTGGAGACATTCCCCTATCAGTATACATAGAACTGCCCTCTTCTTTATAATGGCTGTATAGTATTCAATTGCATGGATGCACCATCATTTTTGTTAAACAGTCTCCTATTGATGAAGATTGAGATTGTTTCCAGTCGCTACCCATTAAGAGCAATGCTGTAGTGGGGTGCAAGCTCTTGTCCACAGGCCAGGTTATTATAACTCCTGAGAACTCTATACTTTTCACAAAGAGTTCAATGCAGATGGTGTTCTTGGAAGTTGTGCAATACAGTGGCCCTTAGAGAGCATTTCACACGTGAGTGATGATACTTGTAGGATAAATACCCAGGAGTAGCACGTGTGTGATGTTTCTCACTTAAATGAGAGAATTTTAATACCTGATCCGCAGGCCCACTTCTAATATGGTCATCAGCTCCGAGTGCCCTCCGATGCTCATCACTGGTGCCCAGAAGTATTCGCAATACTCCAGATTTATTCTGACCTCATCTAATCAGTAAAGAATACAACTTTTACCCCTTTTGTTTTGGGCACTGCACTTTTATTAATGTAGCTTAAGATTGTATTAGCTTTTTGGCAGCTCCGTCCCCCTGTTTTGAGAATTCTGTCAGCTCAAATCCCTAGGTCTTTTCTCAAATAAATTACCTTTAAACCGTATTCCACTTAACTCGTACTTGTATAGTGGAATTTTATAACTTAAAAGCAAACTTCTGATTTATCCATGTTAAAATACATTTTGTTGTTTCAACCCTAGAGTCTCTTCTAAGCTGTTGAGTTATCTCTACATCTTTACCTGGCCATCAGTATTTTATCTTTCTGAACTTATTTTCCATTTCACACTCCTAGGGAGCTTAATGCTATGGCTCTAGGTACTGACGCTGAAAGAAGGTTTATAAAGTTATGTTTGTTATGGCTTGTGAGACATGTGAGGGGGGGAGGGGAGAGAGAGAGAATATTTCCAACAACTAATGGGAAAAATTTATCTAAGATCTCAGTTCTAGGAACGGCTATGCTTCTCCTGAGCAATTAATTTATGTATAGCTTGTGGGCATAGTTAATTGTGCAATACATCATGTTTTCCTATTTATTTTGGCTGCTAGGAAGTTCAAAGGCAAATTTGCAATGTGGTTCTAGTGTATAGGACACGGTTTATATTTTGTGTACTGATCTTACCCTTGACCACTTTTTATTTTCCTACCTTATTTTTTTCCTTTGCCCTTAGATTATTAAAAAAATCTTGTATTGTGTAAAGTTTGTGAGTTGCTTTAAGCTCTTCTTCCGAAAGAGGTATTGTAGACACCAACAGGCAGGCAAATAACATCTTGGCAAGACAAATTTTTTAAAGACATCAAATACATTCATACGTCCAATTGACAACAACAGCAACAAGTATAGGGCAAAAGAACTGTGATGGAATAAAAAGTATAATCTTGTAACAGCTTCAGAATCATTCAAGACAACGATTGGGAGTAAAAACAGTAAGAGTCTCATGTAACTCACCATGTAAAATAAAATGTGATCCCATAAATGAAGGTCTCAAACTCAAACGCCTTGAAGGGCCAGGAAGATAAATAAAGGCATGAGGTAATGGAACATACTAGAAACACAGAGACTCAAGGGTGCCTGTCCCACTCAAGTGTATCCTAGTATGCTTCTAAACTAGACATTTGCAGACCCATCAGCTACTAGTTCACAACTTCTGAATCACCTCCCCCCCAATTTATAAATGTGACCAAAGTAAAAGACTTTGTAAAAATTCTCACAAAATAGAGAAAAATCCTAGGCCAAGAACTTAAACTTTCTTTCCTTTTCTTATTCAGGTTATTGGTTGCCTAGTTATAAATTAAAGTCTTCCTGGGCAACAGGCTTGCATCTCTCTGTCTTGTTTGGTCACGTGGAATGTCTGCTGGTGCTACTGGACCACAATGCTACAATCAACTGTAGACCCAATGGGAAAACCCCTCTTCACGTGGCTTGTGAAATGGCCAACTTGGATTGCGTTAAGATCCTCTGTGACCGTGGAGCAAAGCTCAATTGCTACTCCTTAAGTGGACACACAGCTTTACACTTCTGTACAACTCCTAGCTCCATTCTCTGTGCCAAGCAATTGGTTTGGAGAGGTAAGCCTTTCTGGGTGGCTGACGTTGTCATCTACTTGCACACTCATGGTTGTGAAACTTGGTGATTGTTACTTCCTTCAGGTAATGTAGCAGGTATCCTTTTTATCAGTCTCAAACTCATAAGAATATATATATATATATATATATATTTATATATTTATATAACTATATAAACGTATGTGTTGGTCCAGGTAAATTCAGTGATGATCACATTGGAATCATTATTTTTTTCATTGCAGGAGGCTCATTAGTTTACACATTTATTTAACAAATATTTATGTAGCTCTTCCAATGTGTCAGTTAATGTGCTAAGTAACTGAAAAAAATAGTTTCTGCCCTCAAGAAGCTGTATTCTAGTAGAGGAGATAAATACTAGCAAAATAAATTCATAAATATATAATAATAAATTGGGAAAGGAACAAAACAGGGTGTTATGAAAGAGAATGTCAGGAGTAAACTGTTACAACGCGTATAAAGACTACTCTAAAGATACGACATGTGAAGCAGAAACTATGAATGAGAGGGAGCTAACCATTGAAAAAGGAGCCAAGGGGCAGAGGAGCCCAGGGGTAGAGAATAGCATGAGCAAAGTTGCTAAGGGAGCAAAAAACCTGGACTATTCAGCACATGGAAGAAGGCCCGTGTGGTCAGAGTATCATGGGTGAGGGGTGGGTGGGAGGAACAAGAACGTGCAGGGGAGTGCCACACGATGACATTGGATGTTGTTGGGTCACAGACAGCTTGCTGGGGGCCAAGGTATGGGGTTTAGAAATGGAGCCACAGGAAAGTTTAAAGCAAGGCAATGACATAGTTTAATTTGCACTTAAAATCATTGTTCTCAAGTTAGGCAGAAACAGAGTTGGAGGAGGCCAAGAGTGGAAGCAGGCAGCCCAGCAGCCCAGCTATTGCCACCGTGTAGGTGAGAGGGGATGGTGATTTGCACGAAGGGGCAGACTTGGACAGGAAGGTTAGAAGGTGGGTTTGCAATATATTTCGGAAGCAGAGTTAATGGCATTTGGAGATGGATTATATGTGGATGAGCAGAGAAGGAAAAGGAAATTTCAAGTATCATTGCCCGGTTTCTGGCTTTAGAAAGTGGGTGGCTAGTGATGCCATTAAAAAAAGAAGAAGAAGATTTATTTATTTATTTATTTATTTATTTATTTGAGAGAGAGAGAGAGAGCATAGAGGGGAGGGAGAGAGGGAGAGAGTCTTTTTTTTTTTTTTAAGATTTTATTTATTTATTTGACAGAGGGAGACAGCCAGCGAGAGAGGGAACACAGCAGGGGGAGTGGGAGAGGAAGAAGCAGGCTCATAGCGGAGGAGCCTGATCTGGGGCTCGATCCCAGAACGCTGGGATCACGCCCTGAGCCGAAGGCAGACGCTTAACGACTGAGCCCCCCAGGCGCCCCAGGGAGAGAGTCTTTAAGCAGACTCATTGCTGAGCGTGGAGCAGGACATGGGGATCGATCTCATGACACTGAGAGCACGGCCTGAGCCAAAATCGTCCTACGCTTAACTGACTGAGCCATCCAGGTGCTCCGTGATGCCATTTTTATAAGATGGAGAGAGTTGAGGAAGAAGCATATATGTGGAAAAGATCACTAACTTAGTTTTTTAGGGGCATCTGGGGGGCTCAGTTGGTTAAGCATCTTACTTGATTTCGATCTCAGAGTCCTGGGATCAAGCCCTGCATCAGGCTTCCGCTCAACGGGAAGTCTGCTTGTCTCCCGCTCCCTCTGCCTCTCTCCCTGAGCACTCTCTCTCTCAAATAAATAAATAAATCTTTAAAAATTCGTTTTTTAAAAGTCAGTTTATAAGGTATAATTCACAAACAGTAAAATTCAGTATTTTTGAGAAACACATAGTCTGAAATCATCACCACAGTCACTTCAAAAATTTCCCTGGTGCCCTTTATAGTTAACCCCGTCACTCTACTGCCACCTCCAGCAACCACCGGTCTGTCTTTTGTCCCTCTAATTTTGTCTTTTTCAGAATGTCATGTAAATTAAATTATACGATATGTGGCCTTTTGGGTCTGTTTTTCCCTATTGAGCATAATGTAGTTGAGATTCACCCATGTGGTTGCACTCACTGGTATATCAGAGCTTTGACTGCTGAGTAGTATTCCTTATATAGACACACAATTAATCCGTTCCCCGGTGGAGGGACATTTGGATGGATTCTAGTTTTTGGCAATTTTGGGGAAAAAAGCTGATATAAATATTTGTGTACAGATTCTTGTGTGGAAATGTTGTCATTTCTCTTGGGTAAATACCCAGGAGTGGGATGATGGGCTGTGTGATAAATTTATAAGAAACTGCTAAACTGTTTTTCAACCTAGTCATACATTTTGCATTCCAGCCAGCAATGCATGAGTTCAGTTGCTCTCCAACCTTGCCGGAGGTTGGAGATTAATAGAAAAATTTATTTCAGCACTTTGAAAGGTATATAATAGTATCTCTTATGATTTTAATCAAAGTTCCCCTAATGAGCAAGGATGCTGAGTGTGTTTTCAGGTATTTATTTGCCAGCTGTGTAATCCCTTTGGTGAAATATCTGTTCATATCTTTTGATACTTCTTTTTAAAAATGGGTTGTTTCCTTATTATTGATTTATGAGTGTTCTTTGTATATTCTGGATACTAGCCCTTTATCAGAAATGTGGTTTGCAAGTATTTTTATTCATTCTTTGACTTTTCATTCTTCCTGTCTTTAGAAGAGCAGAAGTATTTAATTTTAATAAATTCAATTTGTCAAATTTTACTCTTATGCTTTATGTGTCCTACCTAAGAAAACTTTGACCCCAGGAACAAAGATTTTCTCCTATGTTTCCTTCTAGAGATTTTATAATTTCAGGTCTTACCTTTAGGTCTTTGACTCATTTTGAGTTAATTTTTGTATATGGTATAAGGTGAAGTTGAGGTTCGTCTTTTTTATACGTGGATAAATGATCTTATATATCCAATTGTTTCTTCATCATTTATTGAAAAGACTGTTTTTTCACCATTGAGTTGCCTCCATATCTTTGTCAAAAATCAAGTGGCCAGATATGTATGGATCCACCGATCTACCTTTTTTTTTGGTTACTGTTCCACTCGCTTGACTGCTGGAGCTTTATATTAAGTCTCAAAATCTGGGTGAGTTTCCCCAGATCAGTTTTAAACATGAAAAGTTTCGGATGGCTCTGAGACCTCAACGTGAATGAGTCAAAGCTGCACTTGACATAAGCCTATGGATTGCAGAAGAGAGCTCTGGGCTAGAGCCGTAAGTTTAAGAATCGTTGGTTTATAGATTGTATATGAAGCCAAGGGAATCGATGAAATCACTTAGAGAGGAAAGAGAATGTAGGACCAAGCCTTGATAAATTCTTACATTTAGTATGTGAGCAGGATGGAGAGGGGCCAAGGAGAGTGAAATGAATTGGCAAGTGAAGTGAGAGAGAGCCCAAGAGCATTTTTGGCATCAGAGAGACTAAGGAAGAGGCAGATTCAAGAAGGAGGAGGTGGTCGGCTGTATCAATGGCTACGAGAGGTTTAATTAGATGTTCCTTAGATTAAGTGACAGAATCATCACTGACAAAAGCAGTTTGGGTGAAATGGTGGGTGTAGAAGCCAGATTCGAATGGTATAAGGTGTGAATGGGAGGATAAAAACTAGGGATGCCACATACAGACAACTCTTCAGAGAAGTCTGGCTGCACGTGCAAGCCTGAGAGTGGCCTGATTGCTGAAGGGCCTGGGGGCACAGCAGAGAGTTCTGTAGTTGGAGATAAAAGGAAATGTTTGTGTGCTGAAGGGAATGATTTATAGAAAGCCAACAGTTGAAAATGCATGAGACAGGGTAACTGAAAGGTTCAAATCTTAGAGGTTGAGATGCGGTGAAATCCAGAGACTGTGAGATACATCCTCATTTTTAACTCATGGGTCAAAGTAAAGGATGGCTTTAAAACACCAGAGTGTTTATAGATGTGGCGGTGGTAAGACGAAGGAGTTCGTATCCGATAGCTTTTCCCTCTCAGTAATGGATAAGGCAAAGTCATCGGCCAAAAACAAGAGCAGAAAGGGTGGAGATTTTGATGAGAGTGGGGAGGGATGGAAAGGTCATGCGGAAAGATTAGGAGAACAAACTTAGAGATGCTATGGTCTTCTCAACCTGTGAGAATGCAAGGGGGGAAAATCTGTCCAGCTTCCTCTCCTTCTGGTGGAAGGGGACGGGTCTAGTGCAGAGTAGGACAGGAGTAGGTGTCAGTCGGGGCGAGCCACCTACAGCACGTGGCCATCACCACCACTCACACTGACTTACACATTTACGGTTTTCAGATGTCGTTTTTATTTTAATTTATATTTTAATTCATTAATTTAAACTTTTAAGCTTTTTTATTTTTAAAATCTTTAGAAAGTTAAGACACTATATATTTAATTATTGACTTGTAACATTGCTGCCTTTTCATGGGACTTCATCAACCACAGACTGAGAGCTGCCAAGCCTTTCACTCCTCAGAGGCGTCATCAGAGGGAACCTCATTCCCCAGAGGACGTGCTTATTGTCTGTGCCCTTTATTCCATTGACAGAGGGAGACTACCTGGAGATGAGAAGGAGTAAAGAGGTAGGGAGAGACCAAGCGAGGATCCCTGTAGGCTGCCACTAATGAATTAGGATAACAATCAAGGAGGAAGAATGGAAGTCCATTAAAGATAAACTTACTCTTAGATCCATGGCGTCAAAGGCTAAAGCCATAAAGAAAAGAAAGATGAATTAGAGAAAGCAAAAATATTCAGTGTGCGAGTGGCAAACAGATCATAAAATAAAAAGGCTGTCATAAAACTGGAAAAAAATACTTGAGACAAGATGGACAAAGGCCCTCTTTGTAGCCTTAACATAGAAAGAAATCTTAAAAGTTAAAGTAAGGAGATTAAAAACTAAGAGAGAAAAAGAGAACAAAAGACCAAGAATAGATATAGGTATTTCAGACCAAAGAAAAGTATATAAACAACAAATAAAGGTAACATAATGATCACCTGCCCTGGTAATCAGTAAAATGTTCATTAAAATGACAGGTGCTTTTGTTGTTATTTATTACATTAACAAAGATACAAACGATGGCAGTACAGATGTTGCCAAGCACAGGGATGTGCGTTCACGTCTTAACGGAATGTGAATGGGTCTGGAGGGCAGGGTCTGGAGGGCAGGGTCTGGAGGGCAGTGTCAAAAGCTTGAAAACTTCTGTAACTCAGAAGTTCAGCCTCTAGGATTTAGGACTAATTCTGAACCTTTGGCTCACAAGGGCTCTCATTTATGTATGGTCTCCAAATCAAACTTTGGATTATTGCCTCTCCTCCCCCCTCCTCTCTCCCTCAAGTAAATAAATAAAATCTTTAAAAAAATTTAAGCTGTATTACCTCCATACCATATAGACATTAAAAATTATGTTGTAAAAAAAGATCAACTGGAACATGGAAGAATATTTTTAATTAATTTTTTTATTATGTTATGTTAGTCACCATACAATACATCATTAGTTTTTGATGTAGTGTTCCATGATTTATTGTTTGCATATAATACCCACTACTGACATGGAAGGATTTTTAAAAAGAAGTTTATAGGAGAGTATGAACGGCAAAAGTTTATTTTTCTAAAAAGTATATACGATTATGCATATCAGGAAAGGATATCCAAATTATCAGAGTCAAACCTGATATTGTAGCTGCTGTTTGGCTAGAGCTAAACAACTAATGCTGAAACAAATTCAAAAAAGCAAATTTGTTATTTTAGATCCTTACTCCTAGAATCACACATTTTTTTAAAGTGAGGTGCCCAGAAAATATATCAAAAGGGAAATATGTTATGAATCAGATAAAATGCGGAAAATTTCACCCATTTTATGGATGGAGAAATAGAGAGAAGGGAAAAGTAGGGACTTGAAGTAGGCCTCCTAGTCTAGAAACTCTGGAAGACCGTGAGCATCTTGCATTCTTTCTTTGCATTTTTATGTCTTCAGCCTCTGGACAGTGCTTGGCACAAAGGATGTCCTCTATAAACGGTCTCTGACTGATCTGGGCATGGCTCCAGGAGCCTGGAGTGCACGGACAGGAACTCCTGCTATCTAATAAATGGACACTGTTGTGTTCATGGTTAATGAATGAAATGTGGCTGCTCGTCAGTTTCACCCTCTCCGTCTCCGGAGGGGTAGTTGAGGGATGGATTCTCTCTCTCTTGGATTATGTTGTAGGCACTTTGAGGAGAAGTCACATATATCACTTCATGGCCGGACAGAGGGAATTGAGACAGCACACAGACAAGGAAAGTGAGTCAGGCTAACATTAAACTCGGGCCCGGAGAAGTCCATTAGAGGGAAAACCAATGCCATGGCAACTGAAAACCGGTGTAATTTCATTTGCTACTTAATGGACTCTTTGTAGAAAAAAGTGTTCTTTGTGGAAAAGGCTAATTGAGGCCAAAAAATTGCATGCAATTTTCGCTTAAAGGATTTTCCCCTCTTTTTTCAATGTCGCAGAGCCCGCTTTGTCCCTATGCTGGATTTTGTCTGCTATTTTTCTGTTTGCCTTTCTACTTAATACCCCCATCTTCTGGCCTTTGTTTCCTTTGGTATTAGTATAATAGCGTTCATCAGTTGAGAGGGCTTATTTACCTCCGTGAAAATGTCCTCTCTGTGAATCCTGCTTTTCCCTACAAATAAAGGGAGTCAGGTCAGGTTTAGCAGGCTGAATAGCGGTATATTATTTCTACCTATTCCCTTTCGTAAGAGGAAAATGAAAGCTGCTTGCTTTACTCTGCATGAAGCAAATCCTGACAGTTGGAGGAAAAATTTGTTATTGCAGGAAAGCCATAAAAATTCAAATGTTTCCTCCCAGAATGTAGCATGAGGGCAATGTAAAGGAGACCCTGCCTTTTAAACGGCGGTCCCCTGCTACTTGGTGTGACAACGACACAAGTTACCCGCATGCTAGGAAAGCCCTGTTCAGCGATGAGAACATAGCAAGGCGAGATGTCATGGGACTCCCCTTTAGTCAAGAACCAGAGATGTTGGCTCGATAGGCATCCCTGTCCCCAGTCGGTCACCCTCATGTGTTCCAGCTCGTTGTCATAGCACCAATCTGACCATCCTTGTCCTTTGCCAACAACTTTGGGGATTTTTGCCCCATCTGCCATATGGTTACTACAACCTGTATATGAATTTAATCTTTTCTTCAAATTGACATTCCTTATTAAATTCAATTTTAAAAGGAACTGGGTATCACTATAAAAATTGATTTGTCACTATAGAAAAGAGGACAAGAGTCCTTGCCCTACGTAGAATGTAACAGTGACAGTAAATAACGGGCAGTGAAATTCTTGACTTCCATCTGCCCAGAGACCCTCTTCTCTCAGATGGCAGAGAATGACTCAAAAGCCTCATTTTCTGGTTGCTATTTTTTTTTCTAGAAACATTGTCTCCAGTGATTCTGCTTGGAGTGAATGAACTTGAAATTTATTTGCAGGCCGTGTCGCATACCCAGTCAGGTAGCAGGTACCTCCAGCCCATTAAAGAATAGCCCGCGTAAGATCATAGCACAGCGTGGGAGACGGGGCCTTAAGCAGTGTTTGCTGAAGTTGATGGTCTAGTTAGTGGTGGATTTTAGAAGCATCCCCTTTAAAATCAGGAGCGAAACAAGTCTGCTTCTCTCGCCACAATTTCAGCTCTGTCCTGGAAGTCCTTGCCAGCACAAAGAGAAAACAAAAATAAATAAGATGTATGAAGATGGGAAAGCAGGAAGCAAAAGTCCCATTATTTCGCACAATATGTGTGTCTACTTAAAAAAAAATTTTTAAACAACAAGGAAACCTAAGGTCAAATGGTTAGAATTTGCAATTAAGTTGAGCAGAAGTACTGCATTTGCGATCAATATTCAAAAATCAATTGCATCTCTATATATCAGAAATAAGAGGCAGGAAATTATATCATGAGAAATTTAAGTGGCCTAGAAAATATAAAAATATGGAAAATGGAAAAATATAAAAATGGACGAGAAGACATCAAGAAGATACCACATTCAAGGTTTATTATGAAAAATGTAGGTCCTGACGACTCCCCTCTAAGTGGTAGCCCTTTCGCTTCTTGTAGCTGATTAGTTTGGTATTTAGCTCCATAGTGCTAAATAAATACCATTTATTTATGCATAAAATTGAAAAGAATAAGTAGCAATATAAGCAATTTCTTATAATCTATTTATCATAATGGTAGATGAGGCTCTGGGGTTTTTTTCTATTCCCCTTTCCCCCATACAAGTATCTTTCCCGTCTTTCATCCTCACAATATCATGACATTAAAACCACGAGGCCTGTAGTAAACTGGGATAGCTTCTCCTTTGTACATTTTGTTTTCCCTGGAGTTGTCTCATTTTTTGCTTAGTTTCCTGTGGATCATCAATCACTATTTTAACCCCAAACTTTTGGCCAATGGTTTTAATCTTGTTTGAAAATATTTCAATTCAACAGGTATATGGTCATTTCCATTTTCTTACCAAAAAAAAAAAAAAAGAAAAAAAAATCCCTTCCGGAGCCTTCTGACCTAGGTGGTCCAACTGCTGTCCTCCTGAAGTCTCTATTCCCCACCATCTTGGAGATTCCTTGCTCAGCCATGTTGAATTTCCTGGGTCCTGGATCCTGAGTCTCCCTATATCTTTTGGTTTGTTGCCTGTTTGTGTCGAGTGTCTCCTCTACTAGATTTCTGAGAAAGGGAGCAAGAGACTACACATGCCCCAGAATGCATTTATCCTACCCTGACGCGGCATAGAATTCTAGATGGATAATCATTTTCTTTTAGAATACTGAAGACATTTTCCCATTTCCCTCTAGTTTTTAGTACCGCTGCTGAAAGATCAGGAGCCATTTTATTTCTTCATCTTTTATCTATGACCTATTATCTCCTGTCCTTTTGTCTTTGGTGTTCGGAAATTCCATGATGATCTGCTTTGGTGGGTGTATTTTCATCCATTGTACTGGGTCCTTTCAACCCGCAAAGGTGCATGTGTGTAAGTTCTGAGAAACGTTCCTGAGTTCTTTTCCTCTATTTTCTGTATCCTCTGTCCCTTGAATTGCTATTCTTTAGATATTGTGCTTCCTGCACTTTTTTCTCTAATTGTCTTATCTTGTCCTTCCTGTTTTTTGTTTGTTTGTTTTTATTAAGTAGGCTCCATGCCCAGCATGGAGCCCAACATGGGGCTTGAACTCATGACCCTGAGATCAAGACCTGAGCTGAGATCAAGAGTCAGACGCTTAACCGACTGAGCCACCCAGGCGCCCTGTCTCTCCTGTTTTCTTTATCTTTATGCTTTCCTTCCTGGGAAATTGACTCCAGATTATTTTTCTCTTTTTTTTTTAATTGTCTCGATCTACCATATTAAAGGCTTTTCTTAAATTTTTACAATCTTTAGATGTCTGCTGATAGTTAAGATTGAGTGACTAAAAGCTGATTTAGAATCTTAGTGTATGGGTAAGGTTAGTTTAACTGTTAGCTTTGCTATGTGGTATCTGGCTCAATCTTTTATTTGAGAAATCTCTGACATAGTATCTTTGGATTTTTTTTTTTTTTTTTTTTTTTTTTAGGTTGGCCAGATTCTCCAACAAAACAAAACAAAACAAAAAATCTCTACCTGATTTCTTCCTGGGTTAAGGTCTAATTGCCAGTTTTCTAAGCACTGAAATGGGGAAAAGGGCTGGGAGTATACATGCTGTCTAGAATGCTCTGTCTTCTCCTCTTGGCTGCGCTAACTTCCAGCACATAAGGCCTTAGTTCTGACATCAATTCCAAAGATCCTTCTTCCTGAATTCCCTTTAATGAAGTTAGGTCCCTATGTCATTGTGTATTCTCATAGTATGCAGTTTTCCTTTGTGGCACTTACATTTTGTTTGATCCTCTGATTAGTATCTGTTTCCCCCATTAATCTATGTTTCGTGAGAGCAGAGTTTTGCTCAGCATAGTGCAGTGTAGCATCCATATTGGTTGCTGATTGTGGAGTATTCATGAATGTTCCGTTGAATGCAGGCACCAAAACTAGGGAGGAGAGTAGGGTTGAACCAGAGCAGTTCTGTCACCATTACCGGCAAGATGACTCTTGGTTTATGGTCCATTGCACTCCTTGCTTCTTTTCCTACATGAAGACAGTATGAAGAAGGGAGAAGTCAGAAGTGTCGAATACTATTGAGGAATCTAGTAAGTTGAGAATCAAAAAGTTTACAATAATTGAATGACATGGACGGACTTGGAGATTGCAGTATCGGTTGAGTCATGGATGCAGAAATTCAAGTGGAAGGGATTGTTAACTGAAGAAGGTTGTGAGTGTGAACAAACCCACTGAGGAAGATTCTTTGTGGGGAGGAGGCAACAGGGCAGAGCATGAGGGAAATGGGGTTGAGAATTGTCTTCTCTTAGATGACAGAAACTGAGCGTTTAAAAAACTGATGGGGGGCAGACATTGAAGACAGAGGAGGGAGGAGGAATGATTTAGGGTGTGAGGATTCTGAAAAGTTTGGTAAATGAGATCTAGAACCCGGTAGAGGGCTTGACTCTAGACAGAAGGGCACCTGTTCCAGTGTAGCTGAGGCAAAAAAAAGGGGAGAAGATGGGAGTTGATAGGTGTGGAAGGCTTTACGAAGTTTCCATCTGAAAGGCATTTTCTATGTAAAAGAGGAGGTGAGCAGATCTGAGAGTGCAGAGAGAGAGAGGAAAGAGTTAAAGAACCGAGGAGGTGGAAAAGGTCGGAAACAATCATTATGGAGAGTGAGGGAATAAATCAGGCAGAGAAAGAGAGTCATTGGGTGGCTGACCAGTCTCAATGACCCGGCTGAGTGTTCTGTTTGACTCTCTGGTGGTACCGGGCTGGTAGAGTTGGCACCTCACTGAGAGTGTGATTTCTGCTAGACAGCTTTCTGCCACTTAGGTACGGGCACCGAGACAGTAGATAATTGGGTTCACTCATAGCACCAGGTGGGTGCTTGGAAGAATTGGAAGTGGTTTAATGTTTTGGCAAAAGGGTTATTGAAATGATGGACTATGAAAGTAAGCTGGGTAGGGAGAGGAGAGAGTAAGAAACATCTGCTGAACAAAGAGAGCACAGAGGGGGGTTCTAACAAAACCAAGATACAAAGATAAGCAGCTATGGTCAGAAAATCGAACGTGGGAATTTGTGATTTCTGGAGACTGCTCAGTTGAAACTAATTACTCAGCCCAGGTATGACTGTGGGTGGGAGTCACCAGGTCAGTGAAGAGGAGAAAGCCACTGGAGAGAATGAGATCTGGACATTGAAAGACCGGGGCACTGGGTGGTCATCCATGTGGTTGTTAAAGTCACCCAGAATTTTTGTGGCGAGGGATAATGTGAGTCAGTTAGCCAAAATCTTCAGAAACTGATGGGGGAGATAAATGTATTCAGGAAGGAGGGTAGGTGGTATAGTTAAAAAAAAAAAAAAAAAAGCAGAGCTCTAAAGAAGCTGGGATGTTCTTTTCATTTTTATTTATTTTTTCAAGAGAATTAGGGAGTAATTGGAAGCAGCAATGGGGAGCCCGACATATGAAAAAGAACACCCAGCTATATGCTGCAGGCCAGAGTTAAGCATCCTGTATCCTTTCTTTGAGCTCAGAACAGGGCAAAGCTAGTTGGGTTGCCATGGTGACCAACGCCATGTCTCCGGGCTCATTAATCCTGTGTTCCAAACGAAGCACTTAGCCGTAGCTTCTGAAAAAATGCAACAAAGCTCTGCATACTGAAAAGGGCACATTCATGGTAGGCAGGGGAAAAAGGTTTTCAATTTCATTCATTAAACTTGAGTAAATAATTTAATATCTTTGTGCGTCAGTCCTCCTAGCTAATGAATAAGGATAAATGCTTAATGGAAAATCCAGCCTAATACAGTTAACAGCAGCAGCTTTACATATAAAGGAAATTGATGTTGCCGGTATATATGCATATGAAGAGGAAAATGGAAAGGAAAATAACATATATTAAGCATCTACGATGTGGGATGTCAGGTACTTTAAAATCAAATGTCTCACTTAATCCTTGCAACAGCCCTGTGAGGTGCATATCATTCCCTTACCTTGTAGATGAGGAATCAGAAACTCAGAGAGGTTAACTAAGGCCCTGCTTCACACAATTGGTGGGATTCGAGGAGGTCCGGTTCTGTCTGGTTTGGGTCCACGAGGCCCGCACTATGCCTTGCTGAAAACTGCAAGCAGCTTATCTTTCTGGGACGCTTGGCTAATGAAAATAATTAGGAAAAAAGTTTGTCCTAAGGTAACATTGCCTATATGAAAGAGAAGTTTAAATGCTATTAGAATTCCATTAGCTTAAAAAAGTTCACTACGATTAGATGTTTTTAAAGGCTTTTCTTGAAAAAACAATATTGAGAAGACAGCTAGTTATATTAGAAGTGTGTTTAATGAAAAGATGAGAAGAACTGTCAATGCTTCTTCTAAAATGAGTCCCCCCAGAATAATTGTTTATCCCCATTTCGCGTTTCCCAGTACATGGATCTGGGGTTGCAAAGCAGACCCTCCACACAGAAGTTGCTTTTTTTCCTTCTAGGTCTAAAGACTTCATTTGCTTTTTCGGGGTTTGCTCCAGCTAAGGTGTAGATAAGTGATTGAAAAAGATATATTAAAAATCCATTAATTCATTTTCCTTAAAATTAAACTCTTTAATTAAAAGCAACACTGATCAATTTCTAATTTCTGCCTCTAACAATGTGATACAGCAAGGTTTAAAATAAATAGAAACAACTTCGTGCAAGTTAAATATCCCTGTCCCTAGACTTAGTTGTTAGCATTTTTTTCTCCAAATACTAATTGTTGAGTTTCACCTATACGACTATGCCAGGTCTATTTTCTTAAATTCAGGGTGCTTACTGCTTCCCCAGATGACTCCCAAGTGCGTCTTCAGAGGGAAAGTGTTAATTCCAGCCTTCTGTCCCCTGTCAGTGTTAGAGGTTTTTCTGCCTGGTTCTCTCTACTTTACATTCTCCTATCAAAGGCCATATGGGACTCGCGTTGTGAGTTTTCAGTCTGGGCATGTTATCTTTGTTTTATAACTAGAAGCATCTGAAACCAGAAATCGAAGGAGGAAGTTTTCATGGGCTTGCACTACTTTATTTTTTTCCTGATTTATCAGCACGTCTCTAATTTGTTTCTTACGCAGAGGAGTCTGGATCGGATTATCCCCCGAACATTTTAAACACCCTTTAGTAAAAGATACCAGATTTATAAACAGAAACGCAAGTGTTTTCTTTGTAATCTCCCAAAGTAATAACTAATGGAGGATAATCTAAACAATTTTAGAATGAGACTCAAGGGCCCAGATTTGGAGGTAAAATGGTTAAATCAGAATCTGAGGCTCCCAGCTTAGTTTTCTACTAAGCTAACCAAGAAAACACGCCAATAGGAAAAATGGTAATAACAGCATTAGAACGGGAAGCTAAGAATCAAGCATATGCCAGCTTCCTGGAGAAGTTTCTACTAACTAGAAAGTTAATCGGAACAGAGTGGACCCCTTTCTTTTCTGAGATAAAACATCCTCTGATAATCAGAAGAGGTATTAGCCAACCTCCCCTGAGAGCCACAGAGGGCCCGATACTTCTGGGGAAGCCCCTAGAGGATCTTTTGCTTCCATTCACTTGCAGCTTTGGAAGTCCCAGCAGCCCTCAGAAACATCCTTCAATTAAAAGGGCCACAGAACCGAGTGGTAAAGGCAGGGAATGAGGTCACTTCTTGCAAACAAAGTTAAATTCACCTGGGTGGGAGCAAGACGAGAAGATTGATTAAGAGCCCCAAAAGAAAAGTCGGCCTGGAGTTAATAATTAATAACAACCACCACCACCACCACCACCACTAGATATGGCATTTCTATTACCATAATTCACAGCTATTCTATGAGAGTCATACTATTATCCCATATGCAGATTCGAAACGCTGAGCTTTAGATAAACGGTTAATGGGAACACCAGGTTTTGAAGACAGAATGACCTCAATGGACAGTACTTGCTTTCTCCACTAGGTGGTGCTGCTTCTCCTTTGCTACTTCGAATCCTTGCCAGGAACGTAACAGTTGCCTTATTCTGTGAAACTGTCCCCACTGTAGACTGGACATATCAATCAGTAAACCTGCCACTCATGGGGCTTAGGTTGTGATGTTCTGTAACACTGGATCCTACCCCACCAGAGCTGATAAAACCAGGGTGGGGTCAAATATGGCTGAATATGAAAAGATGCATTCAAGTATAGTGCTTATGAACATAAGTACTGGAGTCAGAGTTTCTGGGTTCAAATCCTGATAACACCCCCCCCATTCGCTCTCTACATGAGTAACCTCTTGGAATCTTAGCCTTCATTTACTAAATGGGGATGCTGATCATAATCCAAGCTGATTCTAGGAAACTCAAACAAGGTTTGTGGATTTTCATGTGTGACTCTTTCCCCACCCCTTACCTTTGTATCGTCTAGAAATGCATTTCCCAAAGTCCATTATATTAAACATCGATTCTGGGACTGTTAACAGGTATTACAAAAAGACAGTTCCTTCCCCATTGCTTCTCGGCCTTTTGGCTAAGATCAAAAAGACAGTTCCTCGGTCAAATAGATTTGGGAAAACACGTGTTAAATTAGACAGAGATCCTCACCTGAGGACTCTTCAGAATCTTTCATATGGTAATGGAATTGTACATATACAAAGGGACACAGATCTACAAATTTATTTAACCTCACCGTCTTTATTTTTAGTGCATCCTATAGTACTAATATGCCACACAGCAGACTTTGGGAAATACTGGCATAGAAGAGTGAAATTGGGGCTTTTGACTAGAAGCAAGAACCGAATTCAGCCCTGAGTACATCAGTCTTCCCTCCAGTGTCTAATCCAAAGGCACGCTCTGTCTCACGGTAGTAGGCAGAATAATGACCCCTCAAAGATGTCCTCATCCTAATCCCTGGAATATATGACATTCTACCCTATATGGCAAAAGGGATTTTGCAAATGTGATTGAATTAAGGACCTTGAGATGAGAAGATGATCTTGGATTATCCAGGTTGGCCCATCTCCTTAAAATTGGAGAGCCTTTCTTTGGCTGTGGTCAGAGGAAATGTGATTATGGAAGGAAGGTTCTGATCTCTGAAAGAGACTGCACCCTCCATTGCTGACTTTGAAGAAGAACGAAGGAGCCCATGAGCCAAGGAATGCGGTGGCCTCTAGAAGTTGAGAAATGCAAGGAAACAGATTCTCCTAGGGACTCCAGAAGGAACACAGTCTCGTTGATAACCTGATCTTAGCTCACTGTGTTAGAGTTTTCCAAAGAAACTGAATCAACAGGGGGCAGAGGGAAGATACTGGTTGATTAGTTTTAACAAATTGGTTCATGGGATTGTGGAGATAGGAGTCCAAAAACGGTGGGTGGGCTGACAAGTTGGAGACCAGGGAAGAAGTACTGTCTGCTGGCAGAATTCCTTCCTGGCTCAAGGGAAGGCTGTCTTTGTTCTATTCAGGCCTTCGATTAATTGGATGAGGTGCACACATTATCTGCTTACCCAAAGTCCACTCATTCACAGAAATATCTAGAATCATTTTTGACCAAATATCTGGGCACCGTGGTCCAACCAGGTTGTCAGACAAAATGGACATCACACCCATGGAGACCAATGTTGAACTTCTGACGTACGGAACCATGAGATAATACACCCGTGTTGGTTTAGGCCACTGAATCTGCTGTAAGTTGTTATGGCAGCAGTGAGAAATGAATACACTCACCTTCTGTCTGTTATAAGCATTGTCATCTACTGTATCACAAGTAATTTGCTACTGAGGACCTGGTCATCTGTCTCTCGGTTTTGGTCCATTTCCCTCATTCCATCACTGGGGATGGATTTCAATGATGTGGATTCCCGACCCAAACTCACCCGTACAGCTCGGGGCCACCTCAGCTCCCACAGCCTGCTTCTCACTCCAGGTCAGCCATCTGCTCTCCTGATCACATCCTGGCCTTTGCTATTACTCCATTATTTTCACTTCCTATCTTTTCAAGCTTCATTCCTTCAATTGCTCTTCAATGTTACCCTGATTCCAGTTCCTTGCACCTCTCCTATCCACCTCTCAGCTGCTCCTTGAACCATTTCCCTTCTCTCCTTAACCTGGGCTTCCCGGTCGATACTTGAACTACGATCTCACCAACATGGTGACTCCTTTGCCACAGCAGTGCTCTTGTGGGCTAACACAGACCTGGGCTAATATACCTCTCCCTACTCACTGTTAAATACTTATAAGAATACATTAAGATTTACCCCAAAAATCCTTCAGCAACAACTATGTAAACGAAATATACGAACAAACTACAAGCCAAAGAATGAGTGCAAGTTCTATTAATTACATCATCAAAGGGAATGGATTGGGATGTATATTTTTGATGAGACGCCACATGCTATACCTTCTTAAATAAAACAAGACAGATGGCCCCGCTGCCCCCCCCCCGTCCCCCCCAAGAGTTAAAGAAAGAGATTGACTCACACATTCGGTGTCTAGTTTTAGGGCGCACAAATTCTCCTTCCCCTTAACTTATCAGTCTAAATCCATTGAGAATACAACTCACAGCATGCTACATGTCAGGAATTAGAGAGAAGATCTTGTATTCTCAGATGATTAGTCAGTCACTACCTGTCTTACAGAGCTCTCAAGTATGAAGCTGGTAAAAAAGAAGTCCAACTGGGAGTCTAAGAAAAATATGCTGGCCCACAGGGAAGGATCGTTACCCTGACAACTCAGGAAAGGATAATTCTGGAACTGCCTTTCTGTGAGAAATAGACACAAATTTTGAAGCCCTCTGCTTAATTCCATCCGAAGTTTGAAGGGAACATGGCCTATATGAAACGTTAGCAGGTAAGGGGCTGACATAAAGGCAGAAATGCAAAGGGAGCTGTGAGGGGAATCTTGTCCTTCTTCCCTCAACCTCAGGGCCTGTCTTCAAGCTTTGTGTAGTGAAAAGTCTCGTTTCCCCAGCTTGGACACAGACCCTCTCACACATAGCTACCCCTGGGTAGAATAAT
This sequence comes from Ursus maritimus, assembly GCF_017311325.1. NCBI lineage: Eukaryota > Metazoa > Chordata > Mammalia > Carnivora > Ursidae > Ursus > Ursus maritimus. The sequence goes on along the minus strand of NW_024425563.1, from coordinate 67,046,418 downwards.
TCTAATTCTCTACAAATTGCATTAGCAGGTAGTCTTTTGCCCTCACCCCCTTTGTTGATGTGAAGCCCCAGCAGCGACTTACCTGTGTTCACGCTGACCCCTGAGCTGGGCCTCATCACCACTGCTGCCGCTTGAAAGGGAAGGCCCACTGTTGCCTGACAAACTTGTCCTTGTGCAGTTGGTTTCTGCTAACCTAATTAAGATCCCACTAACTGCCTCCTGCTGTGAGTCCCGCCCCCACCCCCTGAATTCTGCCTCAGGACTGGGGGTACTGTTCCCATTCATTCCTCATCCTCTTCCTGTCTCATTCCAGTCCTGCCTCCAAGCAGCCAGGGCCATACCCCTCCACCCCTGAGGTGGGCCTAGGCCTCCACCCATTCTGAGTCCAGAACAAACAGAGTTTTGTCCCTAGGTGGAGGAAGAAATCATTATTCCCTCTCTCCAAATTCCTGGCCTTTAAAAAACAACAGTCCAACAAACTTCCTGAGGATTAACTTCTTTCTCAGTTGAATGACAATAGCAGCATTCATTTCCCTCAGCAGAAACACCATCCCCAATCCTGAGATATGGTCTGACTTCATGAGCCCAACAAGATTAGCGCAAAATAGTATGATAATAGTACATTTCCCGAAGTCTGAGTTATTCAGTCTTATCTGAAAATTTGCTAAATTTTCATCAACGTGGGGAGGTTTTTTTTTTTTTGAATTAAAAAGATAAAAAATAAAATAAGTATAAGGTGACTGAGCTCAGTGCCGGCATCTGGATTGTTCACGTCTAGAAAGATATCTTTTTCCTCAAGGTTGAGTAAATTAAAAATGAACATAAGAATAAATAAACATGGGCTCTATGAGGAAAAGTCTGCATCCCCAGGGATGAGAAGCAATATTCTGAGGAGTTGGCAGATAAGCTTTGATATGAAAAAGATTCGCTTCAGTAGACAGAAGGAAATAGTTTGTGATATTTGCTTCCTGTTTTCAATATGTTTAAAAAAAAATACAGGTAGCTGTTAGAGAAGAAACTTATGAGAAGAGACCATGTGAAAAACAGCTTGGTTTATATAGCATTTATAGAGCTAAGCCATTTTTCTCTTTCCTCGCTGGCTTACTTCAGTCTTGTTTCCTGGATTTGTATCTTTTCCATTTTTAAACATTGCTGGGCCCCAGGGCTCAGTCAAAGACATGCGTTTCCCACCTTGGGGATCTGATCTAGTCCCATGGCTTTGGATACCATCCAACGGGGTTCACTCCTGGGTTTGTGTCTCCCAGCCTGACCCTCTCCTCCAAGGCCCCGCTCCTTTGGCCAACTACCTGTAATCCATCTCCGCTAGATGTTGAATGAACACCTCAAACCTACCACGTCCAGACTGAAACTGCGTTTCCTGCCCCTGCCTCCTTCTTAACAAATGATAATTCTGTTCTTTCCAGGGCTCAAGCCCAAAGCCTAGGAGGCGCCTCCATTTCCTCCCTTTCCCTCATTCCTCACACCTCGCAAGAACTGTTGGTGCCACCAAAATATATCTCCAGTCCGACCACTTCAAACCGTCTACACTGGGGCCACCCTACCCCAGCCACATTATTTCTTCTTGCACTACGACTGCAGACTTTGAATAATGCCCCTGCTTTCGTGCTTTCCGTTTATTACTGTCCGCCCTCCACACAGCCAGTCCAAGTGATCTTTACAAAAGGTAAATCAGACCATTTCCCGCCCTCTCATTCGTTCCCCTCACGTTTAGCATGTGGGTGGTCTAAGGTCTTTTCTGTGGCCTGGTGAGCCTGACCTCCTCTGGTCCCTGCTGGCTTCACCAGAGGCATTTCCCACCATTCCCTCTTCTACTCACCTCTTTTGATGCTCGCATTCTCTCCATTTTCTGAACACATCCAGCTTGCTCCTGCCTACCTCAGAGCCCGTACCCTTGCTGTCTCCTTCGCCAGGAGAGCCTTTCCCCACACACTTCAGATGGGTTCCTTCCGTGCTACACTGACGTCACGTTCTCAAAGCCTTTACATGAAATATGTCATCTTCTTCCCTCGTCATCCTCCATGACTTCACCCAGTTCTATTTTTCTTCATCACACTTCACTACCCGTAACTTTATACATGAGTTAACTTTTTTTTTGTCTGTCTTCTTCTCTAACATATGAATTTGAGGTTAGAGACATTGTCTTACTCACTAGGTTATTTCCAGGGCCTTGAACAGTAGTGGGTACATAGTAGGAGCTCAATAAACATTTGTTGAATGAATAACTGTACCACACACTAGGGCACAAAGACAAATAGATATAGCATCTGTTCTCAAAGATCTTAAAGTGAAGAAAAAAGGCACTCAACCCTGTTATTCATTAGAGTGAGATATACAATTTTTAGAGTGGAGGGACAAGTAGCACAGCCTGGGGGTAAGGAAAATCTTTTTGGGAAGACATGGTGCTGGAACTTGAAGGGTGAGTCAAGAAGAAATTAAGGTCACTGCAGGCCAAGGAAACGACAGAAGCAAAGGCCTGTGGGTGTTTGCAAAGAACTACAGGGTGCTCAGTAATTAAAGCAAAGTGTGAGACAGAAGATGGCAGCACGGAAGTCTGGAGAAGCAGAAGCCGGATGTTAGATGGTTTTATCTCTTAGGATAAAAAGTTTAAACCATATCATATAGAAAATGGAAAGCTCTTGCAGGCTTCTAAGAGAGATGGCGGTATGGTCAGTTGTGTATTTGGGGGATGGGGGGATGGAGTGGCTGCGTGATGGACTTTGGGGAGGGTATGTGCTGTGGTAAGTGCTGTGTATTGTGTAAGACTAATGAATCACAGACCTGCACCCCTGAAACAAATAATGCGTTATATGTTAATAATAAAAAAAATGAAATAAAAATAAATAAAATACATTACTCTCAGCATCATGGAGGGAAAGGCAAGTGTACAAACAAGGCAGTGGTAATAGGATAAGAAACAATGGTGCCAACATGTGACGATCGATGAGAAGGGCCCAGGGGATGAGAAAGAAGGAGGGATGGGGGGGGTGAATTTCGGACTTTCAGGTTGATTTGCTGGGGCCACAGCAGCACTGTTGCTGAAATGTAGCTTACGTGAGTGCGAGGATTAAGTAGGAAGAGTTTAGTTTGAGACCTGTTAAATTTTAGTGCTCCAAATAGTTTTGTTCAGAATGCAGTTGTACATATATAATCTGAAACTCAGGGGTCAGCTCAAGACTGATCAGATATTTCTTTGGAGCCATTTCTTTATTGTAAGAGAATTCACTTACATATAATGCACCCATTTAAATTCAATGGCTTTTGGTATTTTCACTGAGCCAGGCAACCACCGCTACAATTTTAGAACATTTCATCACCTGACATGAAACCCATACCCCTTAGCAATCATTCTCCATTTCCTCTAACCCCTGCTCCCCACCCTTTTAGCCCTACGCAACCACTAATCCACTTTCTGCCTCTATGTACTTGCTTCTTTGAGACTTTTCCTATAAATGGAATCCTGCAATATGTAGTCTTCTGTATCTGGCTCATTTCACGTAGCGCAATGTTCTCAGTGTTTTTTGAAACTGTGAAATGAAACACTGCATTAGTACTTCATTCCTTTTGGTTGATGATTAATATTTCGTTGTATTCCTATAATACATTTTGCTTATCCATTTAGCAGTTGATGGATGTTTGGATTGTTTCCATCTGGGGGTTATTATGAATAATGTTGCTATGACCATTCCAGTGCAAATGTTTGTGTGGACATATGTTTCATCTCTATTGGGTAGAGATCCAAGAGTGGAATTGTTGGGACGTATGAGAGCTTTGTGTTCAACTTTCTGAGGAAGTGCTACACTATTTTCCAAAGTGGTTGCACCACTTTACATTCCCACCATCAGCGTATGAGGATTCTCATTTCTCCATATCCTTGCTAACACTTGCTAGTATCTGTCTTTCTGAACACAGTCATCCTAGTGGGTATAAGGGAGTATCCAAGTGTGATTTGGATTTGCACTTCCCTGATGGCTAATGACACAGAACTTCTTTATGTGATTATTGACCATTTATATATCTTCTTTGTAATGAGACCTTGTCCAAATTGGGTTATTTCTCTCCTTTTTGGGGGGATACATAGTTTATTAACTATAATGATGGTGAATTTATTTTAATGATACCATATAATTAATTTTTTAAATATGATACCATTAATTTATTTCAGTATTTTAATTGATATGATTTCTTCTTTGACCCATGGGTTATTTATAAATGTACTTTAATCTTCAAACATATTTTGGATTAAACTTGTCTTTTTTGTTACTAACTTCTAATTGTGTTATGGTCAACAAAATGGTCTGTAGTGATGCCTATTCTTTGATGTTTGTGAAGATGAATTTTTGACCTAGTTAGTAAAGAATCAATTTTTGTGAATGTCCCATATAGCCTTGAGAAGAATGTGTACCTATATGATTCTCATATAATTTTGAGAGTCATCTGTTCATAGATGAAATGAAAAGAGTAGTTATGACAGCACAGTAAGAAGTACAGGGAGAAAATGATGATACCCAGTGTGAAATAACACAGTTTAGGGATTGAGAAGAAGAGGAATCATATGAAAATCATGAAGGACTATCCAGAGAGGGAGAAGAGAGCATTCTAAGGAAGCTGAAAAAAATAGAATTTTGAGAAGTGAGTTGTCAACACTGTTGGGTACAACGAACAAGTGTAGTAAGATGAAGATTGAAAATGGTAGACAGGAATGATCAACCAGAAGCCGCTGGTGACTTTGTCAGAACAACTCCAGGGGAGTGGCAGGAACAGAAGGTGGGTTGTGATGGGCTGAGGAGATTGTGGGTGGTGAGGAAATGGTACAGAAAGCAGAGACTTCACTTTCAAGAAGTTTGACTAAAAAGAGATGAAAAGAAATCGGCAGGTACTTACAAGGGAGAAAAGGGCTGGGAGAAGCTTACGTATGTTTATAAGATGATGGCAAACAGTTGATGGAAAGAGAGGTGTTGGATATATAGTAAAAAGATAATTTGTGGAGCAACATTCCACTGCTGCACGTATGATCAGTTGCAAAGGTGGAGGCATTTGTCTCATACCGGGGGGAGACCCCTCTTCCCTAAAATGAAAGGGAGAAGGTAAAGGTGAGTATTGAATTGGTCAGCCATTTTGTTTAGTTTACTACAGAAACCCGGTTCAGCTGTGGTCGCGACAACTAGTGCTCGTCAGTATCCACTTCTCTTCCTCCCCAGGCTCCTGGAAGTCCGCACTTCCTAGTCTAGTCCCTTTGCGGATCCGCAGGATCTTCTGCACCTTCTGCTTAATGACATATAAACAGAGGAAATGAGTCACTTCCAGGTAGTAAAAAGCCCATGTAGGACTTTGAAAGTCTATTTCTCCTCATGGTGTTGTGACAGTGGAGGAAACCTGAAGCAAAGACGGTGAAGCCACAGGACCGAGGAGGCTTCATACAGAGGGCAAATAGAGGACATTGGTTCTGGAACTGCAACACACTGTTAAGATTGAGAAATATACTTTTATCGCATCAAGCCACTGAGATGTGAGTGGCATAATTACAACAGCATAATTTGTCTATCCTGATGAAATCCTAGCCTAAGGAAAATTTAAAATACATGGGCAATCCAGTAAAAGTTGAAGAACCTAGCTAAGGGAAAGATAACAATGCAACTAGAGTCAGTAATTCAAACTGACTTCGAGAGGGCAGAGCTGCATAAACCTTCCCACAGGGAAGCCACAGCCAGAAGGACCTGTAAGATATTCGGTAATGGTAATCCAGTCCACCCCAGGAGATTTAGGAATTGTGAGTGTGAACGTGTCAGATGGGGCATCTGCAAAGGTATTGCAGGATGATACCAGGACAGAGAGAAAAGAAAGACTGAGCCAGATACCTACGTCTTCATTGCAAATGGGAGAATGCCTGGGAGTTTGTGAGATCGTCGATAAGAAAGAATAAAAAGTCACCTCGCTGGGTCATAGAAACCTTAATGGATGAGGGGTTGTACACAAGGGTGAGAGAGTAATGGCTCAGAAGACCATTGTTGATCTAGAAAAAGGTAGTTCTCAACTCCAGACCCTGGAGAATGTGAGTGTTAGAGACAAGGGGCTTTATAGGAAATGGTCTTTCATTTAAGATTTCATTTAAGACAAGACTATGAAAGATACAGGAAATATATTTGCCATAGATTGTAGATTGAAAGGACAAAATTGAAACTAGAACAAAGCAGCCAACTGAAAATACGCTTTGGTGACAGTTAATAACAAACTTGACACTGCACAAAATTGCATCCTTGACAAAGAAGCAGACTTGAGAAACAATCCCAGAACACGCAGAAAATGAAAAGCTCTGAATATGAAAAAAGAAATCTAACCTTTGAATAATAGATGTTTCTAAAGAATGCTTGCTGTTAATAACAAGCGAGACAATATATGTAAAACTCTTAGTGAGTGCTCGAAAAATAGCACACGTGATGAGTATTTTCATAAAGTACATTTCACAAATGTACTGTCTTTTACCTGCACAGAAGACTACTCAAGCCCGAGCATGGTGAAACTGAGGCAGGAGAACTTCAAGCTGAGGAGGGAGGCATCTCAGACAAAACAAGGAGATAAGTCTAAGTTTCTCCCTGAGGTCAATAAATTAAACCCAATTCCTTCGCAAACCCTTATGATGATAACCTATGATAGTATTTTCTCCTTCTCTACTATGCCCTCATACATACTGCAGGCCACTATCACCAGAGACTAACTGCATTTCACCCCATCTTAGGATTTTTTCTAAGAGAAGTATAATTTTTAAAGGTGATGTTAAAAAGAAAGCCATGAATAATATACCATGTTTTCACTCGTGCGTCTGAGGAGTGGGGTTTAAAAAATTGGGAGAGGGAGTTTCTTATCAACTTGATAATTAGGGGGTGATGAAAATTTTAAGCAAAAAAAAAAAAAAAGGTTTTACAGTTTTCAATTGAATATGACCAATATTTAAAACCAGGGTAGGAGAAAGAAATTCTTGTCTAAAAACCACAGAGATGAAATGGGTAAGTTTGGTTCCTGGCAAAACTCATGAAACAAAATGAAGTCTAGATATGTCTTCAATAAAATATTCAATGTTAACAATAAAAAATAACAAAAGTGTACAAAGGAGTGAATAAAAGAAAGATTTTTTTTAAAGGAACAAAAAACTTGGTGGTTTGTCATTTCTCCATAATGTTTAATATTAAAAAAGAGTAGAATGAACTTATGGAGTATCGTGGAGAAAATTACCCAAGAATTCCACACTCTTTCAACGTTATTTTCAATGTATGATGACAACAGAAAAATATTTGAGTTCTTAGAAAATCTACCAAAAGTTGCCCTAAATGAAAAATTCACTAGATACATGACTATTAGCGGGACCGGGCAAAATACATGGGATGTTATTCATACAAGAATTTCATTTTTGTTTTCCAATGTCCCTTTAAATTATTCAGAGGGTCTAGTTTTTCCCCTACTGTGGGAAGAAAACTCAGGTGGGTCCATGTCTTCTCTGGTAGGTAACTCTTAGGTAAGAAAAAGTTATATAGTGACTTTAAGTGTCAAAAATCTCCCTCACTTGGGGCGCCTGGGTGGCTCAGTCGTTAAGCATCTGCCTTCAGCTCAGGGCGTGATCCCAGCGTTCTGGGATCGAGCCCCACGTCAGGCTCAAACTCTGGGAGCCTGCTTCTTCCTCTCCCACTCCCCCTGCTTGTGTTCCCCCTCTCACTGGCTGTCTCTCTGTCAAATAAATAAATTAAAAAAAAAAAAAATCTCCCTCACTTAAGAAGCTGGACATCCAGGGCTGATAATTCAAACTTGACTGAAACTCTCCTTTCCCCTTGCTCAAGTGCACTGCAGACTGGAAGCACCCTGTTGGGGAAGGGACACAGGCTCTTTCCTCACCTAGCACTTCTATGCCTTCCTACCCATTTGACTAATAATGGGTTCCAAACCCTTGCAGAGCTGGGGTGGGGGTAAAGGGAGGAGAGATCAAAAGAGCAGGAAAGTTCTTCTAGGAATCTAGCTTGGTCGACTTCTGAATCTGGCAGATGTTTAAAGGACTCCAATCAGATAAACACAGAGAAATAAATTAAAGTAACTATAGTTTGGTGATTAAAAAACAAATGCAGTAGTCAAAATTGCTTTAGAAGGATCGCTTTTATTTTATTTTTTAAAAATAAATACAAGATAAACAAGCAGAATTAGAGTAATATATTTGAGGAAGGTGGGAGGCAAACGGTAGGTAGGATAAACGAGGCGTGAGTACCTTTTTTTTCCGTGCTGTCCTATGGGGACGCGCACTGGCCACTCATGCCGCCACGCGGATTTCCTCGAACATGTGGCCAGCTCACCACTGTGAGACCCCAGCCTGCTCTGACTGAGGTGGAACCTTTCAGGCAGCTGGTGAAATTCTAAGGTTAGTGACTAACCTGCCCTTTTTCCTTTCTTAGAGAACAGGTAGTCATTTACCACTTTCCCACTCGTGCAGAGGATTCGTAACATACCATGCACTGGCTGCAAGGACTCAATTTAATTTTTCCTCTGTGGGCTGGGGAAACTGCATAATTTGTTGGGTCTAATGCAAAATGAAAATATAAGCCTTTTTAAAAAAAATTACAAGGAATTTCAAGACGGTGACAACAAAGCATTAAACCAAATGTGGGGCCTTCCAAGTGAAGGGCTCTGTGCAAAGCCAGCCATGGTTGGGGATTACTGGCTGCATTGCAATATGGCTCACGCTTCTGCATTTCTAGTTAGAAATGACCTCAACTTCTAAGTCATAATCATTTAAATACTGTTTATTACTTGAAAAACTTTTATAAGTAACCATGGATAAAACATCAAAGACCAGATTGAGATTGCAGAGCTAAATATAATAACCTTACAGCTTTGACAATGTAAGCTGTAAATGTCAGAAATGAGGTGTGTAAGCATAGGAGGAAAATAGCTTGGAGATAACCTCACTTCACCTCAAGGAGGTGGTGGAGATAATGTAACAAATTCGTGGATAGAGACCTCAGTGCCAAAAAGTTTCAATATTCCAACAGAAGAATTAAAACATGATGAAAAGAACAAAAATTGGAGGAAGGATTAGTATGAATAAACAAAAACTTACCTTTTATATCAGAAAGTCAAGAATACTACCTAAATTTGATAATAAATAGATGAATCGTAAGTTAGCTAGAGTTATGGAAAAAACTGCCAAAAGAACTAAAAACAAACACAGTTAAGAGAAGTGTCTTTGTAGATGCATCTATTCTAGGAAATTGTTGATCAAGTTCTTCTATACTCTGATTTTTTTAAACATGTGCCCTGATTGTTTAATACAAAATACTAGAAACTTTTTAATAAAAATAAGTTAACCTCGGAGAGAGCTCTGGTATAAATTTATTCAAGAAGATGGTTGTATGAAAATCATGTGTATTCCCTTATTTTGGTTCCCAGAGCCTGCCGGTCGTATGGGCAGCACTGTTGAAAGGCACACAGCTGCTCAGTGATGAAAGGTGATTTTGCTTATTAAAAAGCATACTCGATGATTTTTTAAAAATCCAGTAATGTATACCTTCTAAAGTATATCCAATGTAAGATGAGAAAGCTTAGAAACAAAAGCAGAAGAAGATACACCAGGATACGTTCGTACAAAAGAAATGTAGGCAAGTTTTCAAGGAAAGATGATGGCATGGCCCTTCTCCCAAAATGAAAAAAAGAAAAAGAAAGAAAGAAATTAAAATAATAAAAAGAGTATTTTCTTTTTTGCTTAAGTGTAGGTTTTTTTCTGTTACAATGATACTGGATTAGGGGCGCCTGGGTGGCACAGCGGTTAAGCGTCTGCCTTCGGCTCAGGGCATGATCCTGGCATCCTGGGATCGAGCCCCACATCAGGCTTCTCCGCTGGGAGCCTGCTTCTTCCTCTCCCACTCCCCCTGCTTGTGTTCCCTCTCTCCCTGGCTGTCTCTCTCTGTCTAAATAAATACAATCTTAAAAAAAAAAAAAAAAAACGATACTGGATTAAAATATTTAAAAAGGGCATCAATATGCCGCCAATAGTAAAACCAAGAAATATTTTAACTTTTTGCTACAAACTTGATAAAGTGTCACATTCAACTAGATTGGTTGAAGTGAAAGAATAAAATCGAGACTTCTCACATGGCCTAAAAGGTCCAACACCATGCTTGTAACTCTACGTTCTTATCTTTCTACCTCTCACTTTCTTTCAGTTCCTTGAACATGTCAAGCTTATTCACCCATGTGGGCCTTTGTACTCGATGTTCCCTCTGCCCAGAAAGGTTTTCTCCCTCATAGTTCACAGCTACTCTCAGGTCAGAGGTCACTTCCTCAGTAGCCAGCCCTCGTGGTCCCCATCATTGCAACTGGTTTTATTTTCTTCATTGTATTTGCAACTCCCTGAAATGATCTTGTCACATATTTCCTTGTGTGTTTATTTTCTTTCTTTCTTTTTTTTTAAAGATTTTTATTTATTTATTTATTAGACAGACACAGCCAGCAAGAGAGGGAACACAAGCAGGGGGAGTGGGAGAGGAAGAAGCAGGCTTCCAGCGGAGGAGCCTGATGTGGGGCTCGATCCCGGAACGCCGGGATCACGCCCTGAGCCGAAGGCAGACGCTTAACGACTGCGCTACCCAGGCCCCTTGTGTGTTTATTTTCTAACTCTCATCTAGTGTGGAAGTGACTTGATAGTAAGGATCTTGACCGTAGTGGACACTGGTGTCTGTGTGTACCTGACACAGAATAGAAACAGTGTAAGTATTTATGGAACGAGTGAATGAGTCTTGAGATGAACACTTGATCCCTGTTATTGAAGAGAACATTTCAAAAAATGGATAAAACGTTCCATGTTGAGCTGGTTGGGACCAAAGATGTTGGTGGCCTAAGGGAAAGTCAAAATCTCTAGAGAATCCAGAAAACATAGATTCCTCATGTTTGCTCTTCTAATCTAGAGGAAGTTGAGAGGGGCAGGACTGCAGATAAGGAAAAGAGGATCAATTCAAATGTAGGAGTGGGACGAACTGCTTCCCAGTGCCATTTTGCTGGGGCATTACATAAAACAATAAGGTGCATTCCTGAGTCAAGGAATAATTTAAATCTTGGGAGTGACCCCCTGACAGAGGTGCTGGTCTCTGCCATGCAGAATGTTTAAGGAAGTTGTGCACAAAGAGAGTAGGAACAAAACCAACATTAGCGACTGTTCAGCTGGTGTTTACTTCTTCCAGCCTGCTGAAGGACTGAACAAGGAAGTGAGAACCACCAACACTGTGTGCACACTCAGGTGTCGGGGCAGTATACAGATCAGGCAAATTGGAAGTGGAGAATTCAAGAAGATGTCACCTTATTGTTTTAGATCTAACAGGAGGCTTGGATCTAATAGATTTAATGGAAGTCTTTTTTTTCCCTAAAGATTGTATTTATTTATTTGACAGAGAGATAGAGAGAGAGCACAAGTAAGCAGAGCGGCAGGCAGAGGGAGAGGGAGAAACAGGCTCTCTGCTGAGCAGGGAGCCTGATGTGGGGCTGGAGCCCAGTGTGGGGCTCGATCCCAGGATCCTGGGATCATAACCTGAGCCAAAGGTAGACGTTTAACCAACTGAGCCACCCAGGCACCCCTAATGGAAGTCTTGGAAGAAATTGTCTCATCAAAAGTTAATATGCTGGAAGGGCATTTGGTAAACATAGTGACCCAGTAGGGAAGACTGCCCATTCCCCCCCAATCCCAACTCCTACGCTTTTATTTAAAAAGGTGATTATTTAGTTGATTACACTTACCTTTTATTAACCTGGAATTTAACACACACACGCACACACACACACACGATCTAATTTGTGCTTTTACAACACTGTCTTTGGTCCCAATACTTCTATTAAATAGTCTATTATTTCTCCACTGATTGGCAATACCCCATCTATCATTATAGATGCTTTCTGTAAATAGGTTTGTTTCTAAGCTCTACATTCTCTTTCACTGGCCCAGTTGTCTTTCTATGCATCGATCCTACATTGTTTTATTACAATTTGCTTGGATATCTGGTAGGGTGAGCACCTCTTCTTCACCACCTCTTCTTTTCTTCTCATTCTTTTTACCTCTCTTTTCCAAAATTGCTTTGCTCTTTACTCTGTGAAAATTCTGTGAAAAAAAATGTTTGAATGGCATCAAATTTATAGATTAACTCAGGAAACATTGCCATCCTTATAATACTGAATCTCCTATCCATGAACATAGTGAAGTGTCCCATTGTCTTCAATCAATTCTTTATCATTATCTCCATAATGATCTTATTTATATCCTGAAAAATAAATGAGAAAGACACAAACCCCACTGAAAAATGGGCAGAGGCTATGAAGAAACAACTAATACAAGTGGGAATCTTGTTGTCAAGTCGAGAAGACATTCGGCTTATTGGTAACCAGGGGCATGCAAATGAAATGAAAAATACCATTTTACACCATATAATCAGTAAACATTAAAGAGTTTGATGGTATCGAGTTTTGGAAGTGATACTGAACCTTTTAACTCTACTGATGGATCTATAAACTGGTAGAACCACTGTTAAGTATAACTTAATGTAGTTAAAAATGCTCATACACTAATACTCAGTAATTTTACTTTTTTTCTCTCAAGAAACACCTGCACAATTTAAAAGATATCATTATTATGTAAAAGCTAAACAGCTGTCTTTAGTAGAGGAAGAGTTAAACTGTAGTTTAATTATATAACGTGAAGCTATTCAGCAGCTGAAATGAAGAAAAGATCAGCTCTCCGCTCAAAAACATAATGTGACTAATAAAAACAGGCTGAAAAATGAGATGCCACTTATATAGTTTCTATGAACACAAAATACTAGTGTATATGTTGTTTATGGATGCATATATGAGTGATAAAAGAACAAAAAGTATAGGGGATGACAAAAAACAATTTTAGGATAGTAGTTGGTAGAGAAAGAAAGGGAAGAAAGGAGACATGAGCTGGATTTTCTTTTCTGTAAAATTTATCTTGGAAAACATAAAATCAAAGCAAACATGGCAAAAATTATCTGTCAGATATGGGTAGTGGCATATAGATGTCTGTTATATTTTCACCAATTTTCTGTGTTTTAATTTTGCATAATTTGTAAAACATCTTAGATTTGGGGCTGAAATAATACTAGATATTTAGATGTTGTAACACAGTAGATTTCTAACCTAACTCCATTTTGCATATAAGCACAAAATACTTTTGAATTGTAAATAGATATGAACAATTTCAAGAATGTGATTACGGCATAAATCAAGGCAAGATTGGACTTGGTTTTATTCAGAAATTTACCAATGTTTTCCCTCATTTTGGAATAACCTTCATTATAGCAATGGCCTTTCTGCTATTTGAATTACAATGCAGAACACCCGGGTCGGTTCAAATATGTAGCTATTAGGCTTCTACATATGGGTTTAAGCAAACCACTATTTCATTATGGCATCTAGGATAGTCATTAACATATTGAATTTTATAGTACATCATTGTAACATTTATATTACTTGTAACAATCATAACTATGTAGTGGTAATTATTAGAAATTACTTTCATTTTGCCTATATAGGTTAGCTAGTTATTGTATCTAGTTATTTTTTAAGATTTATTTATTTATTTTAAAGAGAGGGAACACGTGGGGAGGGGGCAGGGGCAGAGGGAGAGAGAATCCCAAGCAGACCCTGCACCAAGTGCAGAGCTGAACACGGGGCTCGATCTCACGACCCTGAGTTTATGACCTGAGCTGAAACCAAGAGTGGGACGCTCCACTCACTGTGCCACCCAGGTGCCCCTATTTATTTACTTATTTATTTATTTTTTTTTTTTTTAAGGATTTTATTTATTTAGTTGACAGAGACAGCCAGCGAGAGAGGGAACACAAGCAGGGGTAATGGGAGAGGAAGAAGCAGGCTCATAGCAGAGAAGCCTGATGTGGGGCTCGATCCCATAATGCCGGGATCACGCCCTGAGCTGAAGGCAGATGTTTAACGACTGTGCCCCCCAGGCGCCCCCCTATTTATTTTTTAAAAGATGAGATATGAAGGTAAATGCTATTATCTGTGGATTTCCTTGCAGAATAGGGAAGGCTGTCATAAAGGATTGAGAAGCACTGGGCTGGCCTCGTCTTCGGCCTCACCACTATCTCCCCATTTACTCACAGGCTTCAGGAAATCAAGTGCATTAGGACAGGGAGGAGGCAGGGGGTAGTTTAGGGATATGGTAGGGGATGTGGACTCCCTGAGTCTGGAAAGATAGAGAAATGGCAGTTTTTGTAGTGACAGAGACTTGCTCTCTGCTCCCACTGTTAAATAGCTCTTGAGGTGCCAGGAGTTGCGGGGAACGTGGATGCTCTGGAGAGGATGCTTCTGAGGGCCAACCCTTAGCCTGTAGGGAGTAGCAAAGCCCAGCAGATGGAGCCGCCATGATGACGGAGCGCCGCTGATCGGCCAACCTAACAAATGGGCACTTGAGGCAATTTAATTGTATTTGAAAAAAATGACAAGAAAATGTGAAGTCTCATAACTAAGACGGATGAAATTGAGTCTATCTGTTGGGGAGTAATGAAAGGATACTAACCCACAGTATGGGAGAAGAGAAAACATTTAATATTGACTGGCACTCCGTCCCTCAGTAACCCTGGCTTCACCATTATCTTTCCCCTTGGGCCTGGCCCAGGCGTTTCTTGCGGCCAGCTCTCACTCTTTCTGTTCAAATTCTCATCCTGTCTCCCCTCTTCATCCCATTCTTAGGGAACCCAAATCTCTGTCTTCTTTGCCTACAGAGAGAACCTGAAAAGTCCTTGTTCTTTATCATCAGTACCAATTAAAATTTGTATCTGTCTCCCCTACTAGCATCCCAGACTACTTGTGAAGATCATCTTGCATAAATTAAAAGGTTCATGAAGGGCTCTCGCTCATTAAAAGTGACTTTACCCCGGAAATAATTTATCCCCGAATGAAATAATTTATCCCCTAGAATGAAAATTGCTGCGAATTTGTGGGAGGTATAATTTAGAATGTAAAGAAAGCTGTTGGAGAAACAGACCATATTTCTGCATGGAGAGACTCTATATTGTAAGAAGGTCAATTCTTCCTAAATTGATGTTTACACCTGAATAAGTTCCAGATGAATCAAATGTTAAACATTTTAAAAATATATAAAAAAACTAAATTGTAATGAATCTGGATAGCAATGCAATCTCTGGAGGAGTAGGACACTCTAATATTTTTTTAAAAAATGGGGAAAATTTGACTCTCGAAAATTAACATCATTGTATTTAAGAAAAATCAAAATACAGTGGTTAAAAATTTTGTAGCAATTATGATAACATAGGCCTATTTCTTAATTTAATGAAGGGTTCATATAAATGTAAACAAAGCAGAAAGGCTGTGATGTATAAAAGGACAAACCTTTAGACAATTAACTAAAGAAGAAATACCACTAGTTAATAATTACAGAGAAAATGTTCAAATTCTAGTAATCAAATGAATTTAGATTTTTTTTAAAAAGACCTCTTACTTCCAAACTAGCAAAAAATATATATATTTTTAAAGATTTTATTTATTTATTTGACAGAGAGAGAGACAGCCAGCGAGAGAGGGAACACAAGCAGGGGGAGTGGGAGAGGAAGAAGCAGGTTCCCAGCGGAGGAGCCTGATGTGGGGCTCGACCCCATAATGCCGGGATCACGCCCTGAGCAGAAAGCAGACGCTTAACCGCTGTGCCACCCAGGCACCCCAGCAAAAGAATATTTTTTAAATGTATAACAACATACTGGTGAGTGAAATATCCCTGCTACGCATCAATGAGTTATATAACTTGCTACAATTATTCATAAAAGTCCTTAAAACAGGTCACACATTTCAGCTTAATGACTCAATGTGAGGAGAATTTATGCCAAGGAAATAATCTTAAAATTTCCATACAAATTTATTAATTGCAGCATTAATTATAAGACCAAAACGCTGGAAAAAAAATCCTCATATCCAACTGTTGGGTAAACTGACTTATGGAATATCATATCGTTCCTTTTAAATGACATTTAAAGGAATTCTGTAACAACATGGAAATGTTTATGGTAGTAAACTAAAGGCAATGTGGGTCAATAAAAATATTAAAATTTGTCTAAGCTAATTGTTGATTAGGGAAACAAACATTTAAAGACAATGACCTATCGCTACACACCCACCGGGTTGGCTAAAATTAAATAGAGCAAAAATACCAACTGTGGATGAGAACGTGGCCCAACAAGAATGCTCACGCAGGCTTATGGAAGTACAACTGGACCTGTTGGGCACCATCTAATAAAGGTGAAGGTGTGCATACCCAATGACCCAGTCATTCCATTCACAGGTACAGACCCCAGGGAACCCCCCGGCATATGAGCACCGGGGTACAAGAATGCACAAGAATGCTCATCGCAGCAGTGTTTGGAATAGCCTGAAACTAGAAATGCCCATCACCAGCAGGATGGATAGATTGTGGGTTCCTTGTGCAGTGAGACAGAGCACAATAGAAGGAACAAATGACAGCTTAAACATCACAGCATAGATTATTTTCACAAACATAATGTTGAATGAAAGAAGCAAGTCATAGAAGAATATGTGTTTATTATTTCACTTATGTGAAGTTCAAAAATAAATGAAATGAAACTCTCTTGCTTAGAGATGCATACAAAGGTGGTAAAACTATAAGAAATGTGGAACAGTCAGGAGAATCGTACCTCCCTCCGGCGGGCTGGAGGAGTTGTGCTGGGGAAGGAAAGTAGGAAAGTGCAGGACTCCTCTGGCTCTGGGAGGTGTTCGATTTCTTGACCCGGGATGTGATTGAAGATGGAGACAGACACTGGAGCGATACATCTATAAGCCGAGGCACACCAAGGATTGTCAGCCATCACCCGAAGCTGGGAGAGACTCATGAGTCTCCCGTAAAGCCCTTAGAGGAAGCCAACCCTGCAACACCCTAATTTCAGACTTCCGGTCTCCAGAAATGTGAATAATTTTCTGTTGTTTCAAGCAACTTAGTTTGTGGTATTTTGTTACAGCAGTGCTAGGAAACTAACACATCATATTGTCACATTAAGAATTATTTATTAAGGGGTGCCTGGGTGGCCCAGTCCATTAAGCATCTGCCTTTGGCTCAGGTCATGATATCAGGGTCCTGGGATTGAGCCCCAAGCCGGGCTCCCTGTTCAGCGGGGCATCTGCTTCTCCCTCTCCCTTTGCCCCTCCCTGCGCTTGTGCTCTCTCTCACTCACTTTCTCTCAAATAAATACATAAAATATTTTTTTAAAAACAGAATATTTGTTAAAAGTTTCCAAGAATTTATATTTGAGGTCTCTAATTTCTTGAATAAATCACAAAATCTAAAATAAAAAAGTACTCAAATCATCCTGCTTTATATATTCTCCGGGAAAGTTACACTCAAAGATACAATTCAGATATAAAAAATAAAGATCTCCTATTCAGAAAAGAAATCTATGTGGCACATCTAGTTGTACCAACAGGTCCAGGGTCAATTGTAAATGTCCAAGTACATTAAAAAATAAAGGATGTGGTTTGTTCCAAGTTGGCCTGTAAAATTTTCATCCTGACCCTTTGATTCTTTCCTTACTGGAAATTCTCCAGTGTCTGAAGTGACCCTGCATTTGGCTTCTGGGAAGCCATTCTTATTCATTCCATTTCCCTCCAGAGCAAAGAAGGGCTGACCTGGAAAGACATCTGACCCAAAGCTTCTCCAGGGAGGAATACTGATGCACATGGATGCCTCCGTGGGAGACCACCTTTGGTTATAATTCTGCTCTCTGCAAGCTGGGAGAACAGACAGCCTCTGAGTTTATAGAGCAAAGTGCCCTCAGAAACCTCACTGGGGGGCTGATTTTGTATAGGATGCTGAGCACGTGTGTGGGAATATTGCTCCTTCTAAGTAGGTTCCACCTGATCACAGGATGGAAAAAAAAAAGGCATAAAGGAGCAACACATGCAAAACAGATTTTTTAAAAATTCACAAAATGCAAGGTGATTTCTCTAGTCCTTTCAAGTTTTCAAATACAGAAAGAGAGCAAAGTACAGGGAAGATTTCTTCTAGAAAAATCATTAGGTAGGATAGTACAGTGGTAGGAGATTTTGAAGCCAGGCTGTCTGCTTTCAAACCTCCGTTCTATCGCTTCTTAGCTTGATGTCATTATTAGCCTCTCTAAGTACAAATTTCTTCATCTGTAAAACTAGGGTAAAAATTGCACCTATTGCAAAGGGTTGCTAGGAAGATTCAATGAGGCAACATATGAGAAGCATTTAGCTCAGAATGTTGCAAATGGTAAGTGCTTAATAAATATTAGTTGCTGAAATAATAATCATCACAGTAAAAAAACCTTTCCAGATTTAAACTTGAAGTAGCTATAAAAATTTCCAGTAGAATTGATTATAGAGTAGGCCCCCTCGGGGTCAAAGCGTTCACCCCATTAAATTAGGCAGAGAAGGAGAATTTCAGCTTCTTAAGTTGACCGTTCTAGTACTTAACATGCTCTATCAGAAAAATAAAATTCACTTCAGTTTCCTGGTGTGTTAGATAAGTGGGTCTTGTTAAGTAATTTCTGCGGAGCTTTCCAAACAGTACAAATTTGTATTTCTAACAACCGTTATCAGCCATAAATCAAATATGTCTCTAAGTCACTCTCCTTCTTTCAATGAGTATTTCTATTATACTGGCTTCTACCCCTTTCCAAGCAAAATATGACTTTTAGTCAACTTGGTGGTCACAGGGTTTGTGCTTTTTGTTTTTGCCCGGTTGTACTCCAAAGGAGCCTTAGACTTGGGTGGCTCTAGTATCCGCTGTTTGCAGTCCAAGCTGGGCAATTTCCATACACTAACGTTTGCTTGGACCAAACTTTCCGGTTTCCCCCCCTTTGAAAGAGAAGAAAAACATGATTTAGTGAAACATTCAAAGAAATTGATGATACTTAAAGCCACTTGTATGAACTCCAAAGGGTTGCAATATAAACTTTATTTTCAGTGAAATTTGCTATTTTATCGATAAAAGCTATTTAGTTATAGGAATCCCTTTGTATTTCCCAATCCACCTGGGGATGAGAACTAAAACTCAACAGAGCGCTCCAGCTCTCCCGCGGAAATCCTCCGTTCTCCCCCCACCCCTACCCAACCCTGGTACATTTGCTGATTGTCCAGGAGGTGGCACTGTTGTTTCAAACGCCTGGCTTCCCTGGGGACCAACAAAGGACCCTGGAAAGAATAGCTTATGTAAGGCGGTCAGAGGTTAAAAGGGAAGCAGCGGGAAAAGCCTTGAACCTCGGGAATAATGGCAAAATATGTTTACGTAATTGTCTTCCTCAATCTCCCTTTCTAGGGGCCAACGTGAACATGAAGACCAACAACCAGGATGAGGAGACGCCCTTGCACACGGCTGCCCACTTCGGCCTCGCGGAGCTGGTGGCCTTCTACGTGGAGCACGGGGCCGTGGTGGACAGTGTGAACGCCCACATGGAGACCCCGCTGGCTATCGCCACCTACTGGGCCCTCCGCTTTAAAGAGCAGGAGTACAGCAGGGAGCACCACCTCATCTGCCGCATGCTGCTGGACTACAAGGCCGAGGTCAACGCCAGGGATGACGACTTCAAGTCGCCGCTGCACAAGGCGGCCTGGAACTGCGACCACGTGCTCATGCACATGATGCTGGAGGCGGGCGCCGAAGCCAACCTCATGGACATCAACGGCTGCGCGGCCATCCAGTACGTGCTGAAGGTCACCTCTGTGCGCCCGGCTGCCCAGCCCGAGATCTGCTACCAGCTCCTGCTGAACCATGGGGCTGCCCGGATATACCCTCCGCAGTTCCACAAGGTGAGGCTACGGCCAGGGGTGCCCAGTGCAGAACCCCGTAGTCAGCGGGGTCCCCAGACGCATCAGGGAGGGCTTGGCCTCCCGCTGGTGCTAACTTAAGCTTGCTTGAGGCTTGAGTCTCCCGCTAACTCCCTTTGACTCCCCAGCTGACCTCACATTGACACACACGACTCTGGCGACTGGGTCCTGGTCCAAGTCGGTTTGAAATCTGGGGCTGAGAGCTAAGAATGAGAACAAGAGTGGCAAATAATTTTTCGTGGTTTGTGCGAGCCCCGGTCAACAGCTCACAGCTTCTGCCGGGTGGGAGCTGAGAAAGACCAGAAAGTGACTTTAAATCTACTGCAGAGGCCAGTGGTGTCAGATGGGCAAATACTTGCCGTCTTTTAAGCAGAATGTATTTTAAATTAAATATGAAATTGTTCTTGCTTTAAATTTTGATCTGTGCACTGTCACTTATAACTTGTTCTTTCTAGACTATTCATGCTATTCATGCCAGGAATAAAGAAGCATGGACTTCGGGGTCAAACAAACTTGGGTCTTGCCACTTCCCTAAGAATTTAACTTTGAATTTGACTCCCGAGCCTCAGACTCCTCCCCTGTGTGATGGATACACTCTGCCCTTATGCCTTCGCAATAATATGCAGATGTGGTCCTACATTAGAAGGAAATTAATCTTACTAGTAACACACAAATATACTCAGAGCCCAGAGGATGGTGCAAACCGTTCTTTACTCTTTCTCTTGCGTAGCTGTCAGTCCTTGCAGAGTGCCTGCCCCAGCCCCAGCCCCAGCCCACATCTGCAAGCACCTCTCCTTTGGTCTATGTCCATCTTCTTGCACCACCTACATCTCATTAGTCAAGCCATCTTCATAGTGCAACTTCTAGAAGACAAACGATTGATCTCTTTCTACTAAGGCTCACTCCAAAAAGCATAATTTCATGTGTATTTATTTCCTAAGGCCACCTTCTTTCCAGAGAAAAGGATGGAGAGGGAGGAAGGGCATGGAGGTTTCAGAGAAAGGTACCTGCCTCACTTTGTCTGTGACTAGTCATAGACTTCTCATAAGCTTGCTTTGAGAGTGAAACAAGATAATATTTGAGAAGTGTTGGCACTGTGCCTGGTGCGTGGCACTCATTAGAGAAATGGCAGCTGTCACTATTGCTATTATTGCATATATGTTGATCAGTGGAATCAGTGTTCTGGGCCAGGGTTTGCCACAGTGACCTTTCTAGCCAGGAGAGACAATGTGTGAGACTGCCCAGAGATGAAATGTTGTGTTTTAGCCTGACACTCACTGCTGGTTGACTGTGGATAAAACAGGTCTCTGCAAAAGTAGCTAGAAAACCCTTTTCTCATTTTCTGCTTTGACAGCCAGATTGAGGAGAATAGGCCTTCGCAGAGAATTTCTCCTCTCCAGTGAGAAGGCTTGCAAATGTGAAGAAGGTCCCCAGGTCCTCTGCTTTTCCCAAAAGCATTCCTCTGAGAGGTAACAGTGAGGAGGCTTAGGAGCAGAGGCTAAGCGAGAAGTCCTGGCTTGGCCATTTATGTGCATTACAATTCCTGAACAAGATCCTTAGCTCTCAGATTTCAATTTCCTCATCTAAAAAACTGAAGGTAAAAATACCAGCTTTTCCAAAGTGTTTCAGGAATAAGTGGGTAAGATGTGTCTATCAGCTGGCCCAGCAGTGGCGCTCAACAAAATTGTTTCCTTTCCTCTTCCTCCTCTCAAAAATGTATGCCTCGTCTACTGCAGGAGTCTGTCCTCCCAGCGGTACTTCGATGGCTCCACGAGCCTATAACTTCGCTGTCGGATGATGCCTTCCAAGGACATTCTCCAGAGTTAGCGTGTTCTCATTCCGCTGTGTTTGGCTCCTCTGAGCTCCTCGGTTTGGCCATATGCTAAAGAGATTTAGGACGGGATTGGCTACTGGTTGATGGCTGGTATTATAAACATTTTTGTTGCTACCCAACAGACAGTGTGAGGGAACTGGCCCCCTTCCAAAGGAAAACTAGAGAAAAACTATTCCATTTACTATGCAGATGCTTCAAAGTGATTTAGCACAACTACTCCACAGCCCGACTTTCCAAAGAGAAAGTCATCTTTACGACAAGTAAATGACTGACTCATTTATCCAGAAGATAAAGTGATTTGTTCTCTTGTGGATGGGGAATTCAGTTTCCTTATTTACAAGGAACAAGGTCAGAGCTGAAGATGCTGTCTTCCAAATACAAAGCAAATTTGTAGAGGGTGTATTTCACTGAAAGCCAATGTATAAATTACATAAGGGAAAAAAAAGAATTATAGGGTCTGCAATTGCTTTCCAGGGTACAAAAGGACATTTGATTTTTTTTCTCTCGGCATAATTCAGAAGGAAGTGACACCCCAGGGAGCCAAGATTGGGTTTTCTTGTAGGGCAAGAAAGACATTTTTCTAGGGGAGGGAAAGGTATGTGAGGGTTCAGGGGAGGTAAGGATGATTTCTGCTGTTGAACAACGCTGCAAATGAAGCCCAGAATACAGGCAGTCTCTTGGATCATTAAGTGCTTTTCTGCACACAGATATATCGATATAAAAAGAATTTCTCAGCCGAAGTGGTTTACAGAGGTGGCACTTGGTTTGGGAGGATGGCAGGGAGATTTATCTTGAATCTGTTTTTTAATTTATGCTTCCAGGGGCCAGATGAGGAGGGCAAGTGTGTAGAGGTCTCTCCAGGTGCCACCACTGTAGAAAGAAATTTTTGTCCGACTGTTCTTCCATGAAGAGAGAATAGAGACACCAGAGACTCACAGAAAGCGAAGTTCATTGGGCATCTTCTGTTTTCCAGGAGGACAAAGAAGAAGCAGGAGCTTCTCCCCCTGAGTCCACAGGAGTCCTTTCTCATTTGACTGTCAAGGTTCCTGGTAGGCAGGGTAGAGTGATGATTTGGAGTGTGATGACTCTTAAGGATCTCTTTTGTCATTGTTGCCCAGTAGAATAATTATTGAGGCCTGAAGACGGTGTGTATAACTGTCTTAGTTCTGGAAGAAGCCTGACATGCCGGTGAAGAGAACTGGGAGGCTGTCAGGCTCCTAACGAAGCCTTTCCTGCTGTGAGAACCATCTTCTGTCAGCAGAAAACATAGTGGTCAGTGTCAGCAAAACCTAATGCCAGCCCTGGGAGCTTGGACTTTGTGCATCTAAAGACTACAAGTTAAGAACTACTTAATTTTTTTTTTCCAGCCAAATGAAAGGTAACCAGTTATCTCCCTGTGATATATGGGAGTATGCCAGGTGCGAATGGAGGCACCAGATGTGTGACGGAAGCTCCTGAAATATGAATGGATAATGTTCTTATATCCATAACTTAGTTTGAACTATATCTGAACGGGGATTGAGAATAATGTTGCAGAATAAAAAACACAATGCTCAGTTAAATCTGAAGTTTAGATATATAAGAAGTACTTTTTAATATAAATATGTCCCATGCAATATTTGGGACACGGTTACACTAAAAATTCTGTATTGTCTAGCTGAAACTCAAATTTAATCTGGCAGTCTATATTACTATTACTATTTGTTAAATCTGGAAACCCTAGTCGGGAAGTAGGTAATGTGTTGCAAGAAGAGAGTAACTTTTAGCTACATCTCTTCTGTGATCAAGATGTTGGCAGGAAGGGGAGAGTAAGGAATATCTGGAGACGAATTACCTGTGTTAGGTAGGTGGCCATCTTGTCCTCACATATAACCGGTGCAGCTTCCATGAAGAGTGAGTGGCTAGGATATTCGTGTAGAACAGAGGCCAGTTTTCTGAGTGGCCTCTTAAGCCATATGCAGAGCCCCATTACATGCTTTCTGATTTCTCCATACTTTTTGGTTTTATAATTCCATTATGAGTATACTTTCGATTCAAGCCTTGGATTAATTTCAGCTATCATCTCCGTATTAGCGACTCTTAAATGTAAATCTCTATTTTGGGTTATCAACTGATTACCCATGTACTTCTCGTCACAGATCATCCTTTCAGAAAGGATTTATCTGGAGGTCTTTAGACAAGGATGTGGATGGAGTTCCCGATGGTTGCTATGTTTATATTACCAGAAACAGCTTTACATTCGAAAGAGATTCTTTTGAAATTTCAACAAAACTCAGCCTCAAATAATTATGATAAAGAGTGTTTCTTGTTTCAAATTATCTGTGCAATGAGACTTATGCCCTTAAACTACTAATTTCACTGGCCATTATCTAAGAATTAAAATAAAGTAATCAGAATATATTTGAAAGAGCACTAAACTCTGATTAAGAAGACATGAGGTTAAGTCCTCATGCTTCCTCTTACTGTGTGCCTCTCTGGTTTTCAATTACCTTGTCTCTGAATTAGGGGGTGTTGAATAATCTGTAGGGTGTTTTGTAGCGCTAACGTTCTATGATACTATTAGAGTAGTTTATAGCTAGTGTACAAATTAGTCAACCTCAGATTTTGTCTCTTTCACCTGGAGCTCCGTATCTGTCATTCTTATCCCAACTCTAGCGGAAAGAGCAGCCCCAGTTGCCTTAATTTTCTAAGACCAAAGTGCTCAAAAATTCCCGCCCTAACAGACAACTACCGAGATGGAAGTCCTTCTGTCTACACTTTTCTGTAGACACGAAAATGAGGACTCTTCAGAGGTCCTTTAGCAATGGGTCTCTGGCTCCCACCTACCTCCCCAGCCTCTTATGGGTTGATGATATAGGATTGCTCTTGATGTGGTTAGGCATGGCTGAAAAAGCCACGGTCAGCAGCTCAGCTCTGTGCGCTGTGCCCAGCATATGCGTGTGAATGGTTCCTTTGCGTCACGCAAGCATTCATGCTGTGCTCATTTGGACCCGGCCACCATCACTGATTTAGAGCTTCAATACATACAGTTCGCCTGTGATGGCTTATGCCTGTGCTTAACTATGGGACAACGGAAAGCAGATGACTGCTCGAAATGGACTCACAGTGGCTCACAAGAGCTGAGAAATGATCAGGAATGGTACGAGCTGGTTGTTAAGTGCAGCCATTACTAAAAATTAAGTCAATGTACAACAAATAGAGTATACTAAAACAAAGGTAATAGGTATTTAAAACACATTATTTTCTAATTATTTTTTTTGTATTTCTTAAATTATTTTACTCTACATACCTATGTCCTTGATGTTACATGGGTCCGTCATACCTGTGTGGTGGAAACATTGTGTAATGATCTGTTACTGCACATCTCTTCCCAGCCATGCATTCGGCGACCTCAGGTTGGTAGCTACGAATAGGCCAAGGTGGGAGCATTTACACCACAGAAATCAGCAAATGCTACTGATCAGACTTTGATTTGTTGCTTTGCTAGGGTCTAAACCTAAGAAATTAATGGAAAGAATGTTACTAATACATATTAAACTTCAAAGTATGTAGTGTCTGCAGCTCTGACATTGTGAATAGCACAAAAAGTGTGGAACTATGATCCCAGTGCTCAAAAACTATTATATATTTTAACAAAAAAGTAACTCATGTCATTGACTAATGAGTGAAGTTCCAATATAGGTCTTTACTGTTTCACATTTGTGAAATAATTATTCTTTCATGTAATAAAAATATCAACCAACATTCATGTAACAACTTGTATTCTTCAATTGCAGACATAGATTTTGGCTATGAATGTAATCCAATGTCCATACAAAATTGATACAAAAATCAGTGGAAGCATTCTGTGAGAACCAATTAACTATACAAAATAGGAAATAAAGAGTACTAGATATTTTATTATTCATACGCTGTGGGCTGCACATTCTTTATATTAGTAAAAATTTTTATCACATTTATATACATATAAATATACTCACAGTTTTTTTTTTCTAGAAAGCTCATTATTGAACATTTTTTTGTATGCCACTGACTCAAACCTTTATTTCAATAAAACTCTGTTATTACTTCTTGAGACCCTCTGGTTGGCCTGTTTGCTGGGGCTGACACAGTCCTTTATTGAGGCCAGGCCTCCTGATTTGAAATTATGCTCCGATAGATTCTTACAAATCTTTCTTCCCTGATATCCCCACCCTGATGACCCTGTTTCATCTCACCATATTTTGTTGTTCCTGATTCCCATTGGGTCTGGGCCATTGCAGTTGGGTTTTGCTGTGTTCTATTAGAGGAGAGCTGCCATCTCCTTTGTCTCCTGTGTTTGTAGAAGTTCTGCTAAAATAAAACCCCTACCAACCTCTGACCCCAATCGTATTCCATTTAACCTACTGATGAGTTGGGCGGAAGGCTGAACTTGCTTGCTTAACTGTGGGCCTAAAGAAAACCTGAATTCTTCGTTCTTCTGTGTATTGGCGTCCAGGAACAAGCTCTTTACATCAGGCAGAGCCCCATAGTTTGGGGATGCAAATTTAATCTTGGGGTGGAGTGTCAAGAAGCTTGATGTGGTCCCATAGTTCAACATATTATATATAATCAGTTTTATTAGTAATAAAAATGACATTCTGATCTCTGATTATCATCTTTGTCTCCTTTTTTAATAGGTTCTAAACTCAGGAGGGGAAGTCATTTATTTATAGCAAACCCTGTACGCTGTGATGCCAAGGTCTTAAAGTTGAGGATGGGTCAGCCCTAGTTACAAGTGTGCATCCATCTGCTGTCTGTCCCCCATAGTCTGAGCCTTCCCTGTTCGAGTCCACCCAACTTCTGGTACCCTGGCCTTCTCATAGGTCTGGCGGTATCTAATCTATCTTCCTTTCCCTCATCTTCATGGCTCTGGTGATAACCTGGCTTCCAATGTTCTCCTTACTTGATGTCTTTGACTCTGATAGGCCTGATTTCCTTTTGACTTTTGGAGTCATACAGGCCTGAATTTGAATCCCAGCTCTGTCATTTACTAGCTAAATAAACTTGGGTTTAAATTTTCTCCATTTTAGATTTTACATCTGTAAAATGGGTATAAGTATAGAACTACTCTGTTTGAAGATTGAGTAAGGCAAATGTGCAAAGATTTAACATTGTCCCTGACACAAAATAAGTACTCAAAAAATGAGCTATAACTTTTTTGCTTCTTCCTCTCTCCTGCCTGTTAGGATACCTCAGGCTTTGGACCATGGACGTCTACCATTTCCATTTGTTCCCGTTCAGAGTATAATATTGAGCTGTGTGGTGTTAGCCAGCACGTTCTTTAATGGGGCCCAAGTCTTCACCTCCATCTTGGCCTTCTCAGTGAAACGTTACCGTGCACATTTTTTGCTGACATTAAGACATTACATGTGACATCTCCTCCTGCCGATGCTCTGACATCCCCAAATTAGGATGCCCTTCCAGTTTCCTCCTTTCCATCAGTGCCCCCCTCATATGTCCTTGTTCTCGTTGCCTTCTTTACTCCCCATAGCTGATTAGTCATTAAGCCCACCTTAGTCTTTCTCAGAGAGCTTCGGCTAACCTTCATTCTCATGACTGACAGTGACGCGCGCTGAGAAGCCGTTTGGTGCACTCCCATTCAGCCTCCTCACGGCTCTCTGCCCTTGATATCCTTGTTTTCTCCTTTGTGCTTTTGCTCATGATGCTCAAGGGACACGTGATGATCTTTAAGCCAGTCTCTTATTATTTACTGACTTACACTGCTCGCTCTTTGAAATATGTATGTCTTTTCTCTTCAACTGGGTTGTAAACTCCTTGAAGACAAAAAACAGGTCATAAACCTCTCAGAATTACTGTCGTGGTGCTAAACACAGTGCTCAATAAAGGCGTCCTAATGGGATGAATTGATTGAATATAACCCTCTCTTGTTAAGAAAATGTGATAGAGTCCTATTGCCTGTGAAGCCAGTCCCGAGCTCTTCAGACTGGCGTTGCAGGTGGACCATCAGCTGGGTCCATCCTAACATGCTCTTAATATCAGCTCTTTGGGCCCTCCATTCAGGTGACACCACACACACACACACACACACACACACACACACACACAGAGGCACAGACACACACACACTGAACTGGGCATTACATTGATAATCTTTCTGTCTCAGTTTTGCCTGGGGCCTTGAGAGTAGGTTCTTAACAGCCCACATTGAAACCTGCAATGCTGGATCACTTGTGACGACCTTGTAAAGGAGGTGGGAAAACCAGTGTTGTGACCCTTTGCTCCACGACAGTAGGCTGAGGTTGACAGGGACTGGGAAGTCAAGAAGAACTTGTCTTCAGAGAAAGTTGTCTCAGGGCGAAGGCATGTCTCCCTTCCAATGGCAGCAATGTGGGGCTTTCTCCTCATCTCCCGTCCAGTGAGGGGTCTTGAAGAGGACTCCACAGAGAGCTTGATATGTTTTCTGGAGTTCCAAGGGAAAAATGGAACCCATGGATAACTCATGATGAGAAAATTTGAAGCTGAAAGTCTGTGGCTGGGGTTGCTTGTCTGTTGACAAAGGAAAGAAAGTTGAGCAAATTCGGTGTCAAGAGTACTTTGGCTGCAGGTTCTGTGTGGACCAGTTGTGCGGCACCTTGCAGAACCAGCTGGGTCCCTTTGAAATGAAAACAGGCCACACTCAAAGGACTTCCAGAGATGGGTCAGTTTGGCAAAAAGAAGCTGGAGGTGTTCCAGTGGGTAGGGGTGAGGGTTGTAAGGGCAGGATGTGCCTTTCATCAGGCTCCCACCTTCTTTGTTAGGACCTCTTTTTCACTTGTTCCTGAATGTTGAAGAAAGTTAGTGTGATTTTATTAATCTTCCCATGGACCTTGGGACTGGCAGTGTGTTTGAAAACTCAAAAGCATGAAGCTTTGCAAAAGCATTTCCGGGCTCCAAGGAACCTAAGGGGTCCATATGTTCTTGATGTCTCTGTGAGAATGAATGAATCATAGATGTGCATTGAACAAATAAAGGTGTATACTTCCTCTACAGGTAATACAGGCTTGCCATTCTTATCCCAAAGCAATTGAAGTTGTAGTCAATGCCTACGAACACATCAAGTGGAACGTAAAGTGGAAAAGAGCTATCCCCGATGATGACCTGGAGGTAAAGAATCCATTCACTTTCTGTGGTTTTTCACTGTAAAATAGTTCAATAGAAGTACAGAAAATTCTAATTAAAAACTGGTCTTGAGAGCACTTTTAAGACCTACTTAAATGCAATGAGACAAATGGTTATAAAATGCAGGTGTGAGAGGGGCTCCTGGGTGGCCCAGTCAGTTATGGTTCTGCCTTTGGCTCAGGGCATGATCCCGGGGTCCTGGGATGGAGCCCCGCATGGAGCCCTGCATTGGGCCCCCTGCTTAGCAGGGAGTCTGCTGCTCCCCTTCCCTCTGTGTGCATGTTCTCTCTCTCTCTCAATAAATAAGTAAAATCTTTAAAAAAAATGCAAGTGTGAGAATAAATAGATGTACCAAGTATGTAGTGTTTGGGAATGTCTAGAGGATTTCTCCATTTCAGGGCAAGTTGAACATTTGTGTAAAGGTGACAGTTTTACTTTCTCCTCAATAATTTCGATGATTTAATACTACTACTAATAATAGTAATATTTGAGATTGCTTATATAATATTTTTACCAGAAGACTAGTCATTCATGTAGATTATTTCATTTGTTTTTTTTTTTTTAGTTGTATTTATTTATTTTAGAGAGACAGGGAGAGAGAGGAGAATGAGAGGGAGGGACAGAGGGAGAGGGAATGTCAAGCAGATGTCACACTGAGCCCAAGCCCCACAAGGGGCTCGATCTCACGACCCTGAGATCACAACCTGAGCCGAAACCAAGAATTAGACACTTAACCAACTGTGCCACCCAGGCACCTCTATTTCATTCACTTTTAGTTATCTTGAAGACTTTAAGTGTATTAAAAATCCTTAATGAGTCATGCAGAAAGCCATCGACAGAACTGAGTTCTCACTCTGCAAACGGACCTCGCTGCCTTGGTGAACCAGCGCCCCCACTGAGCCTCCCGTTCTTGGTTTCGGCAGTCACAGTCTGTCTCCAGCGTGTGGAGAAGTACCAGGCACAGAGTGCAAAGCTCATTGGGCTCAGAGGCCGATGGCTTCAGTGCGATCGTACTCTGCTCCTTTTGAACTATCTCGCCGTTAAAAAGTGACTTATAACTTTTAGTTAACGTCATTAACAGAACAAATATCTGAATGTATGGGCCACATAAGGCACATAAAGGATATACAGTAGTATTTAGATTAATTTTGAATTGCTGCTTGGATATGCGCTGGTCCAGGCAGTTCACATGAGTATATGTTATCTCATTTCCTGGGTTTCTGAATTGTGGTGTGTTATGTCCTCTCGTCTCCCTTTTCTCCTCACGTATCACTGCCTCAGCCCCCATCTCAATTTTATGTTTAATTTTTCTCATTGTCAGAGACCCTAGAAAGTTTCCATTGTGTATAAAGTAGGGACCAAATACATCATTGTTGATTTCTACTGATGGAAACTCTGGGGCTTTTCTGACTCCAACCTGTCTTGCCTCCCTTTGCAGAGATACTGGGATTTCTACCACTCTCTCTTCACGGTGTGCAGTAACTCTCCAAGGACTCTCATGCATTTATCGAGATGTGCCATTCGAAAAACGTTGCACAACAGATGTCACCGAGCAATTCCTTTGCTTTCCCTCCCATTGTCATTGAAAAAGTACTTGCTTTTAGAGCCAGAGGGAATCATTTATTAAGCCTTATGAGACAGAAGTTCCCAATCCTAGATATTTAAGTGGACTCACCAGGTAGACACAGTTTGCATAAATAAAATGGTACTTGGGTTGATTATAACACTTCAGGGATTTCAAAACACTTGACAAACTCTATGTCATTAATCCTAGCGTATCACAGTGAGGGGAAATAAACAAGAAGTAAAGTTAAGGAATTCTCAAAGACAAGAATGTATCCAGAAGATACTGACAGTGGTAATAACTAATGTGTATAGTGTTTTTACTTGGTGCCTGATATATTTTTGTAAAATTTTCATATATCATCTCATTTGAAATGGGACCCAGTTTTTCTTACAACCAACCTCATTCTCTCCCTTATCAGTAATAGGTTTACATTACTGTTCAGTTGGCAAAATCATAGGCTTTGTGATTGGCCTCTTAATCCCAGTGGCTTCCAGCCCTTCCCACCACCATTTCTGCTTAGCAAGGATTATTGTCACTAGTTTTGCAAACTCCTATCCCCCCTCTCAGCTCTTTAACGTACTTTTGGGGAAGAGAGCATTTGAGCCTATTCAAAACAAGGAGATCTCTGAGTTAAAGTAGAAACGAAAAACAAAGACCAGTCCACTTAATAGTCAAAAAAAATGGACATTTCCAACATATGCCCATTGAGCCAGAGACTGGAGATGTGATGAGGGTCTAAAGCGAGGACTCCTGCTCTCCAGAATCTCACCATTTAGCAGAGGATCCGGACATACAGGCAGGGAACTGCCATGTCAGATATCAGGGGCAACGGTACAGGTGCAGACTCAGTTTTAGTGCTTGTGCTTCGAAGTCATGTTTCTGCCCTGAAGTGTGATTTTCCTTTTAAGCATGAATATAAAAGAGTGAACGGATTGTGTGACATAGAGGGAGGTCCCGGGGCTGTTAGTGTAAATGTATTCACTTTCAGTTTCTCTGAACATCTAGAAACTCTTTTACTTTAGTTTGAGTTCCTGTTTAGAATCCTCTTTGGGAAAAAATATTGCACACTCAATGGCTCCCATGTATGCGACAAGAAAGTTTAGTAAGATGTGTACAAGGAAGTGTGTGAAGGAAAGAACTTCAGTTGATGACTTGGTCTCATTGTGTAATAGACTGACATTTCAGAGCCTTTTAGCTGGAAGGTAAGGAACACTTTGCTAGCGATGGCTGGCTACTGAAAGAGCAAATAGACTTTTTGGAAATGGTAAAAGTTTGAGAAACTGGTGGAAAGATAAGTGTGTCAATCAGGCTTGTTAGTTAGTGGGTTGCAGAAAGTGAAATGTAGATGATTAACCTCTGGACCTCAGGGTTTATGAGGCCAACTTTGCTTTGCTTTTTTGTTCTTGCTAATCACTTTTAGGTAAGCTCATTGCCTCTTAACATTGCTTTTTTTTTTTAGAAGTTAGAACAGAAGTAATTAGGCACAGACCAATCCATTTGCCAGTTGTAAGCAGGTTTATTTGTGTGGTTCCTCACCTTTTCTTTTCTTTTTTTCTTTTCTTTTCTTTTCTTTTCTTTTCTTTTCTTTTCTTTTTTTCTTTCTCTCCTTCTTTCTTTCTTTCTTCTTTCTTTCTTTCTTTCTTTTTTTTTTTTTTTTTTTGAGAGAATGAGAGCTTAGAGGGAGAGGGAGAAGCAGGCTCCCTGCTGAACAGAGAGCCGGTTGCTGGGATCGATCCCAGGACCCTGAGATCATGACCTGAGCCGAAGGCAGACGCTTAACCTACTGAGCCACCCAGGTGTCCCTTCTTCATCTTATTTAATTTTAGATGCTTGAGTTTTGAGTAGAAATGATGTCAAGTATTCCACCAGCCCACCACCTAGACTGTGCTTCTACACTGGGATTCTCATATGCCCTGTGGCCTGTAGGAAAAATCATGGGTAGTTACAATAATATTTCTGATTTTCTTCAGTCTTCCTCCGATATTTTGAGATAACTAATTTGTACTAAAACAAGATCTGTATTGTGGAATAGGATGCTGAATTTGTATAAACTATTCCTATAAAAACAGTGATCCTTCAAAAAATTGTTTGCAGCAAGTGGTGTTGGAACACATCCCAGAATGCTGGGTGGGGGCGCACGTTGCCCTCACCTTCGGGAATATTCTGGCGGAAAAATTTGTGATGCGGTGTCTTTGTCAATAAAACGCTGAGGACAAAGGGAGAGGGTGTTCCTTGCATTAGGAAATGTTTCTCAATCTGCTTGCTCGTGCTTAAACATTTTATGTTAATTAGCGCATAATACGTGCCTATTTATTTTGAATTGTTTACTCATACATTTAAAGTTATTTCTCTTTATCTTTGAACTTTTATTTAAAGGACTTAAATAAAGCTGTTTCCTTTCATCTTTGAGAGCTGTTTATCTACCGATAAGACTTTTTCCCAATTGACTATAGCA
>NW_024425563.1:66933733-67013519 GCF_017311325.1 Ursus maritimus | reverse complement strand
GAAGAGCTCTACATATTTCATTGCCGTCTTCAACATCAAGAAAGAAAAAGAGAATGAGGAAATGTTCCTGTAAATGAATAATATCTTCAAAAGAAAGTAAAGGGTAAATACAAATAAAAGGCAAGCTGTTGCTATAGGAACAAGAGTTTTTGTTTGTTTTTAAGATGTATTTATTTGTTTTAGAGAGAGCAAGTGAGCACGTGTGAGCAGGGGAGGGAGAGGGAGAGAAGCAGACTCCCTGCTGACCTTGGAGTCCACTGGTGGGGCTTGACCTCACCACCCTGAGATTATGACCCGAGCCGAAATCAAGAGTCAGATGCTCAACCAACTGAGCCAACCAGGCGCCCCAGAAAAAAGAGTGTTTTACTACTAATAAAAAAAATGCTACCACAATCATTCTCTCCCACCTGTCTCCATCTTTGTCCTCCTGGTCCTTTCATTCCCCTTCATTCTCCCCATTCACACAACCCCAGGCAACGGCAACAGAGGAAATGATGTCCTCAGGCTGCTTTTGGAACTTTCTGTAAATAGTCATTTAGTGGCCTGAGAAACAAACCTCTTCTCTTTTGTAAGTTACACGTGAGGAAAGATCTTTAAGATGAGGGAAGACCACCTATCCAGCTTTCTCTCCTTCTCAGGATCTAGACACACTTGTGTTTTATTTATTAATCACATGGTTGTTACATTGCCACTTTGTCCTTCCATCCTGAACCCAGTGGCTTCTAATAAAAAACACAGCAGTCGAAAACTGATTGTACAGATAAGAACAGTAACAAACCATTTGCAGTGGGTTATCAATGTTGGAAAGAACAGCTGAGCCTTATGTTTTTGTTACTCATCCGATTGTTTGTGAGGAACTCAAGAAGTTTTAAACCGGCACGCTTCCAAAACTTTAAAAAAACAATCCAAATTATTCACTCATTTTCTTTGAAACATAGACACCATGGCTGGTGTCTGGAAGAAAGTCACTGTCATTCTCCTGAGGAGTATAAACAGATGCATTACAGTTAGATGTTAAGAGTTCTGGCTCTGGTACCCATCTACCTGGATTCAATTTCTGACTTCCAACCTTATCTGATCCGTTATCTAGGGAAAAAGATGCACTTACTCCATGATTCAGTTTCCTCATTTATAAAATGGGAATAATAACAGTATATCATGAAAGTTTTACATGATTGTCTTGAGGTGTCGAGGAGGAAAAAGTTTTCCTCGACTCTCTTAGGATCCCAGGTTGGGTCTGAAAATTAAACTGAGAAAGGTTATAGGAAAAAACATACAAGTTCTGCATGATGGGGAACTTCATATGGAAATGAGGATCTGAAGAAACAGAACTGAATATTTTTATGGTAAGTTTGAGTAAGAGTAGGCAGTTGTGTAAAAAACATGATGGATCCTTAAGGAATATGAGGGGAGACTTAGCAAGTCCTGTTTGTTAGATTCTTCTCTGGTATTCCTTTTTCTTAAGAGAGAAAAATGCCTCTTTCCTCCAGGTACAGGGAGGACACCTCCCACAGGAGAGTTTTATGACCTGTTTCAGGTGGAAAGATGTAGGGAAATCAGAGTGACCTTCTTGCTTCTGCTGTTTTCCCAAACTCCTTCAGCTTATAGTATGCAATATGCCAAGATACCATACTTTGGGGTAGCATGTCCTAAAACCCCATCAGAGGGTTAAATTGCTTATACATTAAATCACATAGAACAGTAAGCATTTTCTTATTATCATCGTCCTTGTTATTTTCATAATTATTATTATTTAGGGAGAGGTCTCTACCAGGATGGTGTATTCGTAGAGTTATAGCCAAAGGTGATACATGGTAGATTTTTGCTCCCATTGGCAAATACTCATTGAACTCTTACTATGAGCTAGGCGCTTTGCTCGGGCCTGGAATCAATAGGGGAAACAAGACAAAGCAGGTCTCTGACCTTCTTGGGCTTTTTTG
Source organism: Ursus maritimus (assembly GCF_017311325.1). Lineage (NCBI taxonomy): Eukaryota > Metazoa > Chordata > Mammalia > Carnivora > Ursidae > Ursus > Ursus maritimus. Next base: position 67,011,579 of record NW_024425563.1, on the reverse strand, counting down.
AGGTCGGAGATGAAGGTTGAAATAACATGGATTTGGATGATTAGCAAAGAAGCAAATTAATTACTTTAGGGAAATTTGCCCTTTTGCAACTGGGTTTATCAAGGATGCAATGACCCTTTTACTATTTCATGAAGGCTGAGGAGTCATTTAAAATATCTAGCACGTGAACAGAGTTTTCATCTTCCCTCTAACTTTGTAGCAGAAGGAATGTAGACTGGCAACGAGATTCCTGGAGGTGGGGTTATTGCCTGTCGGACTGATTGGACAGGGAGGGTTGAAGAATTTCATCAAATTATTCTTTCACTTTCAAGAATTTATTCACTAAATGTGTGGTTCTGTGAAGTAAGTGGAAGGAGGAAGGGGATGTTGATGCCAATTCACTCCAAGATTCACTATCAGTGGCACCATGTTTTTTTTGTTTGTTTGTTTTTACTAAGAATAATAAAAAGTATACAGTATTTTTTTAAATTAGGTACTATCTAACTGAGCGAGTTTTCTGTCAGCCTGCTGTAAAATGGTTGTTAGAAGTGGTTTTCAAAACTTATTTTTAGTGATAAATTGCCTTCTTTATATTTTTGGTCCTACCTCTCACCAAGGCAAAGCACTACATGAAATATGAAAAACTATCTTTCAAGAAACAATTGCTTTCTTTCCTTTCCTCTCTCTCTCTCTCTTTTTTTAGCAACACTAAGTGGATTAGGTGTGCTTAAAATTCTTCTTTAGTAATTGGTTTTCTCAGATATAGGTATGCCTCAATGATAGTGGATAACAATTATGCAAATATATGCTAATCCAGCCAAGGAAATAAAATAATGATGCCACCTTGTACTTCCTATATTAAAGACACTGGTGGATTAGTTCTTAGTGCTTATCGAGCATGAAGACTTGACAAAACAGAACTATCATGGGGAGTTTAAGGATGTCTTCGAAGTAGAAGTTAGGTACCAGGGGCCTTCTCAAGGTCCAGGAGTCCAAACACTGCCCTGAATCACAAAGGAAGATGTTTCTTCACTACCCGTTCCAGATTTGGGGGAACCTAAAGGTCAGTGTGTGATTGACAAAAGGTGGGAACCAATGGAGATCACCATCAACTCAATTCAGAGAGCAAGACCTACAAACTGAGCTGCCCTTCTAAGCACAAACTCTCCCTTATAAGTCCTGGCAGAAGGACTTCGATGGGCTACATCAGCCGAACTCCTGCCCCCTGGTTTCCTGCTGGGTCCAGTCAATGCCAAGACCCATCGAAGCCTGAAGGGCAAGAGAAGATGGAGCTTGGGATCCTTTCTGGCCCCCACCCTGCTGTGCCCCCTCTTGATGGCAGCTGAAGTCCTTTCACTAGGCACAGCTCCTGTGAGGAGCACTTCTCCTCAGCTACTGTTTTCCTTGGGTGATAGTAACTGCTTCCCCCACTTATTCCTTCAGACCTAGGGGTAGTGGAGGCTTCCTCCTGTTGTTTGTGTCCCAGGCACTTCCTCATTCTTGGCTACCCACATTTCTATAAATTGTCCTTGATGAAATTCTCTTCAATCACCCCTACTGAGCATGCAGTTCATTTCCTCTTGGGATGGCGACAGATGCGCGAGCACACGGAGGACTGTGACAAGTCAGCGAGAGCCCGGGGGGTGATCCAGATGGTAAGTGCCATGGGCTTGAGGGAAAACAGGTCACTGTGACCAGTGGTTAGACAGGGGGACCTGGGCTGTGACCTGAAGAAGGGTGGGGTTGGGGTAATAACATGAGTAGGAGTAGGGCAGTGGAGGGGCTGGCAATTAAGGTAAGTCAGTAGCCTCCGTGAAGGGTTAGGGTTGGAATATATGACATGTATTCACCATCACCAGTTAAACAACCTTGCTGGAAACAGAAGGTGAACGTTTGTTGAAGAGTGGAGGATGAGGTTGGCAGGGCTGGGCGGATCAAATTGTGAAGTATCCTGAACCATGGGGAAACACCATGGGGAACCAATGGAGTGTTATTATCATAATTGCTCTTTTTCCAACCTTATAACTTTTGTGGTAGTAATAATTATGACACAACTCTGTAACATTTATATGGTATTTCGTAATGTTCAGAGAACCTTCATGGTGCTTAAAACAGGTAATTGCCTTTACTATTTCTCAACTCCTCTTCCCCGCCCCCCCATACAATTCTGAAGATTTAAACATGAAAAAAAAAAAGTTTAAACATGACATTAATTAACCTCTTCTTGTGTAAAACGCTTCAATCATGCGGAATGATTTACTCAACAAAGAAGCAACTATATATCCTTGCATTTTTTTTTAAAAAATATTTTATTTATTTGAGAGAGAGAGAGCAGAGGTGGGGAGGAGGGGCAGAGGGAGAGGGAGAAGCAGACTTCGTACGGAGCAGGGAGCCCGATGTGGAATTCGATCCCAGGACCCTGGGATCACGACCGGAGCCGAAGACAGATGCTTAACCGACTGAGCCATCCAGGCGCCCCAAGCCTTGCTTTTTTTTTTTTTTTTTTTAACATCAAAAGCTAAAGAATGTTTTTTTTTTTTTTTAATTGCACAGGGGGGAAAAAAGGAAATCTTTCTCCCTAGACATAAGAGGGTGAAGGAACAGAGGCAAAATTGGAAGTTCTAGGATTGCATATAATTTTCATCCTGCCAGTGTTCAAGTGATAAGTTGTTTACAGAAGCCCTGACACGATTACCCTCCTTCAGGGGCCCCAGAGCTCCCAGCATGGCTGAGGTCTGCGCAACAGTGAGAAATCTCTTCGGATGATCCACAGGGGAAGCTTAGGTTGCCTCAAGTGGTTTCTAAGTAACCTTTGGGTGGTTCTACACTAAAGATACCTACAAACAAACTGCAGTGTTAGCTGCCATTTGTAAGCAATGCAGTGCTGCCCGGGGGGCAAAATATGGATTTTGGAATTCAATAGTTTGGGATTTTAATCTGGATCGTGTGGCTTAATATCTGTGTGAATTTGAGCCAGTTTCTTAACCCAAGTGTCAGTTTCTTTATTTGGATAGAAGAGGTTAACTATCTGATGTACAAGGCTCTTTTGGGGACTAAATGAAATCATGCAAAGCATCGAAAGCAGGGTCCTGTATGTAGTTGAGCCCCAGTAAATGCTCAGATGCTACATGGGTCGGCTATGTGTGTGTGGAGGGGAAAGCATTAGGTAGAAGATGCTGGAAGACATGCAGTTTCTAAGACATTCATGTAGACAGGCCGGAGAAGTGACTTGTGGTTTTTATTGCATTTTATTTAACTATAACAATTTTCCTGTGGTACAAGCTTTCGTGTGGCAAGCTGATCCAAGCCCACTGGATTTTGGTTTTCTGCTCTTCATAGCTTGGCCTGAAAGGGGCAATGTAGAACTTTCTCCTTGCCATGAATCAGAGCTGCGGGCTAATTCGCCGCTCTCCTAAAATACAGTCACTGGAGAAAATTAAACAGGAGGTAGAAGGAACAGCTACCAAGAAAGCAACAAGGAGAAAAGCTTCCCAGATGAGGCCTGTGGCTTCGGTCTGTCTACCCTGACCCCTCCAGAGAAGGGCAGGGTCATCCCACCTGAGTGCCTAGTGTGCCATCTGTGGACTAGTCAAACAATGGCACCAGAAAGGTCTCAGAGGCGCTCACTTTTGGAAAAGCATGAAAGTATTCCTTCCTGAGATAACCTAGCAGAATAGCTGGCTACACAGACACAAGCAGAGTCAGCCTTGTGACTTGTAGACCCCACACATGCCTGAAAAGTATAGACACACGCATATTCAGCAAACAGTTGGGAGTGGAATGTATGGAGCTATCTAGCCAATGATATGCCATCGATATGTGTGGCAGCCCACAGAAGGAAATTTGTACATGTGTAGACCCTGGACACATCCAGAAAAATCACATAGGCCGAACCTCTTGCAATGAGTTGATATTTGAGTTGGTTTTTAATATTCCTTAAATATTTTTTTGGCCTTGGGCTGACTGACTTATTTCACTTGTACTCCCTCTATGTGTATAGCCCGTCTTTCTTTCTTTCTTTCTTTCTTTCTTTCTTTCTTTCTTTCTTTCTTTCTTTCTTTCTTTCTTTCTTTCTCTTTCTTTCCTTCCTTCCTTCCTTCCTTCCTTCCTTCCTTCCTTCCTTCCTTCCTTCCCTCTTTCTTTCTTTCTTTCTTTCTTTCTTTCTTTCTTTCTTTCTTTCTTTCACCTACCTTTCTTATTTTGGTATTACATGGTGCTCAATCTGAGCTTGTTGGGATGGCAAAAAATACGGCCTGCCACCTCACACCTTTGGCAGACAATACTAAGAAATCAAGGTATTCTCTCCTTTTGAGGCCAGACAGCCTCAGAGTCCCCGTCAACACAGTATCTAGAGGGCCAGTATCATGTGCTTGGGGTTAATAGGCAAGATGAAACTTATTTGTCATCTCTGGGTTCTAGTCTCAAAGTGCTCACAGACTCATGGTCAGGTGTCATGTAAATAAAAAGCCGGCAGAATTGGAAGGCAGGTGATGATGACTGGTTCCAGGTTTTTTTTTTTTTTCTTTTTCTTTCTTCCTTTCTTTTTCCTTTTCTTTTCTTTCTGTTTTGACTTTTCTTTCTTTCTTTCTTTCTTTCTTTCTTTCTTTCTTTCTTTCTTTCTTTTTCTTTCTTTCTTTCTCTTTCCTTTTTTTTGTGGGAAGAAACATAGAATTCATTCAACAAATACTTGTTGAGCCAGTGCCAAGTATTTAAAGGTGAATAATGGGGCACCTGGGTGGCTCACTCGCCAAGCGTCTGTCTTCGGCTCAGGTCATGATCCCAGGGTCCTGGGATTGAGCCCCTCATTGGGCTTCTTGCTCAGCGGGGAGCCTGCTTCTCCCTCTCCTTCTGCCTGCCACTCTGCCTGCTTGTGCTCTCTCTCTCTGTCAAATACATAAATAAAATCTTTAAAAAATTATAAAATAATAAAATAAAAAATATTAAAAAAATAAAGGTGAATAATGGCAGACAAAGTCCCAGCCTACATGGGGCACTGATAAGGCAATGGTTCTCACTCCGAGCTACGCATTAGAACATTTGGGGTGCTTCAAGAAATATTAGCACCCACCCCCAACTTACTCTTTTAAAAGCCTTAATAAGCTCATCATATCATGTTAAAAATGTCTGTCTGCATATCTGTCTCCCCAACTAGGTTGGAAGGAACTGTAATCTCTTCAAGTTTGTTGTTTATCTTAAATTAAAATTTACACACAGCAAAATACATAACTTTTAAATATTTAATTGGATGAAGTTATATGAACATATATGCTTGTGTCATCAGCACTTTAATGAAGATAAAGAACACATCTATTAGCCCAGAATGATTCTTTCTGCCTCTTTCCTAAACCCTCACCTCCCATAGGCAACACTATACTATTTCTGTCACCAGAGGTTAGATTTACTTCTTGAACTTCGCAGAAATGGAATTATACAGCAGATACCTTTTTGTGTCTGACTTCTTTCTCTTAACATAATATTTTGAGATTCATCCATGTTTTTACATGTATCAGTAGTTTGCACCTTTTTATTTCTTTATAGTGTTCCATTGTATGTATGTATGCAAGCTGCTTATCCTTTCTTCTGCTGGTAGACATTGGGTTGTTTCCAGTTTTGTGGTAGTGATAACTGTGATGATTACTTTTATGTTTCAACTTGCGTAGGCTATGGTGCCCAGATATTTGGTCAAATACCAATCTTGATAGTGACTTTTTTTTTTAGCAGTGCTTAACATGAAATCAGTAGATTTTGAGTTTACCCAGACTCATAATACTCCATATTATAGGGTGAATTATCCTTTATAATATGGGCGGGCCTTATCCAATCAGTTGAAGGCCTTCTCAGAGAAAGACTGGTGACCTCAATCTTTTTCTGCCTCCAGACTGCCTTCAAACTCACAATGAAAACATAAACTCTTCTCTGGGTCTCCAGCTTGCTGACCCCTACAATGACATAAGCCAATTCCTTAAAAGAAACTGTCTCTCTCTCTCTCTCTTTATACATACGTATAAGTCATATTGATTCTGCGTCTCTGGGGAACCCTGACTAATACAGTGGGCAAACCTGCTATAAACATTCTTCTTCAAGTCTTTTTGTGGATGCTTTTCCATTTCCCTTGGGTAAATATCTAGGAATAGAATTGAAAGATCAGTCAGTAGGCATATATTTAACTTTATAAGAAAGTACCAGGGGCATCTGGGTGTCTCAGTCTGTTAAGCATCTGCCTTCAACTCAGGTCATGATCCTGGAGTCCTGGGATCAGCCCCAGGTGTGGCTCCCTGCTCATCAGGGAGTCTGCTTCTCTCTCTGCCCCTCACTCCACTTGAGCTCTCTCTCTCACTCGCTCACTCTCTCAAATAAATAAATAAATAAATAAAATCTTTTTAAAAAAATAAAAAATATTAAAAACTTAAAAAAAAAAAAAAAAAGAAAGTGCCCAACAGTTTTCCAAGTTTTTTCACATTCATCAGCAAGATATGAGAGTTCTGGTTTCTATACATTTTTGTCAACATTTAGTGGTGTCAGTCTTTTTAATTTTAGCTATTTTGATGGCTGTGTATTCATGTTTTTGTAGCTTTAATTCACATTTCTCTGAGGGCTAAAGATGTTAAACAGCTTTTATGTGCTTATTGGCTATTCATGTATCCTCTTTGGTGGACTGCCTGTTCAAATATTTTGCAATTTGTTCCCTTTTGAATCTCAACTTCTAGCATTCAGTGGTCACTTGATATAAAACTATTGAATTAATAAATAAAAGAATATTATATCATCTATCATCAGTGATTGTCTATATGATTATTAAATCTCTGTCTCATTATTTATAATGCTTATTAAAGTGCTTAGCATAATGCCTGAGACAGTCAGCAGCCAACAACTGGTAGTTATTAGCACCATCCCTATTTTATATGTAAGGAGATAAAGATCAGAAAAGTTATATAACTTGACCAAAGTCATCTAATTACTGTCAAAATTGCTGCTCAGCTCTGGGCTTCTCAAATTCTGTATTTCACGTTTTGACTTTTTTTTTTTTTTTTGGTTATTAGTAGCCTGACCAATTAAATATTGGATTTACCATTAAAAGTGCTCCTTCATTCATTTTTTAACGATCATTTATAGCTAATCTAATATGACAAATATAATGGTGCTGATCATTTTACATGTTTTAGCTCACTTAATTCTCACTACAACTTTATGAGGAAAGTACTATTATTTGTATTTTTCAGACAATTAAACTACAGTACAGAGAGGTTATGCAGTTGCCCAAGACAACATAATTAATTCAGAGGTATAGGGAGGACTCAAGCTCAATCCATCCCATACTAATGCCTGTGTGTTTTGTTCTGTTTTTAAATCACTATAGTAGACTGTTTCTTATGACAAGATTAATTTGTGACATGTTGGATTTGAGGGGCTATGGGACAGCAGGAAGGAGAAGACCAGAAAAACGGAGACTCTTAGGAGAGAGTTTCCAGGTTGGGAGCTGGGGGGGGGAGGAGTCGATGGGATGGGGGAGAGTAGTAAGGCTGTGCATTCAGCAAACTACAGTGCAGACCATACTAGGAGAGGTGTGTTAGAAATAGAGAAAGTACTAGATATTTTGAAAGGTGGAGAAATTTCAATAGTTCAATTTCAGAAAATTCTACAGCAAACCCCATTTTTATGGACCTCACCTTGTCCACAAGAATAAGTCTGTAATGATAAAATCTTATGATCTACAGTAGTTTGTCCCAAAGATATTCCACGGTCTTTTGGGTGCCATTTGCTCTTAGAGTCCAAGACAAGTAGACCTAGGTAGACTGCACACGGGGCCCAGGAGCTCACAGTCATTCTGATAATCCTTTTGCCATTTACTGGAAACCTCAGCTGCCCCCTCAGGGGTCCCTAAGGCCAGACTGACTAATCCCTCCTTCTGCTCAGATTTCACTCTCCTAAAAGGGTAGCATGAGGAGCAAGGAGTGAGTCAGTTCCTTTAAGCTGGCAGTACCCAGAGCTGGTGTTATTCTGCCTTATCTTAGCTCCCACAGGATGAGTAATCGTGCCCAGCCAGAAGCTCTAACCCTGGCAAACAGGTGCAAGTTTCTAAAGGAGGCCTTTGTGACCATAGTAGGAGGTTAGCCGAAACTCAATCTATATTTACTCCTTGCAACAGAATATTTTTTGGACCATGGTCTGTGGGAACATTTAGGTTCCCTCAAAATTGAACTCAGACTGATTGTCCGGGCATCACAGAAACACCAGCATTGTGCCCAGCCCGGACCCAGGGGCCAGCCCAGCTTGTGGAGAGGTGCACAGCAGGTCTGAGCCAAAGACTTCCCCCTGACACTCCAGAAAGGCTATGGCAGTAGGTGACACGGAGTGACTAAGCCGGCCAGGCCCTGCCTACTAGGCTGCACACACAAACATGTTTTTGAAGCCCTTTATCCACTCGGCAGGGAACATGCTGTTCTCACTGGGAGGTTGCCAGAAACTTATGAGAGAGTCAGATCAATGCCAAGAACAGACACCAAGGCCTGTCTCCCGCTGCAGAAGGGGACACTGTGTGGTGCTGGGTTGCTGCCGCCCCTCCTTGCTCCTCTAGCCTTCCAAGCCAAGCCTACAGACTGTTTCCGTGTACTTCTCAAGCCGAAGAGTAGTTTTGAAGTGATTACTAGAGGCCACTGTACACCTTTGGACAGATGTAATTATGCTGTCCAAAGTCAAACGCAAATATGTTTCTTCTACTTTCATTTGTTTTTTTATGTCAGTGGCCCAGGCCATGGACCTTGGAGGTGGCACCCAAGGACAATAACCATCAGCCTTGCCCATTTTAAACAGGTACAGGCAGAGTCTGAGTGCTGTTCTCCCAAGGTAGCCCTCTGCTCTAGCTCTGGCAAGAAACACGAAGGTTACTTGAAATCCAGCCAGTGCAAGCAAAGTGAAGAGGAAACTTTTATCTTCCTTCAGGGGCACTAGATGTCTCTCCAGCTCTCTTCTGGAGTCTTCCAAATCATCGATGTCTCCATCACGGCCCAGGTTTAAAACCAAATATTTAAAAAATGTTCTTCCTTTCTAACAATACCTAGAAGAATCCAGTGCCAATTTTTAGATTATTTTTAAGTGAGCTTTTCATATATTCCCTATATTTGTATAGGGTATGGCTTCTTTGAAAACTATTTGCTTAGTTCTGTTAAGTTTCTAAGATTCAAGTGTTTTTTTGGTTTATGAAATTAACATTAACCAAGAGGCATCACATGGCATCAACTACCCGAAATGTAGGCGTTCACCCAATTCCTCCACCCATCCATCCATCCACCCACCTAATACCTTTTGAGTTTAAAGTCCCCACAAGTAACTAACCAGCCTTATAGCCCTGAAGTTGAGAACCTACAGTAATTAAGAGATAATAAATGTCACATAGATCCTATTGCTTATTAAGCGACTGAAAATAGAAATGCTCAGGGGACAATGATCTGTGTGAATGTGAAGGATTCTGCCATGAAGAGATCTCACCAAATGTATACAACTGCAAAATATACGAAGCCAAGCCCAGACAGGATAAGCTCATTCTGGGCCTGGGACCTGCTGATTGGTTTCACATGTAAGTGGATGGCATCCTCATGGGGCTAGATTCCAATATGGGGAGAGAAATGAGATCTTTCACTGAAAGAAATGTCTGAGTCAGACGGACAGACCTGTTGGGATACTGGGCTGTGGCTGTAATCAGTGCTGGTGAGGATTGCCCTTGATTTAGGGAGATCTTGAAGCATAAAAAGAGCTGAGTTTGAATGCCATTTAGCCATTTCCTAAGCATGACTTGGGGCTATTCATTCACATGATTTATTTATTCAATAAATATTTATTGAGCACTATTATGTGCCAAGCATGATGTGAGGTGATGGAAATTTCCCTGCTCTCATAGTATAACATTAATTATTCTTTGAGCTTCGCTTTCTTAAGACAACAATACCTATGTGTGGAGTTGTGTGGAGTTCATGTAGACTGTATGTGTGACAAGATGCTGAGTGGGACTTTTCTCATTATCTCAGAACAGATGGATGACAATTCGAGGACAAATAGATGAGAGTGATTTATTAAGAAACAATTCATTCTGCTGCTCTCTCCTCACTCTCTCCTCACTGATCCAATTTTGAGGGAACTAAGAAATTGTCAATCTTCAGCCCCTGAAAGAGTTCTGTGTCTTTCCCTTCCACCCTTGGGGGGGCGCTCTTTTTAAAATAAGCCAATGGAGTATTCCAAGAGGATGATTTGTACAGATTGGAGAAGGGTGCCAGCAGGAAATTGAGCCTGGAATTTCATTTTTCAGTTGGGTATCTATGTTATGGATCTCCTACTGCACTTTGTTCCTAGTTGGGCAGTGGGAAGGAGATCTAGGGAGGGAATGTGGGGTAGAGAAAATGTGCAGTAGGGGAATAGGACACACATTCCCATTATCTGGCAGGAAAAAGATGCACCCGTCTTCTGCAGGTCAAGTGGACATCATGAAAGGCTTGAATTATTGCGATGGAACCCCACCCTAAACTTTGATCACTGAGACAAGAGACCCCAGCAGCAAATCTACTGAGTGGATTACACGGGATGGGAGCTGAGGGAGGCTGGAAAAGGTTCGCTGGGGCTGATTTCCTATGAGAGGAGACAATGCAGAGGAAAGGCCTCCAAAGGGCCTTTCAAAGAATCATCAGGTGTCTCCCAGGAGGTGCTCCCTTTGGCCGGTTGCCATGGAGGAGGGGAGAGATCACAAGGGCAGCCGGTAAGTAAAAGCATTTCTGCTCCTTTTGCAAATTCTGTCTCCCTGGCTTCAACATAGAAAGCGGCCCTCAAAATGGCAGTGGTAGAGGAAAAGCATCCGCAGGAGGCCCCCCCACCCCTTGCGCCTCTCCCTGCCTCAGGCCTGTCGCTGAACCCGCTGGAGGAGGCGGACGTTTCCATTGGTTGAGAGACTGAAGTGGGTGGGGCTGGAGTACACCCTTCACCACCGGAAAAGGTCAGAAAGCTGGCATCTGCCAAGGGGCCACGAAGTCTTGAGAAGAGGAGAGTTGATGGAGCATGTTTTAAAGCCGTGATTGGAGAAAAATAAGCTACTGAGTTCACAGCGTTCAACAAACTGCTGCCGAGCGGCAAGGGCTCAGCAAACAGGCGGTGCTCCACAAACGGAAGATACTGTTATTCCCAGTCACCTGAAGAGAATAAACACTCAGGAAATGACGAGATATGTTTTGATATTGACGAGCAAATAAGATATTCAGTTGGTATTTTGGATTTAGAAGAAAAGTGTAATGTGTTCATTATGGCTTCGAGTTCCCATTTTCACCGTAAGGACTTCTCGGGATACTTCCTGAGCTTTTCGTGAGGCATTTGCCTTCTGTCACTTTGTAGAATCCCCCCAGGGACTGAGGAGATCATGAGGTCATCTATTCTCACCTCCAATTTAGTTGAAGATAAAATACTATTTAATTATCGAGAACATACCTCAAGTTCTTTTTTTTTTTTTTTCCTTTTAAGATTTTATTTATGTATTTGTCAGAGAGAGAGAGAGAACAAGCATGGGGAGCCGCAGAGGCAGAGGGAGAAGCAGACTCCCCACCGAGCAGCCAGCCTGACATGGGGACTCGATCCCAGGACCCCGGGATCATGACCTGAGCTTAAGGCGGACGCTCAACCGACTGAGGCACCCAGGCGCCCCGAAAATACCTCAAGTTCTTAAACTCAAGTGTCTTGCATAGGTGTATAGACAAAGCAACATCCGCAGGGAGGAGACCGAGAGTCCCGATGTCGTGAGGGAGAAAGAGGACACTGGATTGGCTCAGAGGGAACAGAAGACATTCAGCAAGTGTGTGTTTGTGCTGTTTCGCGTGTCGGGCAACCCTGCTAAGCATCGATCTCCGCAACTGTGAAATGGGCGTTTTTCCCAAGGACCACAGTGAGTAATTGCGAAGATTAAATAAAATGATTGATGTTCGAGAAATAGCTGTGTTGCCGTTTCCAAGGTTAGAGGGTCAGAAGACACTCCCGAGGAAGAAGAGGTAAGGAGGTGGTCAGACGCGGGGCGTGGGGGAGAGGAGCATCAGAGAAAACACCCTGAATATTCACTTGCGCGTTCGGCCAACCAGAGCGGGTGGTCATTTATGGGGCATTATTAAGAAGAGCCACAAAAAATCACGGTGGCAACTTTGGAGCAGAATGACATACTGGTGTGGGGCCCAGGGCAGGCCACCCCCCAAAAATGTGCCACCTTGGCATATTGATTATTTTGCATTCAAGTTACTTCAGAAACAGCCCGTGCAAAAAGAATAGTTTTTTCATATTTATTTCATAATTTATTGATATCCTCGTATGAATACTCATAGCTTACTTCAAAAGTGTTTAGAATTCAGAAAAAAATTTAAATCATTGAAATTTGGTATATTTTGCATATAAAACGTATAAACATATTACATAATATTGAATAAACTTAAATTTCAAAAACAAATATTAAACATATATTGTAGGCAGGAAAAGAAAAATAAAAATAAGTATACAAAATAAACTTATATAAAATGAAGAAAATCAATCTTGAAAATTGAAAATGAATGAATTATTTGTTTTTTTGGCAAGTATGATCCTTAGAAGAAGGTGTATCAATGGTGTGATCTTTGAAGTATTGGGGCAAATTTTTCCATCCTCTAGAAAAGCTTCATGTTGGGGGAATAGTGAAAAGATAGGTATCTTTCTCAGTCTGAATTTTTTATTGACAATAATCTCACATCTATGTCATAATAGAAAAACAATATTTAGAAATTTTTATTTTTAATAAAGACTTCAATATTTTTAGTGACAGTGAGCTGTAGTTTTTGTTAGTAAGGCCCGGCAGTCAATTTGTAAGATGCTTGGTTCTTAGCTTCTGCTATGAAGCAGCCTTTGTTCAAACAAACAAAACAAATCAATCAGACAGATAAGGAGTTTCCACCCAGAAACACTGATTGTTTTTGCCATCAACCTGACCCCATTCAAAGTGCTAATATCTTGAGGGTAAGACTGAGTCTTTGTTCCTTATAATTCTCTTTTCGGAAGCTCCTTTTTACGTATGAAGCTCCTTTTTACGTATTCCCACATTGCTAAAAAGAAAAAAAAAACCAACTTTTTTCAAGAAGGAAAATGAGAGTGAATTTGATCTGGGAAAATCTGGGTTAGTATTCCAGTCTTTTTCTCCTACTATCCAGACACCTTGAAAGATAAATCCTCCCTTTTAATGCTGGACTTAACTCTCTAGGTACTTCGCAAAGCATTAATAATTCAGATTACAGATTTCTTTAAATACTGAAATAATGAGATCACACCAACAAAAATATTGGTGCTGTGGTACTTAACAGTGAGTAGCGTGAGTTCCAGAATGTTGAAAATTGACACTGCAATCATAAATTAAAATCATCTTGCTCAGAAAGTTTTTCTCCATTAAGCCACTTGAGTGTCTAAATGACATTTTAAGAATAAGTCCATACTGGCGGTTCCTGGGCAGCTCAGTCGGTGAAGCAGCTGCCTTTGGCTCAGGTAATGATCCCAGGGTCCGAGGATTGAGCCAAGAGGGCAGGCTCCTTGCTCAGCAGGGGACCTGCTTCTCCCTCTCCCTCTGCCTGCCATTCCCCCTTCTTGTGCTCACTTGCTTTCTCTCTGTGTCAAATAAATAAATAAAATCTTAAAAAAAAAAAAAAAAAAGGAGAAGCAGCTCATACTGGTTTAAGGCTGTTTTATAGAGTTAAATACATGAACACACCTAAGGTGTTTTCCCTTTAGTCAATAGTAACTAGGCATTAATTGTTTATCAGCCTAGTAATCAAAAAATGTAACCAAGTTACCGAGTTTGTTTTTTTGAGACTGGGCAATGGACCGAGAACAACCTGCAAAGAGGAGGATAATTGCAATTGTAGGGTAGGAGCCAGGGAGGAAGGTGCAGCAGACTGGCCCTGGAAAGTCTGGGGTTGCCTCAGGAAGGCAAAGTGGGCTTCCCAGAAATGCTGATGGAGGTAGGAAAGGGCAGGAGGGTGGACAGACACCTCATCTCTGCCACCACATCATGTTGGACGCCCTCCTGTGGTAGATCTCTTATATTAAGTGCAACTGAGAAAACAGGTCTTAAAAAAGAGTCCATTCTCTTACCAGCCCGGGGAAGGAGGAAACTCATACACAGTATGTGCAAAACCAAATGAAGGAAAGCACGAGTTAATACAGGCACAGAAAACATTCAGGAAAAAATGGAGCGGATGAGGCGTGACAAGAAGTAATGAAAGGACTAGTGAAGGGGTATGTTCTGTGCCAGATTTTGAGAAGTTGGATGTGGGTTGGTCAAGAGGACATGTCTTTCCACACCGCAGGGAATACTGTTTGTAAAAGCATTATGTTAGTCTGGGTACCTGAGAAGAGAGTCTAAGAGAGTCTGAGGTTCATTATATGAGCACATGCTTTCTCGAGCGCAATCCCAGAGAAGCAAGACTTCTTCTCTATTGACATGGAGGCCATGTCAATACCTGGCCTTTTCTCCCATTATTTGCAGGGGAGACTGAGGAAAGGAAGGATAGAAACAAATAAAAAATCATGTTACTGAGTCCTAGTTATAGGAAATTCAAATTCAAATTGCTCAGTTACGCAGAAAATCTCCAAAAGTCCTTTGGTAGAAAGAAGGACAAAGAATTTCTCTACTGACTTCTTTTGGTCTCCTGTTTCTCATCTCTGGTTTGCCCATGTGTTAACTGTCCCATCTTCCCTCCAAGTCAGCTGCTGGGATGGGATGGAATTCAATCATCAGAGCTGCTGTGGTTTCTGCCATGATGAGAGGGATGGAGGCCATGTCAATACCTGGCCTTTTCTCCCATTATTTGCAGGGGAGACTGAGATTACCAGAGTGTTATATGATGTCTTCAGTTATATGACCATTGGAATGGCATGAACCAATTAACCATTGCTGGTCTGCTTTTACCAGGAATCAGGGCAAATAGCACTCTGGGGTGGGGATGGATGAGTCATCGTGGATCTGAGTTGGTTAGAGGTAGGTCTGGTACCAGGATGAAAATGGATGGTGCAAACCTAAGCATGTCTAGAGGGAATGGGGTCTAGACAAATGTGTGACTTAGTGTGTGATTTGGGTGACATTCCAAAAAGGCCCAAAAGCTAGGACTCATAGGTTGATTTGAGTGAGTCTGAAATTTGTGCCATTTTGTTGTCCTTATTATGGCTGGTATTATGGTTTTACCTATTTAATAATCTTTTCAACCTCCTTCCTAATGTGTAGGTGCTGGAAAGCTAAAAATAACAACACTTTTTAAACTCCAGTGCAGTTAGTGTTCTGGTTATGGTTCAGGTTCTGCCAAAGAGATGCACTCATGAGGAACTTGAATTCAGAACTGAAGGAAATGGGGAGCAGCAGTGGGGTGCCTAGCAGCAGGGGGTGCGCAGTCTAGCAGCTATGATGGCGTTTCCTAGCATGGCAGTGTCTGTAGCTCCCAGGGGGCCCCACTGTGTGCTGTGGCTTTGGAAAGTTTTCTTTGTTGCTCAACCTGGAGAGCTTTTCCTCTTGATTAATTTGTAAGCCTTTGATGCTCTTTAAAAAATCCCTTTTGCTTAAACCAGCTAAAGTAGATCCTGCTCTGAGAAAATGACCAGTGACATACTTACAACATTTTTTTAAAAGTTTTGCAGAGCGGTCTTTAGGGAAAGAGAGAAAGATGGAAAGAGAAAGAGAGAAAGAATGAACAAGACAGAGAGAAACAAAGAGTGTGTGTGTCTTAGTCTGTTCTGACTATAATAACAGAATACCATAGATTGGGTGGCTCAAACAACAGAAATTTATTTTCTCACAGCTCTGGAGGCTGGATAGTCCAAGATTCAATGTCTGGTAGAGTTTGGTTTCTGGTAGGAACTCTCTCCCTGGCTTGATGACAGCCACCTTCTCACTCTGTCCTTATGTGGTCTTTCGTCTGTGATCACAAGGAAAGAGAAAGGAGGAGAGGAGATCTTCCTGTTCTTATAAGGTCACTAATCCCATCACAAACCTCAACCCCCCCCCCATGACCTCATGTAATTACCTCCCAACAGTCCCATCTCCAAATAGCATTGCAGTAACAGTGAGGGTTTCAATACATGAATTTGAAGGGACACACAGACCTTCAGTCCATAGCAGACAGAAAGATTAAGTCTACTTCTCAGATGTGCAATTCAGTGTCTGCAGTTGCTAAACCTGATTGTTGTTTTCAGCCCATGTTCATAGAGATGCCACCCATGAAAAAACACAGAAACTTGAAGTTACAAAATGCATTTGAGAAGTATCGCCAAATATTAAAAGAAGAGCTCCTCAACAAAACATGCACCATGTCAAGGACCTTATCAGCTCCAAATGAGAAAAGACACAGACTGATTTTAGCATTCTGCCACTAATGAGGGAAAGCCTCCTGTCTCCCCAGTACACTCTGGAGAGGTAGATGCTAGTTGGCTGTATAGGCCTGTGGCCTGTGTGTTCTGCTTAACCCTTTAATGTCCTTCTCATAGACCTTGATCCCTTATTGTGCCTTATTATGACCTCTTCTCCCTAACCCTGGCCCTACTTAGCAGGTGACTAAAAGGTCATTTTCGAGCAGCTGCACACAGATGAATAAAGGACATCTTCTCCCTAATTTCCTATTTTATCTGGAAGGTGTGCTAGGTAATAAACACAGAAGTATTAAATAATTGGTCTACATCTAAAGGTCTTCTGGCTAACAGCTTAAAGCCAGACCTATCAAAGTACTCATAGAACAAAGGGAGTTTTTGAATCCATGGAAAAGTTTCTCTATCCTCAGAAGGCTTTTGGGATTATAACAGACATGCATGTTTTCCAACAATAGGAAGAGGAAAAACCACTTGTGTCTGGTACTTGACTGAGACTGAAGCTATGTGAAAAAAGCAAAAACGATGTTTGTAACAAATAATTATTCAAAAATCATCTTTATGAACATTTGGGTTATGGGAAAACAAAACAAAGCAAAAACCAAACCAAACCAAACAAAAACCAAACAAAAACAACCCTCCCCCCTCCAAACCCTGTCTATTTAAGATACTGTTAGTCTACTTTGTCATTGTAATGCTGAAACCATTCCTAACTGGTACAAATAAGAATGCTCACTATAGTCAAGGAACTGCTCAGTAAGATTGAGGAGTTTGGGAATACATGGCTACTGGCATGAAGTAGGATGGCACAAGACCTGGATTCTGATCCCGCCCTCTCAGCCTTCTAGCTATGTGAAATTGCAAGCCTGGTTTTGCAGGAACTTTGACTCCTGCATTTACAAGGTCAGAGTCAAAACACTCACCGCCTTCTTTTCTAGCAAAAAGAGGAAAATGAGCCAAGTTCTGGAGCTTTCCCTTCAAATGAGGTTTTCTAAAACTTTCTAGAGAGTCAGATGTTTTCATGGCTGTTGGTTGTTTCCTATAAATAAGGTTTAATTACGGTATCTTCCCAGTGGCATATTTTTGGTGAATATAGTGCTTTTCTTTCTCTTTGGGGGATGGAAAAAAAAAACCAAAACCTAAAGTTTTAATAAGATTTTTTTTAAAGCAACTGTCTTCTTTTTCAAGCTAAACAAAATTTTATGCTGAATTAAGACCAATTTCCTCATATTGTATTTTAAATAAAGAATTAAAAGCAAAGCCACATCTAGGTCCTGTGGGGATAATAGAAACATTACAAGAGAAGTGCTTTTGTTTTACTTTGGTTTTTGGTTTTTTTTTCTAGAGAGAGAGAAAGCAGGGGAGGGGCAGAGAGAGAATCTTAAGCAGGGTCCATGCTCAACAGCCCGGAGCCCCACTCGGAGCTTGACCTCACAATCCTGAAATCATGACTTGATCAATAATGACCTTAGCAGAAACCAAGAGTCGGGTGCTTAAACAACTGCGCCACCCAGGCACCCCATAAGAGAAGTACTGAATTAGCATTTGTAGTATTTTAGGTCTGGTAGATGTTAGGTATGATTTGGTGAAGAAAACTTGTGGGCTTTGATAGTCCATGCATATCCACCAAATGGTTTTAATCCACCCAATCTATTAAAAAATTAGAACTTTTGCCAGCAGTCCCTCTGTTCCTGGTCCATCTAACACCACCCCCATCCTTGCATTTGCTCCATGTCAGAAGCACCAGCATGATCTCGATGCCAAAGTTGCATTATGGTGGGTAGTGAGGTCCATAATGGTGGGTATGTGTCTCTTCAAAATGATGTTGAAGTCCTAACCCCCAATACCTGTGAGTGTTACCTTGTCTGGAAATAAGGTCTTTGTAGATGATCAAATTAAGATGAGGTCATTAGGGTGGGTCCTAACCCAATATGACTATGTCTGTATACAAAGGGGAACTGTGAATGCAGACAGGTGGAAGATAATGTGAAGACACGGGGAGAACACCATCTACCAACCAAGCAATTTCCAAGGCTGCCAGAAGCTAGGAGAGAGGTGTATAAAATTCTTGGGTTCCTCTTGAAACCATAGTTCAAAAAATGTATTTGTTCTTGCATTATCTTTAGTAGAGACAACTATGTGATAAGATAAATCTGTGCCTACTGGGGGAAAGAGTTTTGTTGGTCCCCAGGCTTCACTTAAAAACCATAGTCCTTCTGATCTTAAAGGTTTTGGCTTTCACTTTTTAGTATTTGTATTCTTAGGGAGGGCTTCCTCATCAATTTCTATACGTGAAGATATAAAACACCCAAATGGAAATGAATTTATTTTTTTGTTTTTTATTTTCTTTTTATTTTGTTTTTGGAAGTGGATTTTTAATACACCAAGTAAAACTAGTGTTACTAGTATGCATGTCGAGAGGAAAACTTCCCACAATAAAATTCCTAGATGGAAGTTAAAAGCCCTGCACACTGAGCTCCTCAGGTGAGAGGAGCATTGCAGTTCTTTAATGTTCCTTGTAAAAGGAAGGTACAAAGACATGGTGAAGCTATTTTGCTTGCCACGTCAGCATTCCTTTGAGAAGGAAGAGAGAAAATATACTGTTGGGAATTCTTCAATTTAGCTCTACAAAGACTTAAAAATGTTTGACTTTCAAAGGCGCTTTTGCAGAGTTGTAAAACCGCCTGTCTCCTCTCCAGACTATTCTGTACACAAATGTAGTTCTAATTATTACAAAATACTGCTTTGATCATTCAGCCCCTTGGTCAAAATCGATTATGGCTTCTTCCTATGTGTCAACTCAAGTCTACACTTTTCAAGATCTTTGATAATTTGTACCCATCTTACCTATCCCAAATGTTATTTCACATTTCCCCATCATAAAATGTATTACCTTTATTTTACTGCCTTTCTCTCCCCCTGTCAGTTCCAACACATATAGGTTTACACACACAATATTTACGCACACACACACACACACACACACACACCCCGATCCCATATGCATTCTGGCCCCGGGACTTTTCCTTATGGTTTTCTTTTTTCTGCTGTCTGCTTATATCTTTTTTTCCTAGACAGAATCTAACTTCTTTAAAGCTCATTTCCTTCTAGAAAGTTCTGTTTCCTTCTAGGAAGGTCCCTTGATGATCAATACCTTCATATCCATCTACTTTCTTATCCCTGCTATTTATTTAGTATGAAACTCTGGTGCTTGGTTAAATACCATTTTATAGTGCTTTCTAATTTTTTAGTATAATTTCATATAATTTTTAAGCTTCCTTTCTATCTTTCACAGTTCTGGCACGTGATGGAGTATAACAAACAAAACAAACAAACCTTCCATTTCAACAGCCCCCTTTCCATCACTGTAGCATGCTGCAGCAAAGACTCAGTGCAGAGCACCCATATGTGAAGAACCACAGCTGTCAAAATGCCCACCAATCCCCCTCTCCTGGTGGAGGAAGGCCATCACTGGCAGCTACCATAGCCATCACCACTTATTTTATGTAGAAGGACTGTTGTCCTGGAAGCTGTGGATACTTACAAAAATGGCAACATCTTACTAAAGACAACGTAGAAGTACAAGGGCCATTATAAGGAATGTTCCGATGAGATAAGATTATTTAAGATGTGCACTTGAAAGCAAGGGTTCTCAAATTAAACGAACAGAATGAGATACCTATTTTAAATTCACATCCAGAAGCCTCCAAAAGTTTTCAAAATTCTATAATAGTTTCATTTTTAAAAGATTCCTTGCAAAAGGCTAGTGAGAAAGACATACAAGGTACCTAAAAATAAGACTATAAGGTGGGGGTTTGCAGGCTGATGGAACGCCTCTTGCTGCCCTCTGATCTTCCTTCCTTGAGTGCCTCTCCGAATGGCCTTTCCATTCTGAAGAAACTATTAAACAGTTACCTCTTAAAATAAGACCACCTGAGGCTACGATCCTCTTCAGATATCTTTCACTCCCTGGTCCAAGGCCAAACTAGGGGCCTTAAAGAGTTTCTAAAACCGGGGATGATCCTCAAAAGTTTTTGTAAATAGATGAACTTCTGAGCTCAGTTGAAAGATGGAAATACAATTTTATGTTGTCGCTTCCTTCCCATATACAGACCGATTGGTTATTGATCCTACTCCCTTCCAGCTATTATCTTCTTACTTGTCTCATTTTATATCCCAAGAGCTTGGCTTAGCTTTCTGCCTGCCTGGGACATGCAGGTTGTGGATTCCTTTGACTCTCTTGGGCAGTGACTCTAGGTATTGTGAAGTTATCTTTTGTACACTCACTGTGGATGCCTGGGGTTGTTTAATACTGCTACATGTATTTATTGTACGAGCTGAAAACCGACAAGATACCTGAAAGGATTTAATAACTTTCTGATCAGAAATTTGTCCAAATCACAAGAGGATATTCAGAGCCTGATAGGAGTTTTTAGACCTTCTCCCCTAAGCTTAATGTACCCAGAGAGTATATCTTTCTTTCCTTTACTATGGTATTGACCTGGAAAGATAGTACCATTCATCTGTATTGCCCAGACCATTGGGAAGGGGGAGGTAGCTTTTCAGACTGCCATGATGCTGGAGACCCCCTGGTCTGTTTCCCTGTCTCTAGTTAACAACCTCAAACTTGGGGAATTTTATGTCCAGGCTCTGTGGGAAAAAAAAAAAAAGAGACACAGAGAGAGAACATTAGGCAAAGGTAATGAGAATAAAATTGCTTACGTGGACTATAGATGCTTAAAAATTTCAGTGCCTCATGTCTGTCACTTTTCCAGTCCCAAGCCACAGTTTGAAACGGGCATTACCAGCAGGCATTCATGCTTCGGGTTTCCTTCTTTCGATGGGGCCCTACATCCCTGGTTAGGAGTAAGTGGAAATGAGGCTATGATCAAGAACCTCTCCTTAACTCTTGAAAATATTTCAGAGTCCCCTGCCAAAGCAATAGCTGCCCAAGAAAAGTCCTCAGACTCTTTGTAACCACACAACAGGGCTCTTGATAATAGCATAGCCCTTGACTATCTTTTAGGGGAGCAACAAGGTGTCTGTGCTCTGGCCAGTACCACCGGCTGTCCCTAGATTAACACTTTTGAGGAGCTAAAACTCAGCTTGCTCACTGAGCACGCTCCTTGGTTTAAATGGGTGACTCTTCCAATGGGGTCGTTCTTTAATTGGTTCGGGTCTTGGGGATCACGGCTCTGAAGTGCATTGCAAACATCGGGAATGGTTATCATAATAATCTCCCTTGTGCATTGTATTCTCTTAAAAGCTTTAAATGCATGTTTGCAGCTGCCAGCCATTAAGCAAATGATCTCCCTAAGACTGGGACTTCAAAAGAGGGACAAAGAGAATGGACTGACAAAAAATTGTGAGCCTGATGTTGTGGCCTGTGAATACCACAAAGCTTCAGTCTCCCTCCCCCTCCAATTTTTCTGTTTTCTATCAAATCCATTCTACACAATGTAGCTCCAAGCAATTTTAAAAACAATAACCTCTTAACTATAGGGAACAAACTGAAGGTTGCTGGAGGGAGGTGGGTGAGGGGATGGGATAATTGGGTGATGGGCATTAAGGAAGGTACTTGATGTAATGAGCCCTGGGTATTATATGCAAACGATGAATCACTAGAATCTACCCCAGAAACTAATACTACACTATATGTGAACTAACTTGAATTTAAATAAAATCTTTAAAGAAAAAAATAAAAACAACAACCAGAAATCATGCCACTATTTTTTTTTTTTTTTAATGTAATCTCTACCCCCAGTGTGGGGCTCAGCCTCAAGATCAAGAGTTGCATGGTCTACCGACTGAGCCAGCCGGGCACTGGCCAGGTGTCCTGACTAACTGCCAGATCGTAAAAGAACAGTGCAAGGCTGACTAGACCTTTTATGGTTTGGTCTCTACTTACATCTCTCATTTCATTACCTCTACTCCAGATTTCAGGCACACAGACTGCTTTTCTTTCACTGGAATCACCTTCCCGTTATCTGCCTTCATCATTCCACTGGCTGCACCCCTTCACCCCACCACCAGCCCTGCCTTTTGTGTGACTAATTTCCTCTCCGTGCCTCAGACCAAATGTCACTCTTCACTGATGTCGCCCATGATCCGCTCCTCCTGCACTAAGCGTAGACTAGGTCTCATTTCCCCCTTCCACAGCCCTCTGAATGTCTCATTTGTGCTGGTCACTATCCTCACAGTTGTCAGGAAGTGAACATTTTTATGTTTCTGCATTGTTATGGTTTTGGGGGCTAATTTTTCTGGGGCCTGGATTAAAGGACTGCTCTTGAAACTTAAGATAGTAAGAGACTCGCTTCCCTGGAGGTTATCTGTTTATTTCAAGGGATGTTAAGATCTTGAGGCATGAAGACGGTCTGAGTGTGCTCTTGGAATGAGACCCTTGTGTGGAGTTCATTTCAGAGAAACGTGTCTTCTATCTTCCCTGGAAATGCTTATTTACATTCCAAAGGGTAAAAACCTGGGATGCTTCCTCTTCTTTCCTGAAGGAGAGTTTGTGTACTTTAGGGAGCAGAGTTTTCTCTCACAGCCTTATGAAGGGGGGGAGGGAGGCTGAATCCCTCTTCTACGAAACTCTCAGGTTCTTTTGGGTTTCTTGACTTGTAGAATAGACTCCAGGAAATATAATGTGACATCTGGCTCTCATTATATCAACCCTGGAAGGGAGAAATACTGGGGCTAGGGAACTGGTGCAGTTTTTTTGTTTGTTTTACTGTAAGTAAATACAAATAGGTTCTCTCTGCCCCAGAAATCTTGTCTCTAACTCTCAGGATAATGTAAGTAAATAAAGATATTAAAACATCAATATTTACAAATTGAACTTCTATGTTCACAAATGGACTATAAAGTCCTTGAGTGTAGAAATCCTTGAGATTCATTATGGTATTCCTAGTGCCTGACAGTATGTGGTGCTTAAGAAATCTTTGTTGATTGCTTGTTGAGTAAGTAAGTGAATTGCCTCAATGCCTGAAGAATGATTAAGTGTCATTCAGGAGACAGTGAGAGCTGGTCTAATAGACCAAACCTCGTGATGGCTCGGCAAGTAGGTAACGGCTTCTGGTCATATTGTCTGAAGAAATCCAGAGGCTTGCAGCTGGTCAGTAGGCTCAGTGCTGATGAGGTCAGTGATGGTGTCCCCTTACCTGATAGATTAGTTATGGGTTACTCATTCATAGCCTTAGACATCACTCTGACTTGTTGCTCTCCTGGGTACATTTCTTACAGAAGGGCTGTTTCCTCAGAGCAAAGGCTCTGGAGTATACACTGCCTTGAATCAAATCCTAGCTCTGTCTCTTGACAGGGGCAACTCACTGGACTTCTTTGTGGCTCAGTTTCTTATCTGTAGAATAGGCAATATAATAACATCACCAGTGTTGTGAGGGCAAAAGTGTCCATTTATGCATGGGAGCTAATAATATAATGGTTGTTGTGAGGGAGAAAATGAATTAATTAATGTAAAATCCTTAGAAAGATACCTGCCACCTAATAAGTTCTACAGATTTTTTTTTTTTTTTTGCCTATGTAATATTCAATTTAGAAAGGGTTCAGAGAGAAGAAAAAAGTACAGTGAATATGAAAAAAAATTTTTGGCCAGTGAGAAATATAGTTTAAAAAGTCAGGTCAATGGGGAAGGTATGTGCTATGGTGAGCACTGTGAATTGTGTAAGACTGATGAATCACAGACCTGTACCCCTGAAACAAGTAATACATTATATGTTAATTTAAAAATAAAATAAAAAATCAAGTCAAGGTTATAACCTATAGATTCTTTGGTTAAGAAATCATTTCTTCATGAGAGACTATGGACCCTGGGAAACAAACTGAGGGCTTCAGAGGGGAGTGGGGTGGGGGATTGGGATAGGCGGGTGATGGGTATTACGGAGGGCACATATTGCATGGAGCACTGGGTGTTATACACAAACAATGAAGAATGGAACACTACATCAAAAATGAAGGGTGTACTGTATGGTGACTAACATAATAAAAAAAAAAAAAAAGAAATAATTTCTTCAGGTTCAGTGGCAAGTTTTCTCCCTAAAATACTTGCCCTCAAATAAGTGAAATCCTACCTGGGACTATCTGGATTGTGTAAAAATAAGAATCACATCTGACTCTATACAGAAGGCAGGACGTATTTTTTAGTTACAAAGAACTACTGTCAAACATTCTAAGAAAAAAAAAAAAAAAGCAGGAAAACATTCTCTACTTTCCAGCAAGCCAGAGAACTGTTTTCAAAGACTTTTTAAAAAACTGTGTTTAGTGCTTGTTTTTATTATCATTTGGAGGTCTGCTTTCCCAAGATGAAATACAATATTTAGAAGGGGAAAGAGGCTGCCTCGGGAACATCTGAAGCCTGATTGTTACTTTAATGGCTTAAGTCTCTTTTTATCCGTTCGACAAACAATTACTGGGAGTGTGCTTTGGGCAAAGTGCAACATTAAGCCATCTATATGTTTATTGATAATGTGTAGCCAGCCGACTTCTCCTCGGTATTCAGGGGAGAGGCAGCCTTGTGCAGTGCTCGCAAAGGGACCTTAAAGAGTTAATAGACCTCATTAGGTAACACATGGCACCACCATCCACCCAGTTTTTGGTTGGACAGCATTACTAAAGAGGTCAAGGTCTTTGTTTGATCCCTGCCTGAAGAGGTTTCAGTCTTGCTCAGCAGTTTTGGGTCACAAACCATACTTTGACCTAACAATCTAACCCCGAGGTCATAATCAGGCAATAGGGTGTATTAGAGCAAACATGTTACTATCCTTGATATTGTGTGTTCACACTATATGACTTTGTATCGGAAAGATAGTACTTTATTTTTATGGCTATCAACTCATTTGTAAAGAAATAGGTAGAGAGAATTGCCTAAGAACATGGTATAAGGCTTTTATTTTTGTTTTCGTTTTTTAATTTTATTTACAGTTCACAAATTTATAATTTCAAACAAATGCTGTTATCCTTAAAAATGAGTTTAAAAGAAAAAGACTTAAGTTAAGGGCAACTCTACCAGCTATTAAAGTATATTTTTGGACTAGAAATACATCAAAGGCATAGTTTTAATGGAGTTGATTTTAAAAAAAAAAAAACCTCAAGACTTTTTGTTATTTGTCTTAGATACTAAAACATCGTTTTACATTTATGGAAAACAGTATGCTAATAAATAATTCCTAGCTATATTGCATTATTTGACAACCAGTCCCAAGTTATTTTCATTACATTAAATGGTAGCAGTAAACACGAAAATGATGTCTCATAATGCATTGATAAACTTTATCATTTTCTTGCTCAATTTATCACTAAGACAGCTCACATCATTTTCACATCATTTAGTAGATTCAACATGTTTTCAAGGCTACTGACATTTCTGTTGGTTTTGAGTGGCTTTTAATGTTTGTTTGCACTTGGGTAGGAACTGAAAAATCTCATTAAAAGACAGTTGCCCATTTCCGTTAAAGGGCCATAAAATATGGATGGTAATATTTTTTCATCTGAGTCCAAGGTGAACAAGAAGAAAGAATATTCATAGATCTGAAACACCGACCCTTTTGCTCCAGAGATTTCCTTAGTAGTAGTAACTTTTTCCTGTTATTTCATTTCTTTTGAAATATGTGATAATTTCCAGTGGGCAAAGACCACCAACAGAGAGTGACATTAAACAAAGATCAGTTGCAATTTTACTTGCTTGGAGAAGTATTCTAGAGTTTCTGCAGTGTTGTAAAACTTCTTGAATACCATTTAAAGCTTTTGATAAGATTTGATGTACATTTTTTTTTTTTTAACACGAGTTCCAATCTCTCCTTAAATGCAGAGAGGCTGTTCTATAGGCAGAAATTGATTTGTGTGTTTATTCATCTATTTGTCCAGGGAATGTTTATGGACTACCTAAGTAACTGTGGTGTAAGATAAAAAGTGAAGAATCAAAAAGAGAGATAAGATATGCGGACAAAACATTAATGAAAATAAAAACCCTACTGCTCTCAGTGTTCATGGCAGGGGGCTTATGGATTTCTTACCTAAGCTCCTGTGAAATTATTAAATTCTTTCACCAGGCCGGATCAAAGGGATCTGCAGAGCTCATGTACATTTGCAATGTTGGTACACGGCTAAGGGTAAGTGCACTACTTGGAAGTATAGCCGAGAATGAAGAAATTATCAAGGTCAATGCCCAAGCTCAGAGATCTCTCTGCACATCTCATTGTAGTTAAGATCAAATGCTTTTGCCATTTCTAGCCAAATTTGAAATTTGGGAGAAATGGTATAAAGATGATTTGATGAAAATTCAGCCAACTTTGTTTAACTTGAAAATTAATATCTTTTGACTTGAGTCAAAAAGTCTGTGTGCATACATAGAGAATTATGGGACTTAAAGTCTTGCAGTTTTTATGGAAATGTGGATGAAGGTTCTGAGCCTGTGTAGTGCACGAACTCTCTCCCTTCCAAGCAGCTTAATCCAAGGACACTGTACAGCTGAATCTCGTGTGCGTGTGCACGTGTTTGTGTTTGTGTGCGTGTGTGCATGTGCGTTCTTTAGACACCTGGTGCCGTACTTCTCTGACAGAGGGAACTAGGGTTGTCAAGTAGCGTCGTTGATAAAGGGCTTTACCGTATGTTCTTTAGGTCTAATGCCTTAGGTTGATGGCATTTCTGACCCAAATATGCTTATTCTGATAAGATTTTAGAATTTAGTTATGACAAATCCATTCCACTAATTCTCTTTTCTCTTTCTTTCCTTCCTTCGTCTCTTTCTTTCCTTCCTTTCTCTCTTTTCTTTCTTTCCTCTCTCCCCCCTCATACCTTTTTTATTTAAAAAAAACCTTGCCAGGGGCACCTGGGTAGCACAGTCGTTAGGCGTCTGCCTTCGGCTCAGGGCATGATCCAGGCGTTCCGGAATCGAGTCCCACATCGGGCTGGGAGCCTGCTTCTTCCTCTCCCACTCCCCCTGCTTGTGTTCCCTCTCTCATTGGCTGTCTATCTCTGTCAAATAAATAAATAAAAAATCTTTAAAAAAAAAAACCTTGCCAATAAGGGTATTATGAAGGTGGGCAAAGATGTTATCTGAAGATAAAGTAGGATTAAATTAGTTAAGAAAGACAGTGTGAAGATTAATTTAGTAATTTCTATCTTATTTCTACTTTATTATTATTCAGATATTTAATCCAGAAGTTGTTTGGGAACCTAAATTATCTAGGTAATTACTTTGGTACTCTACTGTATTTATTACGTAAATACAGTCACCAAGTGAAACTAAGTCTACCCCAAAAAATGTAGAGAATGTATACATCACAAAAATGATTATTGAATATATTAAATATATTCATGTAGATAAGCGCACTATGTATATGTGCTACTGGGGCATACACGAGAAAGCAAAGGACAATCAGAAATTTCTGGACTGCTATAAAGTGCTTATCTTTTGTTTAAAAACCAGAATTTTAAGTTACTTTCAATACTTTTGAAAGGCTGTACCCAATATACAGATGAATTAGATTTGAATGTAAAGTGAAGAAAATATTTACCTCAAATATTTCTTAGTACTTTGCCATCTATTTGAGAAATGAATTTCAAAAAACCACGTTTACTGTTATAATAAAAATATTTATTATAAAAACGATTACATCTTTATGTACATAGAGACAAAAATACAATTTATACATCAATAACTTAAGAGGGCCTGAACATTCAGTATCCATCTGCTAGAATCCTAAAGCTGTTCCACAGATATCACAAATACCAACGTAGACTATTTCTATTTTATAGAACTCTATTTACACAGTTTATGTTATTGTGATATTAACATTTCGTTTCTAGTATTTTAAAGATAGTTCACAGTGTTGGGGTTAATTACTTATCAACTTCTTTAAATCTTTGGTAAATACAAGTATTTACATGCAAACTGTTTAAATTCAGTAGAAACTGAAAAGTCAAATAAGCTATTGCAAACAGTTTTGTGTAATCGATAAATGCATGAGCCGGAGTCCCACCATCAAGAAAAGTCGCTCTCTGGGACTTCTCATGATAAAGTCTGACATCCACAACAAATCATTTGAGGCCTCTATGGCCACTACCAGAAGCACCACAATTCTAGGCCACAACAAAACTAAACACAAATGTTAAATTCAACATATACAAACAGTACTGATTCTTTTACAATGCAGAAAATTCTAGTTTTTTTCTATATCCCAGTTTACACATCAATTTGACACAGATGAGTTTATTATCTCAGAAAAGCCTATTATCTCACAAAAGCGAGAGAACCATTTAAATAAGCCATTCTCTTTTGAAAGACATCAATTCAAACTCTTGCCAGTAATTTATCTATGAAAATATAGATCATTTCTTGAAATAATTTGTAGGGGAAAAAGCAAGATGCCTGCCCTCTGTTTCCTTCCTTCCTTTTTCCCTTCGTTCCTTCCTTCCTTTCCTTCCTTCCTTCCTTCCTTCCTTCCTTCCTTCCTTCCTTCCTTTCCTTGCACCCTTCTACCCTTCCTTCCATTTTTTCCTTCCTTCTGTGAGGGTTATGTGCAAGACTGGCCTGTCAACATACCTATTATACTTGAAGTCCCCAAAAGTTCCATATGCAGTACAACTTTCATTTATGAGCCCTCAGTCTCAATGATTCAAATGAAAGCCTCCTGGCATGAAAACCTCTTACTCCCAGGCTATTTGTTAAAAATGTCCCAAGACATATTTAAATTCTAATGTTCTCGAGCCATTTGATAATTAGGAATTGTTTTTACAGACATGTTAATGCAAGAATGTAGAGAATATAATTACACATATCAAAAATATATCTTTTTAAGCCTAGAAAGGGGATGCCATCATTGGATTACCACCATTGCAGGGGAGAGAATAGCCCCTCCTACTGAGTAAGGTTCTGAATGCATGATTTCTTTCCTGAACATTGGTTTTTCCAATCTACCATTTCATTTATAAACAAAGCAAGGCAAGAGATAGTTTTGTTATCACTTTGGTAATTCTTCTCCCTCTCCAACCGCCAACATCCTGAATTCAGTGCATATTTTAAAACTCACCCAGGACTAGGCAGGCACCTGGCAATAAGTGTTCACTTATTACATGAAGTGTCAACAGGAGAGCAGCATAATGAAGATGCGGTATTTATCAGAAGAGGCTTTCTTCTGAGTTTCTATACTGGCCCAGTGCCTTGGCTGCAACTTGGAATAAAACATTTTGACTCATTCCTCTTCATTCAAATAACATACAAAGTAAATGTTACATAGTCACCAGCTTTTCCTCCCTAAAGCACACAGAAATATAGGAAATGCACCTTTACATACATTTCTAATGACAGAGCGTAAACTAAGCCCCAACCCTTTGATGGCAGGGAAATATTGGCATATTGACACTTGATATGCAATAAATACCAATATCTTATGCCATCAACTGCAGGCCTAAAATATCAGTCCACTGCAAGTGCTAGCTTACATCTTCACTTCACTTGCATTCCCATCCTTGTTGCTACAGACATGGCAAACGGGTTTTTCATGCTTCAGGATTTGACATAAGCTCATACATTATACTAGGTTTAAAGAATAATGCCTACGTTACACTTTCCTGGGTCAGAGAAGAGGGCTTTGTTCCTCTTTGCACCACTGTTCTGATCAAGGAGTTTTTGTTGCTTTTGTTTGTTTTTGAGGAAACAAGAGTTCCCACGCAAACATTCAGGAAGCAGCACTGGCGTAGACCCACTTTGATCCCTTAAAGTGTTCTGAGTGTCCCTCTTCACAGAGCCACTTTCTCCTTTGCCAAGTTCTTTGGTTCCTTGCTTGGGATACACCAGTCGTCAGCCTCGATGCTCATCTGATAATGTTTGAAGGCTGACTTGTTAAAGACTGGAAGTTTTTCTACAGACTCTGAAGATAAAGCCTGAAAGAATAGGGGGGAGAAAAATCAACTAAAAGAAATTATTCATGGCATTATTTGTACATGAAGTGATTATTCAAAATAAATCCAGAGGTAAGTATTCAAACATTCAACTACATTCCTGTAATTGATTCAGTTAATAAGAGCACACCATAGCCCATAATATGCTAGGAGGTGTATAAAAGAAAAGTAAAAAACAAATATTTATTTCTACCCTGTAGGGGCTAAAATAGTATATATCCAATTATAAATTGGGGAACAGAATTTGTCTTCAATATTTACATACGTCCCTTGTTCGGATGTTGCTGATGTGACAGAACTGAATGGCAAAGCTATTCTTTACAAAAACCTTTGTATCGGTGATAAAGAGTCCTAATCTGATACTATTAATTTATTAAAATCTGATACTATCAATCTATCATCTCTTAATCTTTCCCAGTACTTTGAAGACTTTTGCTCATTTAAGAAATGAATACATTAACTATTTCAGATAGTCAAAGGCTTCTCAGCAAATAATTCCCTTGCACAAAATGGGAGTCTACAAGCTTAATGTTTTAGTTACTAAAATCTGTAAATACATTTTCAATTCAAACAGCTGGAAAACAATTAACGAATCAGGGCAGTGACCTTACCAAATACATTGAGGCTTTATCAGAAATAGAAAAAAACTTGTACCAAGTTTTAAAGTTTAATCAGGAAATGCCAGACATCCCACTGACAGCTTGTAAGCAGTTAGCTTTTCCTTCCCTGGATTTCTAATAAGGTCAGCTTTTAAGGTCTTGCATATCTTGGTATCAGTTGTTTTCTAGGCTGGAACATTATTACCATATATTTCCCACGAGTTTAAGTAAAACAAAGGTACAGCTATTCTCACAGATGCCAAAAGGTGTTGGTTTAAAAAATTCACCTGGGGATCTCCTCACTTGGAAACTAATATGCTTCTTGAGAAACAATTTTGCTTCACTTGAAGCAGGGAGCCTGGTCCCACTTCTAATTGGTAAGTTATCATATTAAATATTAAATAGTACGTCTACACGTACCAAACAGAAAATAAAATGACTTGTGGTCATTATTTGCATTAACTCAGTTTGGGGAATTCACTGTGGGGCTGTAATTCAAGTTGGGGCTGTAAAAGAAGCATGGCTTTCAGAAATATTGTTTCGGGGTGCCTGGGTGGCTCAGTCGGTTGGGCATCCGACTCTTGATTTCACCTCAGGTCATGATCTCAGGTTCATGATGAGATCGAGCCCCAAGTCGGGCCCCACACTCAGTGGGAAGTCCATCTGAGATTCTTTCTCTCCCTCTTTTTCTGCCCCTTCCTCTGCTCGAACTCTCTCTCTCAAATAAACAAATAAATAAAATCTTTAAAAAAACAGAAACATGATTGTTTCTACTGAATTGAAGGGATACCTTTAAATAGATGATGGCATCTGTTCCATATCCTGACATAGAGTAGAGATTCAGATCTCCTTGAAAGTACTTGGCATAGAGACGAGAAATTGGCAAGCCGTAACCAAAACCGGCCTAGAGGGAAAAAGATCAGTTATTGGCAAAGAAGTGGACATGCTCACTGAAACACAAAACGTAGGAAGGAGTTATTATCCTCCCTGCTCCTGATGTTCTAGAACCCAGATAAGTATTTTCTGCTTCCAATCAGAGACCTCTCATAAATCGTTTCACCGTCTTCAGCTTGCTTTCTCATGCTTTCTCATAACCCCATGCCCAATTTAACTAAATTGACTAACTTGCCTACATACTTCCTTCTAATCCTTGCTTTACATTGAGAACTAGGTGGGTGGGATGAACTTAGCTATTTAATTGGTCTTACCAAAGGAGCATTCCGGGAATTATCCATCACGGGCGTTGGTGCAGTGGAGTAAGTGTAACTAAAGAGGCGCTCAATGATCCTCAGGGGAACGCCACCTCCTCTGTCTGAAATCTTAAACAGACCAAAGCTATGCATTAAAAACAAGGTGCATTGGTCGATCTACAAATTTTTTCTTTTATTTAAAAGTCACCTGGTGTACATGACTTTGATCTGCTGCTCAAAGCAGAGAGCTTTATTATTATTTATTTATTATTATTTATTATTATTTATTATTTATTATTATTTATTATTATTGACACCTTATCTCAAGAGAGACTCAAAAGAACAACAGAGAATGGTTACCTTAATTGTAAGATCTTCTTTTCCCAAGACAACAATCACTTCAATTGGTGTAAGGGAAGGCCAATTTTCCTGGTGTTCGACTGTTGCCCTCATTGCATTCTAAAGAAATCAAAACCATAAGGAATTCAATGGCAGAAGAATGAGAAACAATAAATAACTGTTTTTTATGTTTAAAATAAAAGCAGCACAGAGGGTAATTCAAAGTTCCTATTTTTTTTTAAAGTTAGTAGTAAAAGAGCTCTGTAAATAGCCATTTATGAATGTGTCATGCAGGATGTATAATGAAAAATATTCATTTACCATGTAATATAGCTCCTGGGAGTAATGTCTAATGGAAAAACAATTCTGCTAGCTGTCAAGTTCTTATTTGTAAGCTTAATTTAAATGTAGAAATTGGTTTTTATAGTCCATTTCCCGGTTTTCTCTTTTCTGTCTTTCCATTACATTTTACATCCAACCACCAAAGACTATTACATAACAAATGAACAGTGAATCATTGAACCAATTTATTGGCTTTTATAAAACTTGCTGGGAAAGGTTGTTACTATTTAAAAGGATAGTAAATAATTCTAAATTAAATTTCAATTTGCATTTGATTATCATCTTAACTTTTACCAATGATGGCAAAATAACTAGGAGTTGGACCGTTCAATTTAAAAGTAAATGAAATCAGTGAAAAAAGTATCTTTTGTCCTTTAACAGAGAAGAAAGTTTGCAGACAACTGGATGAGTCTCATACAGATAAAGTTTTGGTTTATGTCACCTGTTTTCCTCTCTAACCTCCCTTTGGTACATTATCTGCTTTCTGGATTCTATATAATACTAAGTTCTAATCATTAGCTGAAGTAAAAGAAAATAGATCAGATGTCTGTAGTACAATCGATACCTCATTGCACTAACATTAGAATAAGGTAGGAAATAGTAAGTTCTGAGAAAAGTTATATCAGAATTAGAGGCAAATTTCATTTTTTTAAGTCTTCCTCCTCCAGGAGTCCAGGAGACTCCTGGAAAGGGTTATGAAGGTTCAGGTGTTTTTTCTTTACTTTTTTTTTTTTTTTTTGGTGTAAGTACAGTTGGTAGAACCCAGGACAGGATTTGATTCTAGGTACCTGGCTACCTCAGACCAGAAACATTCACATCCTACTTGAGCTTGTTAGAAATGCAAATTCTCAGACGTACAGAATCAAATCTCTGGGCCAGAGCCTAAGAATCTGTCTTTTAAGAAGCCCTCCAGGTGATTTCAATGCATACTGAAGTTTGAGAAACACTGTCCTACAGTCTTGCTGTAGAAAGTGTGGAGTGTAGACCAGCAGCATCACCCGTTGGCTTATCACAAATTCTAAACCCCAGGCCCCACCCTAGTCCCACTGAATCAGAATGTTAACAATACCCCAGATGATTCATATGCACATTAAAGTTGATCATGGAGGGAACTGAATCCCTTCTGAGTGCATTCTAGACTCAGGTTGGAGCCCTGCCACCTGCAACAACTCTGGACCTAAATGTCTGGATTCGGAGCTGGACCATCCTGCGGGGGTGGAGGTAACAAGGCCCCATTCACTGAAGCATTCACCCCCTGACCTTCCTTAACATATGCATGAATGACTAGTGCTTTGTTGGACACTGAAAAAATAAGAAGAGCAGGGAGCAGTAAGACATCGTGAATCGTATTGCGCATTCTCCAATATGTGCGGATGCTCTAATGAGCCGCATGTGCCCTTTCCAGCACTAACTGTAGCTTCTTTCTGTTAGGAGCCCTGAAGAATGTTTGGGAGAAGATAGTGAGGCTCCCACTTAGTGGGAAATGATAAAGGAAATAAAAATGTAACCTGTGAATTAAAAACAAAGCAAAATTGCAAGTATTGTGAAGTGTCATACCTTGAATAGTTCGAAGAGCATATGATGAAGGTGAGAAGGTACATACACAATGTGAATTGGTTGGCCTGGAGATTTTCCTAGAAAAAAAAATAAACTCATTTAGAACTGGTAAACAAGTATTTCATTAAAACAAACTTCTGTATCTATTTGATTAATAGAGACTCCTTATTCCCAAGATTTGAATAATCTCCATCTTCCTTTACTCTGAAATTCTACCCTAGGATCTTCCCTCTTTAACAGTAAACACAACTGGCTTATTTTCAAAATGCTATTACAGTTGCTGCCTTGTGCTCTATGATTAATTTTTGCATTTCTCTACAAATGTATAAGGTCAGATGAAGTGCATGACAAGGGTGCTATAAATTAGATTACGTGGATTATTTGTTTCTGCTTTCACAACTTTCATACTGGGCTACTTCAGAGTTAAAATCATATACATTTTAAGAAAGAAGAAAAAAACTCATGTGTCCATAGTATAATACTGAAATTAATATTAGCTATAATTTTCATATTTTATGGGAAAATAACACATTTGATTATTCTTTTGATTATTCTCACCCAAACACTAAATCTTACAGGCTAAATATGCTTACATTTCACCGAGAGGCGAAAGAAAACAGAGAAACAAAAACCTCATAATACTGTTTGAGAAGAAAAATAAAAGTATTATTCTTTGGTGTCCCAGGCCTTGGCAAAGTTTGAATCAGAAAACAGAAGGTCTGGCACAATTCCCTCTTTATTTTATCAAACAGTTCAAGCGGTTTATCTACACGTATTATGCAACACTGCTGTTAATGCTTAGAGATATTTTTCAATCTTTATTTGTATTCCTATTTTTAATTTAGCAATCAGTTATGTGTACATATCCCCAGTCCATGAGTTAGGGTACTTTTAATTTGAGCAACTTAATTTTAACTGTCCTGCTCTGAGAAGCACTATGGGATAAGATAAGAACAGTGTCTTGCACTCATCATATTATCACTTGAATGTGGGGTACCCTAGAGGTGAAGCCACTGAAGTATGCTCTGTTTCCAAAACTGTGGTGTTTACTTACAGTGCAATTAAACATTTTTTTTTGTAATTTAAAGACATTTTTAAAAGAACATTTAACATGAGACCTACCTTCTTAAATTTCTAAGTGTACAATATAGTATTCTTAGCTGTAGGCATGATGTTGTACAGTGGATTTCTAGAACTTATTCATCTTGCATAATTGAAATTTTATACCCATTAAACAGCAACTTCCTATTTACCCCAGCCCCCAACCTCTGGCAACCACCATTCTACTTTCTGCCTCTCTGAATTTAACATTTTACATACTTCTGATAAGTGGAATCCCACAGTATTTGTCCCATGACTGGCTTATTTCTTACAGTACAATTTAAAGTGTTTTTGTTTCCAGGTCTTATGAGTAACTTCTCCAGGAGGATGTTCCTACTACCAAGTGGTTCCTCCTACTTCTGGC
Source organism: Ursus maritimus (assembly GCF_017311325.1). Classification (NCBI taxonomy): domain Eukaryota; kingdom Metazoa; phylum Chordata; class Mammalia; order Carnivora; family Ursidae; genus Ursus; species Ursus maritimus. The sequence continues at coordinate 66,975,805 of NW_024425563.1, read as the reverse complement.
CTCCCTGACCCCCATATTCTGCAAGATTGCTACTCTAAACCCTAATGTATTTATTCAAACCATTCCTCTTTATGAATCATCACTAGCAACTGAATACGCTCAACTGGAACTTTCCAATTGAGATGAAGAGAACTTCGGCTTCAAAAAAGAAGCGTACAAATTCTAGACAAGTTCAGAAGGGAGAAAGGGCGCACGGAAGTTGCTTTGTGTTTACAAGAAGTAATCATACTGGGAGAACAGTGAATTTCCCATAGATTAAAATATGTTTTATTTGTAGCTTACCATTCACTTGTGTGAGCTTTAATTCTGGAGATGTTAAATAATACTGGTCACAAAGCATCTTTGAACACTCAAAGGCATCTGAAATAGAAGGTTTTTTTTCTTAATGATGAAAGGAATTTGTGCCAAGTAAAATTTTCACATGATCTTCAGTGTGTGTACTACCCTTAATCTAGAATATTCATTAGAGTACAGGACTATATATATATATATATATATATATATATATCAGTATTTATTGCATTTTGGCATGTCATTAAATGTGCCATAGATACCTCTTTAATATTTTATTGAATAAAAAATTAAGACAGTGTTGAAGTTATAGCTGTGCCAATAGGAATATGCACACTTCAGAGATTGAATACAATATATAAGAATATGGCACATTACCCATTAATGTCTGGATTTTTATGTTATTAATGAATGTTTAAACCCTGACTCTCAAAAGCGAAGGAACTTCATGACAGTATTTATAAAACTATAAACGGAACACTCCGAATATAAATTTATTCACAAAGTCACCTCATCTATAGATATGTCAATCACATAGTGTCCATTTTCAGTAAGGGAAATGCAAAAATCTAGAAATTACCTTGGACCACGGCTGCCACATCACAGCTTGGATCAATGCTTCCAATGTGAGTTGGGTTTCCTGTCTGTGAGTCACTAAATATAAGAACTGTTGAAAAATAAAAACGAAGGATATTGTTATAAAAAGCAGGATAATTGTAATTAAAACTACCACTGAAAAAGAATGTGAGCCCCCTGAATAATGAAACCTCTGGTTGGGGTATGGCTTATATTCTACACCCTTCTCAGTGTGTCATGACCATGATGAGCTAACTTACTATGCTGGTTCATCAGCATCCGCGTAGAAATACGGTTCATGTAAAATCGATCCAAGAAATACTGGAGATTTTGATTGGTGACTGGGTCAACTGTGCAGCCATCTTTATATTCGATGATTCCTTGTGCCATGGTTGGAACTACATTGTGGTGTCTATTTCGAACTTTGATGAGCGTATCTACAAAACTAAGCCAAAACACATTTACAGTTACTGAAAGTTCCAGTAAGTTTCATTCACTTATACTCCTTAGACTACTTCAAAGAGGGCTAAAGCCTTTTTTAAGTATCCATCTAAGGAAATCAAATGATAAAATGTTTGGATGAAGCTTTATGAAGGTTCTCACTAGAGATTCCTCAACTACAATAGAGGAGACAGTATCACAAAAAGATTTATTTTGTTTCTAGCTTAACGTAAAAATACCAGCTTTCTAACGGGTGAATTCATTCTAAGAATTCATTAAGCCTCCTTTTTAAAAAATAATAATTAAAAAGAATTAATATTAAAGAGAATTCTAGAGTGCCACTGTGGAAAAAACCTTCAAGATTTCTTCTCAGATTTATAAAAAGTTTCTTCTTTCCTATTCTTATAGCCAGAAACTATCAGTTACTCTGAAAGAAAATGTTCAATCTCCAGTGACAATGACATATAGTAATACTGTGTAATAGTAAATCCACCTGTGAAGCTAATCATCAGACTAAATTTATAGTAAAAATAGATTTCCTTAATAATAAGAAGTTCCCCACACTTGTTCATACTAAGCATCATTTTCAATGCCATCCTTCCTTATCACTTTAAAAAAACCAACAAGTCAAAACTTGTCATTTGTAAGGGGGAGGTTACTTATTATTCAGAATTGTAGCTCCTTTAATTTATGTCTAAAAAAAATCTTTGGAGTATGTCTGGAAATAGTCGAAGTTTTAGACATGTATTCTAATGCATAGAACTTACTCTGATAATGCTTTCTGGTCCTCTGGGCTTTTCTCATGGAATTCCACCAAATCCATCAGGCTCTGGATATACCTGTAAAGTGACAGGTGTGCTTTAAGTTTTAAAATTGAATAGTCAGATACAAGTGGCTACATCATTTCAAAATGATGGAAAAGAGAAAGTATAATGTTTAAAATTGAAACTTTCCTTTAAAACACCTGGAAAACACTGTATCTAAAAAACAAAACAAGGAAACTATGACCTTAACCCTCAACTTTCCTATTTAAAATTTATATTTCTTTAATCATTACAGATCAGTAGTCAGTTTTTTGTTTTATCTGGCAAATGTTTTCTTTTTTTATAATACTTAGAAACAACTTTTTAAGGAAGGCTTCTTATTTTTTCCTACTATATTCATTCATAGGTGAGTAGAAGTTGTGAAAGCAGCAGTAAATACTATGGATGATGTATTTCAGATTGTAATTGTTTAATAATATATATTTATAATATACAATATTTATATTTATATAACTATAATACTTATAGTTATAATATATATTGTATATTTATATTTATAATATATGTAATTATACAATACATATTTACAGTATTTTAAATATATATATATTTCTTAAATCAATAAACAAAAAGCTGTGTAGTCAGTGGATTAGGGTGAGGCTCTGGTGTATATCTGCCTCAGGGGTACCGTGGTCCTATCCTCTGAAAATCTGTTACTTTGGGTGATCTACCCTCTCTAAGCCTCAGTACCCTTATCTGTAAAATGAGGTGATAATAACTGACAATTATTAAGTGCTGGCTGAGTGCCAGGTACTCTTGCAAGTACTTTTTTATGGATTAGCTCATTTAATTTCACTCACATAACCCTTTGAAGCATATACTTTATTTTCCTCAGTAACAGATGGGGGAATTGAGGCATAGAAAATTTAAGATACTTGCCAAGAAATTCCCCAAAAACTAGGAAGAGGCAGAGGCAGGATTTGAACCGAAAGCCTGCGGATTATTGGTTTGTAACTAGCAAAGATTAGACCCTCCAAATAGTAGTCCTTCTGTATATTTCTAGGGTAGGATTCCGTGTGCAATATCAAACTCTGTCTTTTATTATTTAAAATACAATTATATTGTGAAAATATGTACTTTTTCAGGGCAAGATGTCTGTTTGTAGCTTTGTAACTGTTCTTATGATAACTTACCCTAAATTACTAAAAACATCTTTACATCTTTCAAAAATGTTTACTGTTCAGACCACCTGTTTTCCAATTATAATGTTAATGTATTATAAGAATTCATACTCAGATACGTGTCTTTAAAAATAGAGACTGTTTCAGAATGATTCACCACTTACCAGCTTTTAACTAATTGCACTGAAGAAGTCTTGACTAATCGATCAGGGAGGATATCAATTTCCTTCAGGATATTGGCTAGCCTCACAGGTAATTCTTGTCTCAAAAATGCAAAAGAAGTTCTTTCACATGCATTTTCTGAACCTGTAATAAATAACATTTGTTTAGTTTCGGGGAAAAAGTAGCTCTAAATGATACATTTGAATAGCATTAACTATACAATACTGAACACACACACATATCATAAACTTATAGTTTCACCCTCAGTTGGGTTACTGTTTATACTAAGAAGAAGTAAGTTACCTCCTTTTTCATTGTTTTTTTTCTTTACTTTCTTTGTAAAAAAAATGACCAATATGAGAATTATTGTTTTCTTTTTTTGGAAGAGGATTCACTTCCATGAAGTCAGACTATCCCATAGCTCAGTCAACACCACAGTGTCAACCCAACATCGTTCAGAGAGTTCTAGATATGAAATTGGAGTAGAGGGATCACAGGGTGGGTAGGAGTTACGATGTTCCCACATTAGTGATAAATAATACCACGTTTAAATCCTTGAAGTTTTCCTTGTAAGATCACTGCAGAAGTTTGCAAACATTTTTGGCAGTAATGCAAATATATGGAAAACCATAATGGTAAAGAGACAAATCTGTTAGCAATGCAGAGAGATGTATATACCCTGTGAACAGGTGGAAGGTGGCTAAGGGATAAAATCTGAATTAATATGAAGCTACTTTATAACATTAGGAATCCTCCCCAAAAAGTATTATACTGTGAAGGAGGGGATAAAGTTTTTTAATTCATTGTTAAATGGTGCCGCAAAGCAAAATATTTTGACTGGAAGCTTTGGACGGAAAGATGAGCTCAAACCATCCAGCATCAGTGGGTCAGCAAGCGGCCTTGACCTATAGGCACAAACTGTCAGAAATAAGAGAGATCTAAGAAAGGACAAGGTGCACTGGCGTCGAGGCTCCAGGGTTCAGCAGGATAGCAGACTCCAGCTAGTTTAAGCAATGAGCTCTGCTCTCCCTGCACAAGGACTGAAAGTTAAGGAAGCTCCCCAACCCCAGCGCCCCCACCCGGCCCTACTTCCCAGCTCACCAAAGTCCAGGAGTTGCTTCATGGATAGTGGGGACGGGCTGTAGCGTGAAAAATGCTCAACCTCGCGGGGCACCAGGCTGGCGCTGCTCAGTGAGCCGGTGCTGCGCATCACGAAGCGGGCCGCCTTCATCTTGATGCCCACCCTGTCTGGCAAGCGCTGGGGCTGGCTTGAGGGACGAAGGCTGAGAAAAGCAGAACCTGGGACCCAGGTGGGGGCGGTGCGCGTTTGGGCAGTGAGGGCAGGTGGGCTGGCTCGTGCACCCGATCTGGGCTGAGATTCTGGGGTGCTTCCGAGTGGAGGAGGCCGGCAGTGAGTGCGAGGAGCCGCGACCGGCTGGAGACTCAAGTTCGCGTCTGGCTACCACCAGTCGCCTCCCGCGGTTTTATTTGTTTCCCGGCACGCCCCCCACCCCCACTCCAAAGGGGAGGAGTCACTGGGACTTGGAGACTAGTCCAGAACTGGGGCCGCGCCAATCAGCTCAGATAAAGAACTTTGGGCTCCGCCCCCCCGGCCGCGGAGTCCTGTCGGTGGAGAGACTTGGCACCAGTGCCCGGGGCTGTGAGAAGGCAGGTGAAGCGGGCATCGGGAGGTATATGGGCTAAAGATCAGCCACTTGGGACAGAGCCCCGGATCGCGTGGGCTGGGGGACCGCCCATACTCGTCCTTGTTTACAAGGAGAGACTGTCTCAATGTCACGCATTCCTGACCAGAAACTATTTCCAAGAGTCTGAGCTCCGGGATGTCGTTGGTTCTTGCTCAGAGCGGGCTTTTTACAGTAGCCAATCAGCTGCATGTAAAAATATGAGCTTCTCTGCCATTGGACAGTGAGAGAAAGAACTAGTGTAAAGACTACTGGTCTTTTCTCCAGGAGCGAACAGTTCAAGTCAGGAACTGGAAGTTCTTTTTGGTGAGACTTCGGCTTCAGTAACTTCCCAAATACTTTATTTTTTTTTTCCTGCGGCCATAAAAGGCCATCAATTTGTTTTTCTCCGTTAATACAGTCTGTTCATTAGGTTTAACTCTGTTAATTAAAAACAAAGTTATAAAGGGATAAATTTGTCAACTTGCCGCCTTCTACCATCAGAGAATTTATTCGCTCTGACCTCCTGTATAGTATGTCCTTAATCCAAATCTTTGTCTAAGACATTCTTTTCTACTCTTAAATATCTAGCACAAACTATGTGCTGCAAGAGATCTTTCCTGAAGTCCTCTCCTCCATGCTTCTTCCAATATGGTCTTTGTCACTTAGGATATTATATTGTAGCTTTTTTATTATTGTATTGACCTCTCTGAATCCCTTTCCCTGAAAAAGATCAGGGTTGGGACCAAGTCTGGTGTATCTTTGTGATTCCTACCCTGCTTTATCACTACTTAAGCTTAAACAGTTGTGGAAACATTGGGGAAGCTCTAACTTGCATCTACCCTTGGAGATAGGTTTTGATACCACTATGATTTATATGTGTGTGTGTGTGTGTGTGTTTAGAGAGAGAGAGAAAGAGAAGGAGAGTGTGTGTGCAAGTGGGGGCAAGGGGCAGAGGAAGAGAGAGAGAAAATCTTAAGCAGGCTCCAGGCAGGACGAAGCTGGACATGGACCTTGATCCCACCACCCCCAGATCATGACCTGAGCTGAAATCAAGAGTGGGATGATCAACTGAGTGAGTTACCCAGGTACCCCTAAGATGTGTATTTTTGTACGCCAAATCCTTTATTACATATTTGTACAGTTTGATGAAGCAAGAAAAAAAAAAAAGAAAAAAGAAAAACAAAACAATGTGTACAAGAAACCAAACAATAAAATAAAACTCTCTCTGATGAAGCAAGAAAAATTTAAGGTAAAAATCCACCGCACTTTTTCCCCCCTGGATTACATCTTAAGAATAGTAGTAAAAGAATGTGTTTGCTTTTCTTTCCACGTCTGTGGGATCTAGAATAGGCAAAAATGTATATTATAAAGAATTACACTCTTTAATTTGCAGAGGAAAGGCCATGGAAAATGATGTATTACAGACAGGTCTAATTCAGGAAAGCCCCACTGAGTACTGTCTTGGCTTACCCAGCACTACTGCCCTACATGTTGCTGGATGATTAAAGATCAGGGGAAGTCATATGATGTTCACAGAGATGGCTCAGTGCTAAGTGTGTACTTAGGTCACCAAACTTTTGTCTCCATGTCATCCCGTCCAATAATATTTACCGGATTATGCTCACAGGGCACTGCATTCTTCTAGGGTCATTTCTCTATGATGGAAACTGTTATAATTGGCAACATTTATGATAACTGGGTCGGAATAGCTAGGTAAAGTTGTTTACACAGTTGGCTAAATCACTGTGTATTATACCATGATTAGAGAGTGACCTGGAAAGACAGTGGCACTTGTCTTCTCTGTCTGACCACAGATCTTGGAGGTTATCCAGTCTCTATGGAAGTAAAGCAAAGAGAATTATTATTTGGGGGCAATGGGTATGGACAAATTTGTACATTCATTCAAGTAAAGGTAAACTGTGAGAGGACTACCAAATGATTTGGTGCTGGTGAGCAGGGAGGAGTATCAAAGTACCCCTGCTTGAGGACCCAATTCCTGAAATTTTCAAGAGTATGCTTACGTAGCATCAAGTTAATTCTATTCAGCTTGCCTAGCAGAATCTGATAACATAAGGCCACTGGTAGAGCTTTAAGAATGCAAGTGACACTTTTGCCAGAGGGCTGGAGATATTTAATTTGACGAAATGCTTCAAGACCCTTAAAAAGATGCTCTTTCAACTTTTTCACCTCTAGAAACATATTGGAAGGGAGCATTAAAAAATGTATATATATATATCAAGAACTTCAAAAGCCATGATGGAAGTAAGAGAGAGTGTGTATGTATTTTGCCGAATATATGTATGTATGTGTGTGTGTGTGTGTGTGTAATAGAATATATAGAGAATATTTAAAGTTAAAATATTAACAGCAGACTTGAAGAAATTATTTACAAAATATGTAAGAGACAAATGATTAGTTAAGAAATGGCTGTTTTAGCAGGGAACAAAATAGTCATGATGTATTCTTTCTTGGGGATTATAGATAATGGCCTGGAGCTACCTTAGATTTGGTAGGCAAGAAAGGTCTCTCTGAGAAAGTGATAACTACAGGCAATTTAGCAGCCTTCTTTTGGGGAATGAGAAGGGAATATTGGTGGAAGCATATTGGTGAAGAGATGGGGAAAGCAAGGCCTAAATCACCATTTGGTCTGTGATATTTCTTAAATTGGTATTTCTAGAGGCTACTAGGTGCCAGGAGCTGGACTAGATGCTTTGGTTGCTGTGAAAACATCTTCTTTCAGGTATCTCAGACTAATAGTGGGTGATGAAAAACAATGGCTAATTAAAAAAATTTTTTTATTCATGTGACTATCATTTAATCCTCAGAACAAAAAAATTACAATTAAGTGCATTTAAAAACAGTTTATAAAAGAGATTTGATCAATGTGTCATGTTGGTGGTGATAGTAATGATCCTCAGTAATGTTTGGAGGAAGGGCTATGCTGGGAATCAGGAAATGCCTCCTCTGGTAACTGGCTTTGGGACTGACTTCAGAAACATAAACAAGATTTGGGCAAATTATTGGTAGACAGTGAGGAAGGATGTCGAAGCCTGAGCAAAAGCACAGATGTAGGAGCTGGAGACAGAGTGGAGAAATGAGGGCTAGGTTGGTCTGGCTGTCATCTGGAGTACCCCAAGGAAGAAGGAGATGGGAGCTTAGGGTTATATCATAAAAACTTTAAATGCTGATATGAGGACTTTGAGATTCCTGAGGTAGGCAACATGGAACTGTTGGAGCTCAAATTTGTTAGCAGTTGAATAATTCAGTGCAATAAAACTTCATTGAACACCCATTATGTACCAGACACTATGATTGGTGCTGGGGACACAAAGATGAAAAAAGCATAGTCGCTGTCCTCAAGGACAGGAGAAAAACATGTAAATAATCTAAAGAAAAAATAATGTGATATCTATAAGGTGTGTGTGTGTGTGTATATGGCGGGGGTTCAGGGAAGACTTCCTTGGAGGAGGTGACATGTCATCTGAGTTATAAAGATTGAAAAGAATTTCGAAGGCACACAAGAAAGGAGAAGTGTTGGAGCGGTGGGAGAGAGAATGAAAAGAACCATTTTATTGGTGGGCTCTCCAGCTCTTGTCACATCTGAGAAGGAAGAATGAAAATAAAAAATTCTGTGATGTTCTAAGCCTGTGTTACTGGGAGGTGGTGATTTCATTAATAGAGGCAGGGAAGTCAAAGGGTCCGGAGGAAAGGGGAGGTTGGCGGAAGGGGGGAACACAATGATGCGTTTGTTTGGGAACACTGAGTTAATGAGAAATCACTGGGGAAGTAGTCAAGGTGGTTTCTGGGGGAAGGGAAGGTGAGAATTCAAGGATTCAAGGCTGTTCCACCATTGCTGAGAAGTGAAGAGAGATGGGTGAACCTCTCGCCCATTTTTTACTCGAGGCTCCCCTCTCCTACTAGCCTACAGCTCTAGCTCACTTTTTTTTTTTTTTCTGTGCACAATACTTCCTTCTGGAGAAGCCCTTGGTTTCATTCTTTGCCTCCTTACACTTTTAAAGGCTAAAATTCTCCCCCTCGCTAAAGCAATACCAAAAAAAATTGTTCATTTTTCGGTTTTGACACCTATAGCTTCAGTGTTATGGCGGGGGGAGGTGGATCCTGAAGCTAACACATCTTGACTTTTGGTGGGAAGATAAGAAGAATTTTTGCTTCAGCTCTACATACCGGCTGAACATTCTTCCCTGCCCCCCCCCCCGGAAATTTCTTAATTGTGTCTGATATTTGTGTTGAAAACCAATAAGGGAAGGTGAGCAAAGGAGATTAAAAATTAACGAAAGAAGAAAAACAAATGTGTAATGAGCATATGGAAATATGCTCAAACTAATGATTGAATAGGAAAATAAAAAGTAATAAGAGAATGCTACACCATAGTTCTGTCAGATGGCAAATAATGAAAAAAGCTAATTACATCTCCTCGTGTTGGCAAATCCTGGGGAAATAAGCGTTCTCCTATACTATTTGTGGGAGCGTATAATTGGCAGATTTTTTTGGAAGGCAATTGGCAGAATCTGTAAAAATTGTAAGGATAGTTACCTCATGTTTTAGTCATTCTACTTCTAGAGTTTTACCAACAGAGTGCAGAGACACACATATGACATTGTTCATTGCAGTATTGCCTGTAAGAACAAGAAAAAAATGTGAAAACATGTGTACTCATGAGGGGATGGATAAAAATAAATGACATAGCCGTGCACTGAGATACTTGCTGTTAGTACAAGGAGGCAGCTGGCTGACCGCGGCCAGCTGCAGCACCGTTGTGATCCACGCAGTGTTTGAACTGAGGCCTTGCTCTTCCTGTCCATCCCCAATGATGGACAAGCACTAGGGCTGGCCATTTCTCCTCCATGTGGGACTTTGTTAATGGGAATTCTTTGCTCCCAGGACCTCTTCTGGTTGGCTACGGCTTTGTCACATTTGCATTGTGGTATACGTCTCTCCCAGGTCAATTCTGCTTCCTATGCCCCCTTTCCTTCCACAGATGTCATGTATGCCACACAGTCTGCAAGCTTTCCCTACCCAGTATTGCTTCCTCCCTCTTAGCCTTTCACAGACCATCCCCCAGCCAACCCAGCTGGGAGCTGCAGAGCAAACATTTCTCAGTAGAGGAGTCCTGCTCTGGGCAGAGATAGAGGTCATTCCCCTGGTCCTTGAATGGATATATAACAGGGATTTACAAACTTGGCAATTGGCATTTGAAAAAATCCCACATTAGGTCCATAGTCTATGGGATTAGAGAGCTGTCATAGTGGGGAAGGCCAAGTATAAACCTCTGAACATGCCTCCAACTAAAGTAGCAAATACAAACCAATATGGTATCCTGCTAGGAATGATGGAGTTTAGTTCCATCCTTATAAGTATTTCGAGAGTATTGGTTCCATCATTTCTCCACTGAATTCAACTGTGGAAACTGGGTAATTCCTTGAGAATAACTGTAGGCTATTAGAAACCAATTGAGTGGTGGCCCTACATTGCTACACATAGTATTTTTGCTAGAGCAAATCAATATGGCTCCAGGTACATAATATTCAGCCACTGATTTGGTGAGCATATGCTTTGTTTCTCCTCCAATCCAAAAACAAAAAAACCCAAAAAACCTAAAATCAAAAAACTCAGACCCTCTTGCATTCCTCTCTCAGCATCTGCTTACCAGAGGACCTAGACTGATATCATCTGTTTTAGAAAATTCTCCTTTATATTTTGTTAATTGTAAAACATATCACAGGCCAACATGTATATAGTAAGGTCTAATTTCTATTTAAGAAAAAAATAAAGAAAAACTATATATATGAATGTGGGTTGATGTATGCATGTAAAAAGACTGGGAAGGAGCCCTACCCAACACTCCATCATGGTACTGAAGGTGCGTAGAAAGGAACTCTCCCTTCTTACTTTATGCCTCCATATTACATTTTCCAAGAAGCATGATTCAGTGCTTTATACACTAAAGCCAGTAATAGTTCTTGACCAACGAACAGCGTATAAAATACACTGCTCTAGGAAAGGTTGTTCCCTCTCACTTATTTGACGTTTTTTGGCCATTTTTTTTTTAACCCCTAGACCCCCCTGCTTCATTACTTCTTTCATTCTCACTTCTTTCATTTCATCCTCTTCTTGTCCTTTCACTGCTTCTATCTCTTAACCAATGAACAGACATGTTATTTTCCCTGTGAGTCTCCCCCCCCCCCCCCCCCCCGGCTATCTCCCCTGAGATAATATGAACTCACGTCTTCCCTAAGCCTGTTCCTGGTGGGATCTTTCTCCCCCAGGCTGTCATAACACATTGAGAAACAGTGAACAGTGACCATCTGGCTCCACATAGTTCAGCTAAATGGCTGTCTGGGCTCTGTGTTACACTGTTGGACTTCAGAGTCTACCTAGGCCAGTCCTCTTATGCCTCAAGTCCTGATTTAACTCAGGTAGGACCTGACATTCCCTCCTGCCAACTCATACATCTTTGACTAGTTTCTTCTCCAGATTGATTTGTATATTCCCCCAATCTGACTTAGTTTCTCACTTTCTTTGCCCTTCCTCCAAACACTTCCGTTTTGCTTTCTGGAACTCAGCGTTTGTCCTCAAACTTCCTACCTACACAATTTCTTCTCCGGGTATTCCTTTTATATTCTCATCACAACTTGAGGACACCATGTCTCATAAGACTTCTTAAGTGTAGATGGCTTTGCTTCTCAGCTCAAAGTATTTCATGGTTTGAAGGCAAGTTGGATGTCATCCTCTTCCCACACTTAGTTTATTACTTCTCTGCATTCAAAACGTTACTGCTGCTCCATTCTCCTTTAAAATCACAGGACCTTTGAAGACAAGACATCAGACAACACCACCAACTACATTTAATTGTTACCCTATATGGAGTACTTGACTGCTTCCTTAGTAGCCATGGTTCCTGTCATCATTCTTGTTGATTTCAACATCACTGTGAATAATCCATCCATACTTTCACACCTCAGTTCATCAATCTCCAGCTTATCAATATCTATCTACAGTTCACCAATATCTATCCATTCCCATGACCACACCCTAGAATTTAGCTTCACAAAGAATATCACCACATCCAAAATATCTAAAACAAACATGTCATTCCCTGTATCCCACCTCCCATGCTCCTACAGTATTTGACTCAACGGTCAAACTCACTGAGACTCCTATTTTGCATTTTTTCATACTTCATATGCCTTCTCTTTTCCTCTTTCCCAGTGTGGTTTCCATGGTCCTACACTATGATTATATTCTTAGGAAAATTCTTAACTCTCTCTCTGTTTTACCTACTGAGTGAACCAACCCTAGTTAAGTCATTCTAAATATATAAAGTGTGCACAAATTTCAGTCTAGAAATGCCAAATATGCAAGTGTTAACATTTTCTTTTCTTTTGCTTTCCCATAAGTCAGGTTACTGTCTATTCTGAGGCCTTTTAATTAATGCGAGATTTTACCATTCTTTCCCCCAAGGCTGCATCTATGTTCCCAGTAGCTCTAGTCCCAAAGTATTGAGGCAGGTGGCCATCTAGTGCTTGGTGTCTTCTAGCCATGCTAGCATCCATTGAGATGTTTCTCATTGAATCTGCTCCTAAATTGTTGGTTAATGCAAATTGTAGCCCTATTATCCTTCATTCCCATCTAAAAGACCTAGTCAAGTCTGGTTCTTTCTGTCTCTGTGGCCCCTGTCTGCTCTTGGGTACACGGGCAGCATTTCATTCAGCTGTTCTTTTTAATTTTTATTGTATTTATTCATTCATTCATTCTTTCCAGGAAGAGAGAGAGAGAGTGGGGGGAGGGGCAGAGGGGGAAGCAGACTCCCCACTGAGCAGGGAGCCTGATGTGGAACTCGATCCCAGGACCCTGGGATCATGACCTGAGCCAAAGGCAGATGTTTGACTGAGCCACTGAGGCATCCTGCGTTCTGTTGTTCTTGAAACATACTAGACCATAGTCTCATATCCCATCCTCCTCAGTGCCCCTTTGTTATGACTGTACACGTTGGGCTGCAGAAAACTCTAGAAGGCTGATTTAGGCCTGTCTGCCTCGTTCCCCATGCAGCCATTTCTACCCTTGCTATGTTCCTAGAGTTTTGCTGAAGAAAATGAGTTTCAAAGGTCTAGGCCTTGGAGGGATTTGGAGCATAGAAAATATGCAATAAATCACATCAAGTTTCCCACTATTACCTCTCGAACTAAAAGAAAGTCTATAGTTTGGGGGTGCAGAAGAAAATTAAAGTTGAAGAAAACTTGACAACAACTCAAATGAAACTTAAGAGGGGTTTAGTGGATGAATCACAGAAACCATACGTAGGTTTTTATGGATCTGAGAAAAAAGAAAACATATATCATAATACCTCATTAAAGCAGATCTCCCAAACATGTATAAGTATTTTTGGCTTCCATTGTGAATCATGGTTCAGCTGTCCAAATAAGGAAAGGGGTCATGGGATAATAAGAAATGTTAGTGGAAAACATACATGGTTAATATTTTTAATGTTATATGTGCAGACATATGCATAAACATACATATAAAGAAAGTACCCCAGAATGTCCATAGTGGTTATTTGGGGGGGGGGGCTAGATATATCAGTATTTACATTTGCTTTTCTTGTGCTTTTCCAAATGTTAAACAATGAAACTTGTGTTACTTCTTTATTATAGGAAAAACAAATGTTATTTCAAAAGTTGAAATGCCAATAGATACAGCAAAAGAATACGTGAACGAATTTGGCATATATCCATTCAGAATAGGCTTTTTGACCAAATTGGAAGGCAGAAACAGGGCAGAGAATTGGATCAGTGCTCTCCTGCCTTCTATTCTAACCCCCTTGGGTATACTGAGAGGCCAAGAGACTCCAGGCCTGAGGAGCCCATAATCAGCTTTTTCTCTCCCTTATCGTCCCTGCCCATTGCCTTCTGTGGACTGACATTGAACCACTGTCAGCTGAAACTTTACTTCCATGCCTGTGGCTTGTTCTTTTTCTCTGATTGCTGATCATTGCCTAAATGTCCTGAGATTATCGCCAAATAAGACATTTCTTCTTCTTCTAACCCTCACCCCCTTCCGGCCCCTGACCCCACATGGTGTCCAAACAGGAATCTCTTATTTGGAAAACCCAAACACTGAAAGTTAAAACTAAAGTCCAGCCTTGGTTTGTGTAGAACTGACTGGCTGCCTTAGACGAGATTTCCTGGTGTTCCAGATAATAAAAGGAACACAAATCAGGCACCAGGTCATCTGAAAGACAAATTTTGGAGGTCACTTCCTTTTGTGATTTCTTTGCTTAACCCAGTGCAGGGGGGATGGTCAAAACCATGTCAACATCCCATGGAATATCCACTTGAAAATGAGCAAATTTAGTCAGTTATACACACATTCCTTGTTGCCTGGTTAATTCAATCAATTCTTGAGTACTGGCCTATTAGTATAGGCGACACATTTTATGTCTATATGTTGCTAAAAAACCCAAAATTCAGCTAAGTAGATTTTGAAGATCTGTTTAGCTTTATTAAACCATTCATGAACTGGGCAGCATCCCATCCAGCAAGTAGAGGGAAGCTCTGAAGAGTCATACAAAATGGAAGGTTTTTATAAAAAAAGGGTGAAATAAGAAAGTTACTAGCAAAGGAAAAGGATTGTTTCCAGGGAGTCCACTTTCCCTTAGAGGAAAAAGCAAGGGGCCTTATCACGCAGATTACATTCTTAACTTGAGGAGGAGGGTGGGGATGAAGAGGGCCCAAGTGGCAGACTCATAAGCACTGAAGGGAAAATTCCTGACCAGTTGGTTAAGAGTGCATTTCTGGGAAGCTTGAAACTGCAATTAGGTCAGATGTTAAGCCCCAGTTTGGGAACTCAGTCTAAGTGATACCATTTTGGATCTGTGATTTTCCTTTTAACTATGCTTAGCTGTAAAAGGATAGATAACCAGATGTCACACTAAAATTTTCTTTGTTTGAAAAGACGTTTAAGCAAGTACATGTTGTGCAAGTTCTTCCCTCTTGGCGGGGGCTGACACCACCAACAATAGATCATAACATCCTTTCCTGTTAGGTCTGGTTTGGCCCAGGATTCTTCTCAACACAGCATTCTAGAAATCAGTGAATCAGTGTCGGATTTGGAAGATGTAACCCCTTGCTATCCCAGGGCTCGAGATCCAAGCAGCCTCTACCTTTTGCCCACAACAGGACCCCTGCCCCCACCCTCCCCTTTCCATTTGGAAAAACTGCCCCTGAGTGAAACTGGCAACTGCAAGTGTGAAAATCCTTTGTTAATCCAGCACTTTCTCTTGCAGAGGAAAAACCGAGGCAGGAGAGTCATTAAGTCACCTAGGACACATAGCTAGTAGGAAACGTGAGTTTTCTAAATCTCAGTTTAAAAGGGAATCTTTGCCACACTCTTCTGCGGCTTGGAAAATTTAAGATTTTTTACATTAGTCTTTCTGACCCTTTATTTTTATTTTATTTATTTATTTTTTAAAAATATTTTATTTATTTATTTGACAGAGACAGACAGCCAGCGAGAGAGAACACAAGCAGGGGGAGTGGGAGAGGAAGAAGCAGGCTCCCAGCGGAGGAGCCCGATGAGGGCTCGATCCGGGAACGCTGGGATCACGCTCTGAGCCAAAGGCAGACGCTTAACGACTGCACCACCCAGGCGCCCCTATTTTATTTTTTTTAAGATTTTATTTATTTGACAGAGAGAGACACAGCGAGAGAGGGAACACAAGCAGGGGAAGTGGGAGAGAGAGAAGCAGGCTTCCCGCTGAGCAGGGAGCCCGATGCGGGGCTCGATCCCAGGACCCTGGGATCATGACCTGAGCCGAAGGCAGACGCTTAAGGACTGAGCCACCCAGGCGCCCCTTTTCTGACCCTTTAGAACTAAGAATGCCTGGTCCTCCCTGGTCCAAACCAGGCAACTATATAAAACTGAGTTCAGGGGTGCCTGGGTGGCTCAGCTGGTTAAGCATCTGCCTTTGGCTCAGGTCATGATCCCAGGGTCCTGGAATAGAGCCCCGAGTCAGGCTCCCTGTTCAGAAGGAAGCCTGCTTCTCCCTCTCCCTCTGCCCTCCCCCCCCACTCATGAGCATGCACAGGTGCTCGCTCTCTTTCTCTCCCTCTATCTCAAATAAATAAATAAAATCTTAAAAAATATCAAACTGAGTTCAAAAACAAACCAAAAAGAACTGGAAGATATGGGGAGTGAAATAAGTCAATCAGAGAAAGACAATTATCACATGGTTTCATTCATATGTGTGATATAAGAAACAGGGCAGAGGACCATAGGGGAAGGGAGGGAAAACTGAATGGGAAGAAATCAGAGAGGGAAACAAACCATGAGAGACTGTGTGAAACAAACTGAGGGCTGCCAAAGGGAGGTGGGTGGGGGGATGAGGTAACTGGGTGATGGGCATTAAGGAGGGCACGTGATGTGATGAGCACAGGGTGTTATACGGAACTGATGAATTATTAAACTCTACGTCTGAAACTACTGATGTATTATAAATTGGCTAATTGAATTTAAATAAAAAAGACACAAAAAGGTGCTGGAAACTCAACAGCTTGTTTCTTCGAGGATGTTGATTTTTTTTTTCTGGTGTCCTTCGTATGTAGAGCATCCGTTAGACTTTGCCAGAAAGTAACTACACTATCTTTAGCTTTCACAGTAATCACACAGACACACTTTCTGCTTTCAGTCTCTTGAAAACTAAATGTGAACATCCGACAATGCAGAGTTTGGGTGACATGTTTATGCTCTTGACTGGTGAAAGGGGCCTGGCTGTATTTCACTAGTCCGCGCTGAGTCCAGAGAACAAAGATGTGGGGCTCCCCTTCTGTGTTCTTTCTTTCAGCCCTTTTATAATAGTGTGCCCCACTGTCTCTGGCAACAAATAGGCACCTCAGAATGCACTGTATATTGGAACGAAAGGATTGTTTTCTTATGCTACAGCCCTAATTCATAGTCCCACTTCCTGTTTAAAAATAAAAATCAAGTGATTCTTCCCCATACACAGTTTTCATCAACATTGTGCTGGAAGGAAGAAATACAGCCCATCCTGCAGAAGCTACCAGATGCTGGGCCTCTCCCTGGCTAAGTGGGTAAAAGGTCAGTCCCACACCCACAGCCTGGGCTGTTCCTGCTGGCGGCTGGCAGTGGAGTCAACAAGGGGAAGTTTAGTAGGTGAAGGGTCACGGCTGTGGACCAGCAGGCACTTTCCATGTGTCAGCTCTCAGGCATCTAGTTTCTGCTCATGGAAATCAAGCTTACTAGGGGAAAGGTCACACAGACCAGAGGCAGCTCTATAATAACTCGGGCCTGCCTCGACATTGTGTCCAAGGCACGAGGCCAAGCGCTCAGGCCTCCTGGCCTTTAGGGATTCTGCTGCTCAAGTGGAAAAACAGAGATTGTAAAGTGCTTTAAAGATCATTCTGTACCGAATACGGCAAACTGATAAACAACCTATGGAGTGACTAATTTGTATTATGCAGAATAACTTTCCCCGGAGAGATTCTTTGGACAAGTGCATTGCAATACTGGATCTTACTAGTTGCTTACATTAGGGCAATGGTTCCTAATCCTGGCCACACATTAGAATTACTTAGAGAGCTTTTACAAATGACTGCTGCTTGCTTGCTACCAGTTGAATCACTCTCTAGCCAGGGGACAGAGCCATCTTAATTGTTCTAGTGTCTGAGGTGGTTCTCATGGACAGCACGGCTTTAGAATCCTTAAAACATTGCCGTTTGAAATGACCCCAGATAACAGAGAAATTCTCCATGTTCTACAGCAGTGTTTTTCAGATTATGGGTCATGACCAATTAGTGGATCATGAAATCAGTGTAAAGGGTCACAACTAGCATGAACATGTAATAGAATAGAGGAAAAAAAGCATACTTGTGTTAAGTGAGATTTGGGGATGGGGGGCGGTGTCAAACTTGTTTCAGATCTGTCTTGGATCATGATATAAGAATACCACTATTCTAGATTCTAGGAATAAAAGCTTTGCTGCCCCAAACCCCAATGGAATTGTTCTAATTCAAATTGGTTGTTGGCTTTTTAAACAGTTTTGCTGATTCTACAGGATGTTGTGGCTGTGAGTTGGGAAGCCTGCCATGATGTTATTTCAGACAGGGTTATGCAAACACTTCCTCCTAGATGGTTCCCACAGTTTATAAGCATTTCCTCTGGAAACATCAGGGATGTAAAGAGAGATGTCACGACAAATACTCCAAGGTGAATTAATGGCGAAATTCAAATGAGAGAAAAGTTGGTTGCCTAGAAGTCTGGATGGAAACTTGCCCAGTGTGAGCTCTGCTCTAAGAAACTGAGCAAGCTAGGAAACAGCCAGGATACCCTTCTGACCTGTGGTGTTATGGGGTGGTAAACAGGCTGTCACAGACAATGTCTAGAATCAGCCAAATGGTAGGATTCAGAGTCTGAGCGGAAGAGGTGTCTCCACTGGAGATGCTGAGCCGCAGAAGAGAGGACGATGGAACTGCTGTTAGAAAATGAACCCAGGGGCGCCTGCGTGGCTCCGCTGGTTAAGTGTCTGGCTCTTGGTTTCGGCTCAGGTCATGTTCTCAGGGTTACGAGATCAAACCCCAAGTGTTGCTCCACACTCAGCGCAGAGTCTGCTTGTCCCTCTCCTTCCTCCTCTGCCTCTTCCCCCACTCGCACTCACTTGAGCTCTCCATCTCAAATAAATAAATAAAATCTTAAAAAAAATAAAAAAAGAAAGCAATCATATAGAGAGAATTATGATAGTGATGAGGGGCTTCAATTTTTGCATAGCCTCTTTTTCCTTGTCCATTAATGTCCTTGCTTCTTTCTTATTTTTTGATTTTCTTTTAAATGAGTGCTTCTGGGTTATGTTACATCCTTGGCTCCTAAAGGACACGATGTTTCAGGATGGGAGCAGTTAGAGAATCTACAGCCCTACATCAATTTGAAAGGAAGTGGGAGGCCAGAGAATCATTACATATATACACGAAGAACCTGAATGACTGAAGTTTCCATGTTTTATTCTGATATTTTGACACAAAATTTAAGGAAATCCTTTTTTTTTCTGCCTCTACAATAAGGAGAAAGAATTAATATAATGTACTCTGTCCTTCAGGAAATGCTGTCTAATGGTTTAATCCACTAGTTTCACTATTTTGGTTTATGAAAGATTTGGGCAAAATAAGTGTCTAGTAGTGTTTGCCCTTTCTCAGGAAAAGAGGATTTGCTGTGTTCTGGCAACTAAAGAAATAATTAAAGCTAATTTCTCCATGGACCTTGGAAAAAGTGGCAACAAATAATGGATTTGTCCTTCCAAAATGTTTCAAACAAACATCTTATCAGTCACTTATCAGCCACAAACCCATTCAAGGCAGTACCAGCCCAGCCATAGGTGATTTTTCTCATTAAAGTAGTATTAAACTGTTGTTTCCAGATGACATAGGAGACATATCAGACACACAACACCTGAAAGAAGAATTGGTGAAGTATTGATTTTTCATCAGTCAAAAAGCTTACTAAGCAGATGAAAAATAATTTGCCTTCACAGTGACATTTTCCTAAGGTCTTGCTAATAGTCAAAGGCATTGTTTTTCCTTAAACACTCAAACTTTAATTACCAGAAAAGGTTAGCATCAAAACCAAGGACATGCTGGTAAATTAGAGGTCATATCAGAAAAAGAAAATTTAAGTTTGAGTGGATATTTTATTTTGTCTCTGCCTCCCCCCTTAACTTCTTCCCCCTTCCCCACATGGTCATACTTTCCTATGTTCACATTAATTCTGTTAGCAACAATATGTAGATAAGGGGATCTCAGTCTATTTATATCAGTGAATGAAATTGTTCAGCTGAAAAAAGAAGCAGTATTTTAATAATAGAAAAAGATGAGTTGAAGGCATGGGGATACTGGGCTCTGTGTTCTTTTGATACTGTCAGGGAGGAAGAATTTCCTCTGCTCTTTAAGGTCCTTCTAGCTGGACTAAGGATCAAATTGACATGAGTGAGATTAACAGGAGAAAAATCAAATTTAATTTTGTACAAACCGGGAACCCACGTAGACATAAAAATTGCAAAGACAGTCAGGCAAAACCAGGTATATATGTTACTCGGAACTAAGGAGAATGGGAGGGAGGGGAAAGTTGAGGGTAGGGGTCTGGGAAGGAATGCAATTCACAGGAAGACAAAAAAGTAAATGTTTGGTAAACAAAGGTTTGTTGGACCAGACAGAAACAATGGGATATAGATAACTTTGATCAAAGGGGCATTGCTGGTTCTTCCCTGTCTACCATACCTAGTTCATGTTATAATGTAGTTACCTGTGGTGATAGCTCTCTTCCTGGAGCAGTTCCTCTACTGAAATTCTTTTAGGCAGTTGTGGAAAGGTAAAGAGCTTTTCCTGAGTCTGCTGCGTTTTGATTGCTTTTAACTCAAAATAATCTTCATGCCAAAGTTGCCCATTTGGGGCAGCCTGCCCTTGGCCCCTACAATACTCATTCACTGAGAGTCTATGAAAAAAACTCATTTGATGACTCTAGGTCCCAGTTTTCACATTGATAGATTAACTGTTATTGTAGATAACTTCTAAGGTGCATTCCACTCCTAAAATATTCTTGTTTGCCCATTATTAATTTAATTTTTTTAAAATGTGATTCCATTATTGACTTTAAAGTTCTCACTGACTGAGTCTGAGTAATTGTTGCCTTCCCCACATTGAGAAAGAATCTTTGATAAGGGTTTATTTAGTATAAGCTCCTTCCTCCAGCAAAGACATCTTTATGGGATCCCAGGCCAACAACCATCTCATTACTGCTAGTTACTCTCTATCATATCACCTTGGAAATATTCTTCAAGGCACAATTGTCTTTCTAATCTTATTTATTTGTTTACTTGTTTCTCATCTGACCTGCCTACTATACTGTAGGCTTTTCTGTCTTGTTCACATGTGATGAGTGAATGGATGAACCAGTAAAAGCCAGGTTGCAATGTGGCTGACAGAATTGACATCAATTTGGGGTTTCCAGCTCCCACTCTTTCAGCCCTCAGAAACTTACCCTGTCTGTCTCTTTCACCCATTACATTTGTAAATTACTATATGGGAGTAAGGCTTATACACAGAATCGTTAAGCCCATTCCTTTGGAGAAGCCATCTCTTTCCCTACTTTAATGAGAATTGGGATTCTCTGAAACTTCTATGTTCATCCTTTCATGGGTAAGAGATGATTCAGGATTGGGTAATGGGGGAATTATTAAGAAGATTGCTTCTTTCTGTAATTTCCTCTCTAGCCTTTTAGATGGGTAATTAGCAACAGAATATTGGTTTTCTTAGGTTGTTGCCTAGTAGCATAAACTTGGCTAAAGCAGTCCTGCTGGCTTTCTAGAAAAAGGCTTCTTTTACTGGTGTTTATCATTCAGCTGCTGAAATTCACACTGGGTGAAACTTGGCATGACAGCTCTCAGCTCAGTTGCAACTTAGAAGAAAACAGATTCTGCTTTGCTTAAATTGTTTTCGATTGACTGGGTAAGAATAAATTAAAGGTTCTTGTAGGTAATAGCTTCTGAATTCAATTAAAAATATCATCAGGCAGCTGCTTCTTTTTTTTTCTGAAAGTACAGAAATGATTTTGAGCTACTTAATTGATTTTCTTATGAAGTTTTATGACTGGCAGATTTAGCCTAATTCTTTCTCAACATTTTTCACTCGTACCAATATAGGAATAGAAAATGGGAATCAGAAAAAAAGTTCTAATTATCCTGCTATGGTAAGAATCTCAGAGTTATAAAATCTTAAAGGTCAGTCAATCCATCTCCTCACTTGTTCATTCATTCAAACATTGATTCATTGATCAAACATTTATCTTTTAATTTGGGCCAGGTTCACTGAACAAACATTTGATACTTATCACACTTCGGATTTTTTGTTTACAAAAAACCTAGTTTGCTAGTCTGCACATTTCAAGCAGCCTGGGGCCCTGTGTGTTTTATTTACTGCTGTACACTAAGTGCCAAAAATAGTGGACTTTTGATAACATTTGGTAGAGATAGGAAGGAAGGGAGGGAGGGAGGGAGGGAGGGAGGAAGAAGGGAAGGAAGGAAGGGCAGGCTCATTTTGCTCGGCCTAATGGGGTATTTGCATTTGCTCAAGTCACCGAGGCATGCCTGAATTTACTTGGCTCTTGGCTTTATAGGTTCACAGAGTTAGTATTATAAGCTAACCAGTATCTGAAAGTCAAATTCAAAAGACTCAAACTTGCAATGCAGACTCATATCTGGAATGCCAAACATGCTCTTACCTTTGTACCTGCTGTTACCCTCTGCCTGGAACCCTTTCTCTAATTACTTATGTGATTCTCACCCTCTTCATTCAGATCTCAACTTACATGTCTTAAGTACATGCTTAGTCAATTTTTGTTAAATGAATGAAGTGTCTCCCCAGATGTGTCATCCTCTTTGCTCATTTTCTATCTTTAGAAAATTTTAGGGGGGAAAAGTGATCAAGAGCAGGAAGCATTGTATTGCTATAATGGTATTCATGATAAAGAATGCACTTATCAATAATACACACTTTTGTTCTGTTGATGTCATTTTAGAGACATCTTAGTCTATCATTTACCAACTTGGGGCTCATAAGGCCAAAAAGGTTCTTGGAGCTCTTTTTAATATCTGCATTTCAAAAAGGCTAATGAAACCATGCAGTTATCCTTAATAAAGCTATAGGGGAAAACTAAGATAGATGATACAGAGGTTGCAAAACTTTTCCAGATTATAGTGATTTGGTAATTTTTTCATAATATTCCTAGGCCAAAAGAAATTTCTAACAGTTCTGTTTATTAAATATATCCACACAATTTGATAGTTTATGTGGTATCTGAAAGAAATTGCCATGTTTCCCTAGAAAATTTAAAATGTCTTTCAGTTCTCTTGTGAATTTGTTGCAATATTCTGGGGTGCCTTGGCACACAGTTTGGGAACCATGGAGCTGACCAAAATTTCCAAATTGTGTCTTTACCATATTACTAAGACCAAGTTATCATAATGCCAGCTTAATTTGGCCATTGATGACATCAAAGAAATAACTAGGACAAGAGTACTGAGCCAAATGCAACTCTCAGAGCACAAGTCATGTGGTTTTAGTGTTTGACTTAAATGGGTTGAATCCTGCCACAATGACGGCCAATATTAAGCAACCAAGAGTTCTGTGTCTAAAGAACTGGATTCTTAGTTATTCTTGTTTATTAATAGCCTTTCAGTTCTTATAGCAATTTATGTGATTTCATAATACTACTGTAAACTTTGCTGCTAATAAATCATTTCCAATCTACATTAAGGTTGACAAAGGATAGTAATAATATGGGCAGAACAAATTGTTTATTGCTTAATACATAAGTAGCTTTTTTGGTGGACAAAATCTTTTAAAGACTCCACTGACATGGGGGGTGCAGATGAAATACATTTTGAAAAGTCAGTCACATTGGTGGTGAAAAGTTTGTGAACAATTGCTCTAGTCTTTTCATTATATGGGATTCACCTTTGCCTGATTAGTGAAGCATTTACAAATTCACTTTAGGGAGAGAGAAAGGGTAGATGCCGCCTCTGCCGAAGACTACTTGATTTCATTATGTGGTGATTTTGATGAGAAGTGCTGTCAGGGGGGTGACATTTTTTGATCTTCCTCCGAGACTTTGGACCAAATTCCTATGCAGATGGTCCCTGACTTAAAATGGTTTGACTTTCGAGTTTTCTACTTTATGATGGTATGAAAACGATATACGTTCAGTAGAAACTGTATTTCGAATTTTGAATTTAGATATTTTCCTGGGATGTTAGTGGTAGGATAGTCTTGTGATGCTGGGTAGCAGCGGTAAGCCACAGGTCCCTATCAGCCATGCACTCAGGAGGGTAAACAACCAATATACTTATGAGCATTCTGTACCTATGCAACGATTCCATTTTTCACTTTCAGTTCAATATTCAGTAAATTACATGATATTTGACACTTTAATTTAATAGGCTCTGTGTTAAATGATTTTACCCAGCTGTATACTAATGTAACTGTTCTGAGCATATTTAAGGTAGGCTAGGCTAGGCTAGGCTAACTTATGATATTTGGTGGTTTTGGTATATTAAATGCAGTTTCAATTTATGATATTTTCAGTTTATGGTGGGTTTATTGAGATGTAATCCCACAGAAAGCCAAGGAAATTCTGTACACATAAACCAACTTCTGCAGTGGGTGATTGAACTTCAGAGTCTAAGGATAGTTTAAAGCAATAATTAGCTTCCTATAGTATGAGTTTGGGACTCTGCTTTTTTTTATTCATAAGATTGGATTTTGAAAAAGATAGCTTATGCTTTCCTTCTCATTTTGGTGCTGTAACAAAGATTATAGCAGAAGTTAATGAAATGGAGAATAGGAAAAAAAATAGAGAAAAAATCAAAGAAATAAAAACTCCTTTTTTGAAAAATCAACAAAATTGGCAAAAACTTACGCTAGACTGACCAAGGAAGAAAAGAGGACTTAACTTATTAAAATCAGGAAGGAAGGTGGGGACATGACTATCAACCTTACAGAAATAAAAAAGAATTAAAAAGAAATAGTATGAAGAATCAAGTGACAATAATTAAGTAACTTGGATTAAATGAAGAAGTCTTACAAAAGCATGAACTACCAAAACTTACTCAATAAGAAATACAAAATCTAAATAGACCTATAACATGAAAAGAAATATAACTAGTCATCAAAAAAATATGCACAAAGAAAAGCCCAGGCCTAGACAGTCTTACTGGTGAATGCCACCAAACATTTAAAGAATGAATACCGACTCTTCATAAACTCTTCCAAAAAATTCAAGAGGAGGGAACAATTCTTTTTTCTTTTTTTAAAGATTTTATTTATTTATTTATTTATTTATTTATTTATTTATTTATTTATTGGAGAGAGAGAGAGAGAGAGCATGAGAGAGCATGAGCAGGGGGAGGGGCAGAGGGAGAAGCAGATTTCTCGCTGAGCAGAGAGCAGGATGCAGGGCTCAATGTGGGGCTTGATCATGACCTGGGATCAAGACCTGAGCTGAAGGCAGAGACTTTTTTTTTTTAAGATTTTATTTTATTTATTCATTCAACAGAGATAGAGACAGCCAGCGAGACAGGGAACACAGCAGGGGGAGTGGGAGAGGAAGAAGCAGGCTCATAGCGGAAGAGCCTGATGTGGGGCTCGATCCCAGAATGCCGGGATCACGCCCTGAGCCGAAGGCAGACGCTTAACCGCTGTGCCACCCAGGCGCCCCTGAAGGCAGAGACTTAACTGACTGAGCCACCCAGGTGTCCTGAGGAGGAAACAATTCTTTTTTTTTTTTTTTAATGATTTTTTATTATATTATGTTAGTCACCATACAGTACATCCCCGGTTTCCGATGTAAGGCTCGATGATTCATTAGTTGCAGGAGGAAACAATTCTTAATTCATTCTATGAGACCATTTTTATGTTGATACCAAACCCAAAGACATCAAAAGAAAGGAAAACTATGGACCGATATCTCCTATAAATGTGGATGCAGCAAACCAAATTCAATACTAGCAAACCAAATTCAATACTAG
The DNA here is from genome assembly GCF_017311325.1 of Ursus maritimus. Lineage (NCBI taxonomy): Eukaryota > Metazoa > Chordata > Mammalia > Carnivora > Ursidae > Ursus > Ursus maritimus. The sequence continues at coordinate 66,950,103 of NW_024425563.1, read as the reverse complement.
CAAACTAAATTCAATACTCGCAAACCAAATTCAGCAACATATAAAAAGAAATATACACGTTAACCAAGCAGGATTAATGCAAGTTTGGTTTCTACATCTGAAAATCAATTAATGTAATATGTCATATTAATAAAATAAAAGACAAAATCCCACATGATCATCTTAATAGATGTAACAAAACCATTTGACAAAATCCAATACCCTTTCATGATAAAGACACTTAAAAAAATGGGAATAGAAGTGCACTTTCCCAACCTGATAAAGGACACCAAGAAAAGCTCACAGCTAATATTATATAAGACTGAAGGCTTTCCCCCTAAAATCAGACAAAGATGTCTTCTCTCATCACCTCTAGTCAACATTGTACTGGAGATTCTAGCCAGTGCATTTAACCAAGAAAGTGAAATAAAGGCTTCAGGATTGTGTGTGTGTTGGGGGGGCGGCGGTGCAGGGGGTGGGGTGGCAGAGTCCAGTTGGCTGGCAAGTCTTTCCTCCTTTTCCTCCTCTAGTTAGGTAATTTGTGACCAACAGAAGAGCGAGTTATTGAAATGCAGGTGTCATGCTCTCAGTACTGTTCATCCCCATGGCGCTTTACCCCCTCTTTCCATCCTCTGGGTCTTACACTTCTCACTCCTGTTCTCTCTCCCTATTGGTAGTGACCCCCTCATTGACTGGTAGACGCTGGGTGAGGAGCAAAAGAGCTATTCATATATCATTGTCATGGCACCATTTGGTGGTTAGTTACATCTAATGAAGAGTCATTGACAATTATCGCACATAGATTTTTGCCTCTTTTTAAAATCATAGTGTATTCAATACATAGCTTGAATATAAGATAAAATGACCAACTGTTGGCCCAACTTTGGAGAAACAGGTCTTCTATAAATTACACAATGTACCTAGCTCAAAGACACAGAGAATACACAACTCATTGCTCCTTCTGATATAAATATGATACTGTTGAGTGCCTTTTCACATCACCTACCAAGTTCCCATGCAATACCCTCTTAGAAAACCCCCCTCTACCAAGATCCAAAGTGTGGCCTCACTGGATGGTGACTATGGGTATAGTGAAGTGATGCATTATTCTTGCCTCAATGACTTGATTCATTACCTCAAACTTCATTCTCTTCCTTAGGTCATACTGTTTACTTTTTTCTTCTACCTGGTGAAGGACTACTGCTTTCACCGCATAACTCATTTTGAGCATTGACGTCAATGACTTGCTGACTTGCAGGCAGTTGGTGGAGATCAGCTCACGGTTCTATCATTCATCTGCTTGAACAATCACAAACAGAAAGCCAAGCAGACCCCTTTCCGTACTTGTGCTATATTTATTCTTAGCACTCTACTGAGACTTGGCAACAGCAAATGGAACCAGGAGTTATTTTGTTTGGATTAGGTCAACAGTCATCCTCTGAGATTTTCATCTATCTTGTTTGTTACGGTGCATTGGTCTGTGTTCCAACATTCCATCCAAATCACAAATGGCTTGGATAAATCCATCTTGATAAATGACAAGTAGAGCTGAATCATTGATATTTATTTTATTTTCAAATTCACATTTAAATCAATCATTATTAATAAAATGACATTGATGTATGTCAACCAACATTATTTCTTAGTTAAGAAAATAGGGTTTGCAGACTCAAAGAATTCCAGTTCCCTAAATTATCCAGAGATAGGCAAGTATGCAGCTGCTTAAAAACACCATTCTTACTGCTTTTAGAATTTCAGTTATTCTGAGAAAGGTGTTATTATTTCTTTTTTTGATATGTTAAGTTTAGTACCTTTTTCTTTTTAAAGAAATAAAATAGGGAAATGAGACGTACTCTGGAATGAAGCTAGGCTCCTCTTACTTAAGTTCCTGTGTAGGTCTTTGGCCATACTTTGCATTTGGACTTTCATATGTTTCTTCTCTTTAAAAATATAGGTCTCCAGGGGCGCCTGGGTGGCACAGCGGTTAAGCGTCTGCCTTCGGCTCAGGGCGTGATCCCGGCGTTCTGGGATCGAGCCCCACATCAGGCTCCTCCGCTATGAGCCTGCTTCTTCCTCTCCCACTCTTATTTCCCTCTCTCGCTGGCTGTCTCTCTGTCTGTCGAATAAATAAAATCAAATCTTTAAAAAAATATATATATATAGGTCTCCTATAACAGATATTCACACTCTTTTATGAGTTCTAGTGCCTTTCCAATACACCTCTCACTCCACCATCACATCGTCCACTTCACCTTACTGCACAACGCTTCACTCTTCAATCTCTGGTATCTACTTTGGTCTTTGCAAAAATCTTGTGAGGTAGGGCTGCCAGATACTGTGTGCCTTTCCATTTTACCTCTGATGTGAAAAGTTTTGCTTCTTATAATTAGTGTAGTTATAACAAAATTAATTATGCTTCCATAATTTTATAATGCCTGGTGAAATACCAGGAGAAGTGGTAAGGTGTTATTAAAAACAGACTGAAGAATTTCTGACTTAAGAGTCAGAGCCATCCTAGGTATACAGTGAAATAAACCTGGAACCACACTAATAAGAAAGACGGTGGCATCTAGTAAATGCCAAAAAATCCTGGAGCTACACATAAAACAATGCCATATTGGGTTTCTTGGACTCTTCCATGTTTTTCATGCATGCCTTTCAGGCCACATGTTGATCTTTAATGACACATGATTTACACTCACATTTCCACTGGCCAAAACTAGTTACGACATTCCAAACTGATTATAGTTTGAAAATGCAGAGGACCATATAGAGTGTTTGGTGAATACCAAATGCTATGAAAGTACAGAATGATTTTGATTCTTAGAGAGTCAGAGCTGAAAAAATATTTTATTTATTTATTTTATTTAAATTTTTAATTTTTTTAAAAGATTTTATTTATTTGACAGAGAGAGAGAGCGCGCTGTAGGCAGACGGAGAGGGAGAAGCAGCCTCCCCGCTGAGCAGGGAGCCCAACATGTGGCTCCATCCCAGGACCCTGGGATCATGACGTGAGCCGAAGGCAGACACTTAACCACCTGAGCCACCCAGGCACCCCTGAAGCAAAGATTTTAGAACACATCTTGTCTAGTCTATTTCCTTATAGGAACAGAGGTTAGAAACATTGCATGACTTGGCCGAAGTTGCGTATCCAAGGAGTGGCCAAGAAAGGGGTTGCTTTCACAATAACTAGCATTTATTGAGCTTTGTTATATGCCGAGCAGTATGCCAACACATTGTTGTGCCTTATCTCCCGGAGCCCCCACACTAACCCTATGAGACACACACTGTTCTTATCTTCATTTTAAAGATGAGAAAATTAAAGCTTAGAGAAGGCAGGTAAAATGTCTAATTTCACACAGTTCATAAATGGTAGAAGGGAAATTTCAACTCAGGCTGCCTTTGATCAAAGTGCCAACATGCACTAGATCTGTCACTAGATGGCCACTCTTTTTGCTCTGGTCTCCAAATCCTCCTTCTGGTAATACCAACAGACGACAGGGCTTTGGGATTAAATATGAAAGTCCTCCTCAAAAAATGATGCTACAGGAACCTTAAGACCCAAACTGCTCCAATATCCTTCCTTATCTGGAAAACAGGTTGAAGTTGCTTATGAAAGCAGAAAGAAAGCAGTGCTGATAAACATAGGCAAATCATACTGGACTCTCTGGGTGAAACTTGCCCCTGGCTATGAACAGGGGGTTCTTCTTGTAAGGCATATGAATATTTTCTGTCAGGTGAGAAGTAGCCGATGCAGAGCAACAGGTAATGAACAAGAACTTATTCACACAGGGTAGATAAGTGGAGAAAACAAATGTTGCAATGTATGTTTAAGAGGCAAAAACAAAATAAATATCGTGGTCATTTCTTGTGCTTCTTGGTCCTCTACGTGACTGCAGGGCTTGGAGGTTGAGTTACAATTGTTCACATCTGCTTTTTAGATCAGGGAGTAGGGACCGATGCCTAGAGTTTTTGTTTTTGTAAGTCAGATATTTTGTCATCCACAGAGAATTCTTCATGTATAGTGAAAAAGACAACATTAGATTACAAAATTGTTCCTGATTAAATTATATGATGTGTTTCGTGCAGTACCTGGAATATAGTAAGTACTCAATAACTAGAACTGGATGCTATTGTTCTTCTTATTATTATTACACATCTTCTCTGGAGAGTCATTACAGAGCCAACTTTTCCCCACGTTCAACCTTGATATTATTTGCAAAATTCTTTATCCCAGTATGGAGTGAAAATTTCACTCAGAGGAAGTGGAGGATGACTTAGAACTACTCATCCTGTTTATTTAACTGAAGTGACTGCTTGTCTGTTTGAATTCACCAAACTGCCAGGTTTAGACCCAGCTTGCAGTTGGAGGCCACCAATGGAAAGGCATGGGCCCACACAGTTCCTAAAACATATGGACACAGGCCAGGAGAAACATGAGATAATTAACTGAGTATCAGTCCAAATAACTGTTTTGAAGGAAGAATAAGTTCCTGTTATCGAGTCTTGATGAGGTCTCCTGGGGAAGGAAGCATGCTGTCCAGGAAAAACCAGTGTCGTTGCCATCAGAAGAACTGGTAGGAGTCCCAACTCTTGTTATTAATTTGTTAAGAACTTTACTTTCTTCAGAAGTGTCTGTTTTGTTGTTGGTGGTGTTGTTTTAGTGTTAAATGGGGCAGTAATTTTGAGAGTGCTATAAGATGACATAATAAAGGGTTTTAAAAATAATTCCATATTCACGTAAAACCCCATCATAACATGATACGCAAGGTCTAAATCTCCATTTTTCCTCTTCCTGCTTTTCTCAAGTTGAGATTGTTTGCTATTGTCCTTTCTGTCTTCACCCTCTTTTCCTCCTGCCCAGATAAACTTGAGCTTTCCTTGATTGAGAAGGGGCTGATCAGAGGATGGAAGTCATTGCTGATCATGGTATTTGCAAATTCACCACATAGGGTGACTTTCACTCTATTCCTTTAAAGAGGTTAAGTAAGTTACAGATGGTTAGTGTGTAATGGAATAGAGAAAAGTTTATTCTCCTGATTATGTTAAGGGAAAGCACCACATGTACTGGAGGAAATAATGTTTGATATGTCGCATTCCATGTTATACATAAACTGAGAGAAGTAATTGGCATTGCTGCTGCAGGGATGGTGTGACTTAAGGAGGGGTGTAGGGTGAAAAGAATACAGGAAGGAGAAAGCAAGAGAAGAGAGTAGGAGGAAAGAGGCTTAGGAACTAACAGAGTTCTTGTCTCTGGGCTCCCAGTAATCCCTGGTTCTTCAGTGTGTGCACAAAATCCAAATATATACCTGAAGTCATTGGAATTCTTGTGGAAATATGGGAAGAGTTTGAATCCTGAATCTGGGTTTCGAAGAGCGGAGATAAATAAACACAGGCATATAGACCCTCTTCTGACATCTGACTTATTTGTGAAACACCCTAATACTACTTAATAAATAATTACTCATGGGCAAGTCATTTAAATGTGCACAGGAATCTCTATGAAATGATCTCAAGTTAACATCAGCTTTGAGTGTGGGTCTATATAATCCATAGAAAGCTTAATTTATGTCTTCTGTTTGGTCTAATTCTAGAGTACGGTGAACTTTTGAGACTTACAGCTGAAAATACTACTTTCTTTAAATCTTTTCAGATTAGAAACTAAGCCAGAATCTGTAACTGGTTCCTTCACTGCACATCAGATAAGCAGGGCTCTGTGGAGTAGCATCTTGGAACTCTTAGAATTGTTTGCATGAAATTGAAACTGCAGAAAATGCCATTTTATGGAAATGAAGCCATCCCATGGCTATTACATATAAATTTTCTACTTCGTTCTTAAGCCATAGAAGGAATATTATTCTCAGCTCTTCATCTACATGTAGTTGATGTATGGAGGAAAAAAAAGCTCACTTTAATAGCATAAAAACATTTATTATCTAGGTTATTAAATTATTATCCAAGACCACTGGTTACTACTTTGCCCCAGTACCATCTGGAAAATATCACACATTTTCTTCTCTCCCAAAGCAAGATAATCCCTTAGGAAATGGGGCAGGGAGGGGAAGAAAGAATACCTGTTCATTTGAAAGAAGTGTGTGAGGAGCCAACCTAAAACCAAACCGAGTAGAATTTTCAGGGCTTTGTGCATAGTTAGAAATAGGTCGTCCTGTTCATCTTGAGAATCTAACTGTTATGGGTTGAATTATGCTTCCCAAAACTCATGTGTTCAAGTCCTAACCTCCTATTTCCTCAGAATGTGACCTTATTTGGAGATAGAGTCATTATAGAAGTAATCAAGTTAAAATGAAGTCCATAGGGTGAACCTTAATCCAATATGACTGGTATCCTTATCCTCTCTCAGTCCTCAGAAGGAACCAGCTCTGCCGACACCTTAATTTTGAGCTTCTAGTCTTCAGAACTAGGAGATAGTACATTTCTATTGTTTAAGCCACCTGTTCCGTGGTAAGTGTTATGGCATCCACCCCATCTGTGGTATGGGTTATGGCAACCCTAGCAAACTAAAGCATTGACCTTCCATCATTGAAGAAAACAAGAGGTACAAATCTAATCATGTTTCGGTTATCATAACTCTGTGAGTAGGAAACTTTGAGAAGATAAATCGTGAAATTTGCTCTAGATTACTGATGTCTAATGGGTAGGCTTCCCTAAGACTAGAGGTAAGAAAACCATTCATTCATTTACACTTTTAACCACACCATTCATTTATATTGCAAAACTAATACAACTGTAATATTGTTACTCCAATTCCGATATTTTCCTACAAATTTTTATTTATTAAGAATTTATAAAAAGAAAAAGGAAATCATTCAGAATCCCACCACCTTAATAAATTAGTGTTCTGATTTTTTTGTTGTTGTTTAATCTTTGTTCTGATCTAGAGGCATACCTAATCTCATTAGATTTAATTATAGTATAGAAGAGATTTTGTAGTTTGGTTTTCCCCCTTAACAATAGTTCTCAACCTGAGGCTTTCCCCCCACACTCCACTGAGATACTGGGACTTTTGGCAATGTCTGGGGACATTTTGGTTGCCACAGCTGGGGTGGTGGTGTCATAGGCATCTAGGGGGTAGAGAGCAGTGGTGCTGCTGCAGATCCTGCCGTGCACAGGACAGCCTCCCACTCCCAAGGATGATGATCTGACCCTGAATGTCAATAGTGTTAAGGTTGAAAAACCTTGCCTTTTAATAAGATATCTTGAGTGTTTTCTATATTCTTGCCATAGGGTCTTCATAATCTTTACTTATATGCCTGCAAACTATTCTATTGATCGATGTATTATAATGCATTTAGCCAATAAACATGTAATGTGTTATTTGGACATTTTAACTTTTTACTATTCTAAATAATAGTGCAAATATCTTTTTATTTATATAGCTTTATAGATGATATTGAAGAAAAATTCCAATAGTGGAATTTAGATTTCAAAGTATGAATAAACCAAATATCAAGAAAAATTAAGAAACCATATATATATATGGTTTCTTTTCTAAGGAAACACTTTTGTTTTTCTCATTTCTGAGCTTTCCTAAAACTTTGACATCTGCAGTCCAGGATTGACCCCAACTTTTTTTTACACCTAAAGAAGGAGTAATCTTACCAAAATTTCTGTTTTCTAAGACCATTAATTGCTCATTACTTCATTTTAGAGGTCACCTTGGCCTATTTTTCACTGATTCAATCATGACTGTTCCTTGGCTCTGAATAGCCTTTCTCAAATGCAACCAGGTAAGATCTCCTTAACCGCGTGCGCTCCCAACTCACTCATACAAAATCAAGAGTTAACTTATCACGAGTTATCATCACAGGCTAACTTCTTAAAGGGGCTTCTCCCTCTGCCTTTGAAATAATGTAAATGTTATTTTACATTACAAAAGAATAAGACAAATTAGAAAGCACTAGCCTTGAAAGTCTTAAGAGTGTATTAAAATGTGAGTAGGTTGTCAGGCTGAAACAAACAAATGACGACCCTAATTTTTTATTCATATACTAAAGACTCCTCTCCAATCACTTAGACATTCCTTAAAAGATAAAACAAACAGTTAAAGATGATGAAAGGTGATTTTTCCTTGGCCCCAGGGAAACAAGCCACCACTTCACACCCTGTCCCCACCCTCAGACACTCTGCACTAAGTCAAAGATTGGGAGAGCCAGCTTTATGGGCAGGTGGCATCCAGCACCACTTGCAGTCACGGAACTGGAAGGGAGATGCCTGCTGAATGATGAATGTGAGGGTGAACAAAGGCAGGGTGATAAAACAGGTACAAAGAGACTTGCCTTCACTGTCCAGATGGGAAGGGGCAAGTCTGACATTTAGACTTGGAATCGGAGAGTTCTAGCTACTGGTTACATTGGTTGCATTATCTATTGGTTATATCGCCCTCAATACAATTGGCTGCTGAGGTATATCATAACTACTTACCTTTACCCGCAACTCCCATTTCCGTGGATTCCCTGAAACCGGGCAGCAACAGCAGGGAACAAACTTCAAGCCTTGATTGTCCTGAGACACGTCAGATCCATCCTTTTTTATTTTAAAGCATGCATTAACAGCCAGAATTTCCTAGATAGAAGGGACAACTTGACATTAGAGTCTATCAAAACTATCTCATATAATCCATAAAAACAAGTGCCAAGTATAAAAATAAGTCAACATACCAAATTGGAATAAATATAAAGACAGATCTAAAGTAAAATTAAAAGATAAGTAGAAAGTTCTGTTTACTTTAAATTATCAACAACAAAACCAAGTACACATATTTTTAACATCTATAGATTATTTTTAAAAATGCAAACATGAAACAAATTAATTAGAAATTAAATTCATCTACATGACCGTATTTTACGTCAGGCAATGACAAGGTGTAAAGGACAATTTGTCATGGCATTCTGCTTAAATCCCTTGTAGGTTTCCTGAAGGAGAGATTATAAAAGAAGCATAACAAAATAAAGATCAGATTATTTTATTTAGGAAACCGTTGTTTCACTAGTTAAGGTATAGTTTGCTTAGCCTGTCTTTTCCCTCAAAAAACAAGAGCTTGTATGCGGGTAGTTTGTTTTGAGAAGTGGTCCCAAGAAACAGCAGCAGGGGGCAGTGGATAGCGGAAAGGAGGGAAAGCCAGCACAAGGGCGCCTTCTTGGGTTGAGCACTGCTCTTGGCATCTGGGATTCTCTCACAAGCAGTGTAGACTGTGCCTCAGAGTGTATTATTACCCAGGAGATGGAAAAAGGGGGCATATGGCCCTTATCCACTAGCCTGCATCCCTCATTGGTCAAAAGTTGACCTATGAGTATTAACTCCCTTGTGTTTCCAGGCTGTACATGTGAGAGAGTGTGACAGATTCCCAAAGGGTCCTTCAAGGTGGTGGCAGAAAAGCCATAGGTCAGAAGGCAAGAGATAAGTGATGAAACCAGTGTGAGGTGCTGTCAGGATGCACCTGTGAGTGGAGGTACCGGCTGCAGCAATGTCTGCAGTAAAAGTTGGGCCAAGAGGAAGAGACAGCGCACAGGAAGAGTCCACTACATCTCACAGGCCAGTTCTAACTGACTTGTAGTGGCTGCTGGGAGTTTTGGGATTGAGAAGAATCCATAAACTGAATCTGGACTTATCAGCAGAGAACCCAATGTCTGTGAGGTGGGAGTTACGGCATTCCTAAAGTTTATCCCCATTTTATGTTCCCTGGACATACAGAGTGATAACTTTGTCTTCTGGCTTCCAGCTTTGAAAGGAATGAAGTTAAGGAGGACTGTGGCTAATGGAGCAGCCAGAAACGAACACAACTTCATTTTAATATGCTCTTCCTCATAGGAATGTTTAGATTCCACTATAAGATGTAACAGAGAACAAAATTCTTATGAAAGATTGTTTTGTCAGACACTGACAAGAGTTGGATTGGCAGATAATAACCAATTCCTTTGGATTCATTTGCTTTGGATCAAAGAGAATAAACCATAAGGAGCATGGCAATGAGTATTTTCCACATAAATGTCATCAGAAGGTGACATGATATTGACTTTTTAGAGAAGAAAAAAGAGGTTTGTGGGGTATGCATAATTCATAGCTTTCTGAGTATTATAGCATTCTGGACACATGTCTTACTCGAGCTACCTCCCCATGCCATATAGCGTTGGGAAGGTCAGCTCCTTCTGCAGTACTTGTGAGACCCTCTGGATGGGAGAAGTGTATATTCTTCTGGATGTTGTTTGTCATCTGTCAACCAGAATTCCCTCCCTGGCTTTGCCTCCGCCAACCAAGTGTGTTTTGTCAACACTTCTGCTAATTTCTTTCTCCTTCCTTCAGGCATAAGCTACCCTCTCCTTCATTCTCTACAGTAGCTCTGTCACAAAGCTGCTATTGTCACAGGATTTTAATAAAGATTTGGGGATAATAGGGGGATCATAGCACAGATGAAGAAGCTAACTGAATGGCTGACTTCACTATTCCTAAAGAACTTGGCCAGTCCCTCAATAGGGGAATCCATTAGCGGCCATCTTTCTCATCAGCTATAAATGCTTCAGGTTGGCGGGGGGTCTGCAAGTTCCCATCTTCCCACTTCCTACATTTCCTGGGGTCCCTAATACTTTCTTCCCTTTTAGTTGCTAGGGGAAAAGTCAAGAATCCTTATAATTTTATCATACAACATATAATCTGGCTCCTGCCTTTTCCCAATATCTTTCTTCCAGACTAGTCCACAGGCCGTTCTTTAACAGAATGACAATAAGACTCAGAGATAAATCTTCCCCCCCAAAAAGTGATAAATCCTGCTACCTGTTCAGAACACAGCACCAGTGTTTTCACTTTAAAAAAATTTTAAGGCAATTTTATTTTCCTCATATATAAACAAAAGTCCAATTTTCCAAAATAGGCCTGGACCTAGTCTAAGTTTGAAGCCTAAGGAATATTCCAGAGAAATGTCAGAATTTCAGATGGCCACAGAGGTTGAGATTGGTGGGAAAAAGGTTTTTTAATGGAAGAATATTTAAGTTTATCTTCAATCTAGAACAGAGGAGGGACATCAGGACATTCCCCAACCCCCCCCCCCCCCCCCCCGCCGAGTACTGGAAAGAACCAAGCACCAGAAATTATAATTATGATAACTTTACTGACAAATCTTATGGCTTGGAGATGTCACGTGCAGTGAAATAAGGACATTGTAAAATAAATTGAGTATTTAACCAGGTAAAAGAAAGGGTGAATGGAAGAAACACAGAACAACATTATTAATTAAAAGTCTTGAGTCATGAACTAAGACCTTAAACCTTTTACACTGGGATTAGAAAGTCCAGTTATTTCCTCCAAGAGTTTGTTCCCACTCTAACTTGTGATGAAATAAACCTCTTGGTATAGGAGGTAGAATTTGAGAGGATTTATTTCTTTTCAAGTTGGAGGGCATTTGGAAAAAGCAGACCTTTGCTATTAATACTCAAAAGCACCCAGGTGTTTTATTTGGCATTGCCGTGATGAATAAAAGAGATTTTGAGTGACAGAGAAAGCTACCTATCCTTCCAAATGTCAAATCACAGCACTTTTTAGGGCTCTGGGTGGGGGACCATACTTATGCCAGGTGACAAATTGCATCCCAAACCATAATGCATGTGCTGAAATTAATTAAAGCTATAGAGGAAACCTACGTGTCTGCAAGCAAATATTGACTCTACTAGAACATTCTAATGTCCTCAATGGGAGGTAAACTAGGAAGAAAAATGATCTTGAAAGAGTTATTCTGAAATTGGATTAGTTTCCCATTCAAGAAATACCATTGTGTTCTCTTCAAAGTGATTTTCCAAGTCAACAATACTTATAGAACGCTTCATAATACTTTGAAATGACACACTCTTTTGCACAGCGTTCTTGCAGGAAATTGATTTTTATTCTCCAAACACCAAACCTGCATTCAGCATAGCCAGGAACTCAGGGGCAGACATCTTTGTGAATAGCGTTTTGCTCTGTCATTCCTAAGAACCAGTAGAGAACTGGCTCAAGCTAAGGAGTATGGGTTTGGGATTGGGTATGCTCTGGGCTTCAACTTCACTGTGGGCCCTATTGCCAGGTCTGCCATTCTGAAAATGAAATGTGCTTGGCTCCTTGCAGATAACGCCTCTCATCTTTGCCACCAAGTCCTTGCATAGTGGTATCAAGTAAATCCTGTGGCTTTGATTGTTCCCATCCACCCACATGTTATTTCTCAACCCACCCCCCGCCCCAGCCCCACATCCTATAAAATGCCATCTGTAGAAAACTTTGCTGGCACAGCTCTCACCCCAGGTTTCAAACCCGCTTTCCATCCTAATGCCCAGGACTCTGCCTGGCCCTGTTCTGGATCTAGCTTTTGCCCAGCATGCTGCCTCACAGAATTTTTCCATCTGCTCCGTGTACTGTAGCCCCATGTGAAGCAATGCTCCATCCTCTTGCCAGCATGAGTTTCCCAGACATTGTATTCGAGATCAGCTTGGAGGTCCTGAACATTCTTTTCTTGGAAGAGAGAATGATTACTTCAGCCTGGTTAGAGCATTTAAGAAGCCAAAGTCAGCTCTGCATCTGTCAGCGTTGCTGTGATCTTGTGGCTTCTTGCTTTGAGGGTGTGGTTAATACTTAGACTTACGCCGCAGTGCCACCTTCTAGGTCCCCATCCCATCTGCCTCACAGGTACATCGGGTTGGAGTCCTCATCTTGATTACTCAACTGCTACCCAAGTTTCTCTGGGACTGACTGGAAGCACTGCTTCTTCCTGCCCTCCTTTCTAGTGACTAGAGATCTGTCCTTGTGTATAAGTCCCCATGTCTGAGTGGCTGATGCCCATGTCCAGACCCAATCCAAGGTCGGTTTCCTTCTTGCTTGGTACTTTCTCCTTACTTCACCATAGCCAGCCCCATGTAGCTTGGCTGCTACTCCTCTCTGCCCACTTGCCTCAGCTCATGCCAATGGACTATCACTCTAACTACACCTTCTCCTTGTCCTCACGGTCTTGCTGGCTCCTTGTCCTAGCCATCTCTTGCTTTTTTAATAGCACATCAATATCCAGTAACAATAATATTATGCAAGCTTTATCGACCAATGTTCGGCTTATTATCTCTAAGTCTCATGACATCTTCAGGTATATGTCATTACCCCATTTTCTAGATGAGAAAAATGAGTCTTAGCGACCATATAACCAGAAGATGGCTGGGTTGGAATCAGGCTGGGTCTGGCATCAAAACCAAGCTCCTCCATTTTACCAAACTGCCCCGCTTTGAGAAGAGTTGCATCATTTTACCTTCGATCATGACCAATACTATTACTTTCATTTACAGGTGAATATACTGAGATTCAGGGACCTCATGAGTGAGGAAGCCAATATATGAGTCAAATCTGACTCTGGAAACTTTCCTCTTTCCACTACAGGTTGCTATCTTTCACGATGGCACCTACTTTTTTATAAGTTGCATACTTGCTTTGTGAACACTCAGAGTTTAGTCTGCAAGTAGTTTAAGTGCCTCTATAATAAAGTCTTTTGTAAAAAAAAAATAATAATAATAATAAATAAAGTCTTTTGTTATGGCATCTGAAATGTGCTTTGGACGACAACTTCTTCCCTTCCGCTTCTCTGCCTCCTTCTCAGCTTCCCCCTCCACTTGTCCTTGGAATGATTCATCTTTCCATCTTCTCTTCAGCAGGCATGGATTGTCCCTGAGGATGCTTACAGAACTTAAAATATCAGCCAGAATGCCAGCTTTAAATTACAGTGAGAAATGGAGCTATCAAGCTCTCCAGTGACTCATGTTTGTTGATCAGTCTCCTCTTTCCCTGTGGGCAAATCTACGTGGGATGTTAAATTTATAATTGGGAGATGAATTGGAACAAGAGAAATTAGATGAGGTGACTGAGTGTGACAGGTTACAATGGTCCGATGCATTCATTTCCGCATTTGGGATTTTGCTGCCACAGGCTCTGGCTGGTTGAATCCTTGGACTGGGACACAGACTCCCAGATGGCGCTACTGTAGAGTGTTGAAAGGTTGTTCCTGTGCTTGATATACCTAAACAACTTTAAAAAATTTTAAACTGAGATGTGCAGTCAGTATGAAAATATGTATGGAATATGCATAAGGTGTAAAGGATAAATACAGTGAACTTATCCACTGTCCAGGCAAGAAACAGAATATTACCAAGAACGTTGAAGTCTCTTGTGTGTCCCATTTCTTTTCTCAAATCACTGTGATCCAGCATTTTGTGTTTATAATTTCATTCCTTTTCATAATAGCATTGCCTTTTCCCTGACTCCCTAAACAACGTATTGGTTTTATATGAATGTAATCATGCCATATATATTTTTTATCAAATTGTTCTTTAATTCATGTTATGTAGCTGAAATTTATTAAATGCCACTAGCACATAGTAATCCATTGTAGTAACACACAGCTTATTTATCTATCCTGTTGTTGATAGGCATTTGGATTGTTCAGAATTTGTTGGAATAATAAACAGTGCTGTGACGTACAATTTTGGGCATTTGTCTTGGTGCATATGTGCATGGATTTCCAAGAGTGGAATTCTTGGGTCATGGGTTACACACATTTACAATATTATTAGAAAATGATAAATTGTGTTTGGTTGGAGCAACTATAGATACTACTATCAGCAGTATAAAATCCATGCTTTTCCCACATTCTCACCAGCATGCAATGTTGCCAGACTCTGATTTCCATTGTGGGTATGATATTTTATCTCATTGTAATTTGAATTTACACTTTATCATTTCCAATAAAGTTGAGCATAGTTTCTTGTGTTTATTTCCATTTATGATTATTCATCTGTAGAGTTCTGGTTCAAAATTTTGCCCTTTGTTATGGAGTTGTTTTGTTTTTAATTGATTTTTAGAAGTTTTAGTTGTTTTTTTTAAAGATTTTATTTATTTATTTGACAGAGAGAGAGAGAGGGATCACAAGTAGGCAGAGTGGCAGGCAGAGGGAGAAGGAGGAGGAGGCTCCCCACTGAGTGAGAGCCCAATGCGGGGCTCGAACCCAAGACTCTGGGATCATGACCTGAGCCGAAGGCAGATGCTTAACCAACTGAGCCACCCAGTCACCCCATTGTGTTTGTTTTTCATTTTTCAACATATTTTGAGTGTTAACCTTTTGTCAGTTTTATGTGTCAAAAGATCTCTTTTCCCAGGTTGTGTGTTTTTCCTTTAATTGTTTTTATATTTTTGAATGAAATGATAGAATTTATTTTTTCCTTTATGGTTTGTGTGTTTTAAGAAATCCTTTCCTATATGGAGGCCACAAAGGTATTCTCCTTTGTTGTTAGTTTTGCCTTTCTCATCTAAGACTTTAATTTAATGGAACTAGTTTTTAAATATAGTCTGTGATAGGGATATCATTTTATTTTTTCTTGTGGATACCCAAGTGTACCAAGATAATTTATTGAAAATACATTCTTTCTCCAAAGAGAAAGTCAATATCAAAGATCCACTTATAAGTAGATCTGTTCAGGGCTTTCTCTTCTGTTTCTTTTGATGATCCTGTGACAATACCTCTGTTGTAATTATTACAGCTTTATAATAATTCTAAGTATGTATGAATGTATGCAAGTACCCTTTCTTCTTCATCTTGGCCCTTTGCGTTTCCATATAAATTTTTAAATCAGTTTGTCAAGTATGACAAAGTGTCTTTTGGGGTTTTGATGGGAACATCATTGAATTACCAATCTGTTTGGGTAGAATTGGTATTTATACGGCATCAATTCTTCTTATCCATGCATATGATTTTCATATCTATGTTTATTTAGGTTTTCTTTGTCTTTCAATAAAGCTTTATAGTTTTCTTTATAAAGTTCTTGCACAATTTTGTTATATTTATTCTTAGACATTTTATAATTTTGGTGTTATTGCATATATCTCTTAAAAGTTTATATTTGTTGAAATTTATTTTTATATATTGAGTTTTATATTCTGCAACTGTGCAAAATTATTTTATTAACTTTAGTAATTTATCTGTAGCCTTTTTAAGATTTTTAATTCAGAGAGTATATCCACAAATACTGAGAGTTTTCCTTCTTTCCAGTTCTCATACCTTTTATTACTTTTTCTTGCCTGATTACTGGCTATGCCCTCAGGTACCGTGTTACATTTGGTGCTAACAAATACCCTCGTCTTGCTCTTAAGCCCAAAAAGAATGCCTTAAATTTTTCACCATTAAATATGATGTAACCTATAGGTTTTCTGTAGCTGCCCTTTGTCAGTTTAAGGAAGTTGTCTTTTATTTCTAACTTATTTTCTTTTAATTTAGGAAAGGATGTGGAATTTTATCAATTGCTTTTTCTACTTCTATTGAGATGATTATGTGATTTCTCCTTTCACCAGTAAAATGGTAACATCTATATATATCTATATAG
>NW_024425563.1:66913639-66930539 GCF_017311325.1 Ursus maritimus | reverse complement strand
GGTGCATATGTGCATGGATTTCCAAGAGTGGAATTCTTGGGTCATGGGTTACACACATTTACAATATTATTAGAAAATGATAAATTGTGTTTGGTTGGAGCAACTATAGATACTACTATCAGCAGTATAAAATCCATGCTTTTCCCACATTCTCACCAGCATGCAATGTTGCCAGACTCTGATTTCCATTGTGGGTATGATATTTTATCTCATTGTAATTTGAATTTACACTTTATCATTTCCAATAAAGTTGAGCATAGTTTCTTGTGTTTATTTCCATTTATGATTATTCATCTGTAGAGTTCTGGTTCAAAATTTTGCCCTTTGTTATGGAGTTGTTTTGTTTTTAATTGATTTTTAGAAGTTTTAGTTGTTTTTTTTAAAGATTTTATTTATTTATTTGACAGAGAGAGAGAGAGGGATCACAAGTAGGCAGAGTGGCAGGCAGAGGGAGAAGGAGGAGGAGGCTCCCCACTGAGTGAGAGCCCAATGCGGGGCTCGAACCCAAGACTCTGGGATCATGACCTGAGCCGAAGGCAGATGCTTAACCAACTGAGCCACCCAGTCACCCCATTGTGTTTGTTTTTCATTTTTCAACATATTTTGAGTGTTAACCTTTTGTCAGTTTTATGTGTCAAAAGATCTCTTTTCCCAGGTTGTGTGTTTTTCCTTTAATTGTTTTTATATTTTTGAATGAAATGATAGAATTTATTTTTTCCTTTATGGTTTGTGTGTTTTAAGAAATCCTTTCCTATATGGAGGCCACAAAGGTATTCTCCTTTGTTGTTAGTTTTGCCTTTCTCATCTAAGACTTTAATTTAATGGAACTAGTTTTTAAATATAGTCTGTGATAGGGATATCATTTTATTTTTTCTTGTGGATACCCAAGTGTACCAAGATAATTTATTGAAAATACATTCTTTCTCCAAAGAGAAAGTCAATATCAAAGATCCACTTATAAGTAGATCTGTTCAGGGCTTTCTCTTCTGTTTCTTTTGATGATCCTGTGACAATACCTCTGTTGTAATTATTACAGCTTTATAATAATTCTAAGTATGTATGAATGTATGCAAGTACCCTTTCTTCTTCATCTTGGCCCTTTGCGTTTCCATATAAATTTTTAAATCAGTTTGTCAAGTATGACAAAGTGTCTTTTGGGGTTTTGATGGGAACATCATTGAATTACCAATCTGTTTGGGTAGAATTGGTATTTATACGGCATCAATTCTTCTTATCCATGCATATGATTTTCATATCTATGTTTATTTAGGTTTTCTTTGTCTTTCAATAAAGCTTTATAGTTTTCTTTATAAAGTTCTTGCACAATTTTGTTATATTTATTCTTAGACATTTTATAATTTTGGTGTTATTGCATATATCTCTTAAAAGTTTATATTTGTTGAAATTTATTTTTATATATTGAGTTTTATATTCTGCAACTGTGCAAAATTATTTTATTAACTTTAGTAATTTATCTGTAGCCTTTTTAAGATTTTTAATTCAGAGAGTATATCCACAAATACTGAGAGTTTTCCTTCTTTCCAGTTCTCATACCTTTTATTACTTTTTCTTGCCTGATTACTGGCTATGCCCTCAGGTACCGTGTTACATTTGGTGCTAACAAATACCCTCGTCTTGCTCTTAAGCCCAAAAAGAATGCCTTAAATTTTTCACCATTAAATATGATGTAACCTATAGGTTTTCTGTAGCTGCCCTTTGTCAGTTTAAGGAAGTTGTCTTTTATTTCTAACTTATTTTCTTTTAATTTAGGAAAGGATGTGGAATTTTATCAATTGCTTTTTCTACTTCTATTGAGATGATTATGTGATTTCTCCTTTCACCAGTAAAATGGTAACATCTATATATATCTATATAGATATATATCTGTATATCTATATCTATATCTATATCTATATCTATATCTATATCTATATCTATAATCAGACTTGTACTCCTGGGATCATCTAAATGATGCCTTATCTTAAAATATATACACACACAAACACGCATCCATACTTCTGGATTGTGTTTTTTAATATTCTAATTTTTGAATCTATGTTCATGAGCAAGATTAATCTGCAAATTTGTTTTCAAGCTTCACTGGGTTTTGTATCAGAGTTTTAGTAGCTTAATAAAGTGAGTTAGGGATAATCCCATTTTTCTATACACTGAGATAGTTTGAATAAGGTTGAAGACTTACTTTTTTAAAAAATATTTGTCGGTGGGGGCGCCTGGGTGGCACAGCGGTTAGAGCGTCTGCCTTCGGCTCAGGGCGTGATCCCGGCGTTATGGGATCGAGCCCCACATCAGGCTCCTCTGCTATGAGCCTGCTTCTTCCTCTCCCACTCCCCCTGCTTGTGTTCCCTCTCTCGCTGGCTGTCTCTATCTCTGTCAAATAAATAAATAAAATCTTAAAAAATAAAAAATAAAAAATAAAAATAAAAATATTTGTCGGAAATTGCTGGCAACACTGACTGGGCCTGGTTTTTCCATAGGAAGGTTGTTAACTTCTGATTCAATTTCTTTTATAGTTATATGACTGTTTACATTCACCATTTCTCCTTGAATAAATTTGGGTAACTCACATTTTTTTTCTTGAGGTTTATCCATGACATCTGAGTTTCCAAATGCATCACATCAAGTTGTTTATAATATCTACTTATTATCTTTTTAATATCAGAATCATTGTTGATTTTTTATGCCTAATGTTGTTTATTAGTGTCTTTTTACCTTTTCAAAAATCCATCTTTAGAGACACTTGTCCATTTTTTGTATTCTGTCAAAGAACCTTGATATATTTTTTTCTGGGCATTTTTTCCAGGTAAGTTTTCTATTCTCTTATAAAATCGTGTCAAGCAATGGCATTCAACTGGATATTATACTGGACCTTGAAAAATCACTTTTTCTCTCACAGATATTTGAAATGGTTCTTGAGTATAAATTTGAGTGGAACTCCTCTCGGAAAAATAATTATGAAACTAGTTTAGCTGAGGATTTAGGATATTAAATGTTCCCTGTACAGTCTTAAGTAGGAGACAGATTGGGTGCTCATACAAACCTCTCACCACTTGACCTCCATGAGCTTTTGTAGACATGTCTGAACTGGTTGGTTTTCAAATCCTCTCAGCCATCTACCAGCACAAAACACAGCAACCATAGGAAAAGGACAAACAGAACTCTGGCTGCTTCAACCAGGGGGCAAAGGTGAAGATTAGGTCTGAAGGTCATAGAATCTGTTTCCAACACTATTTTGCGTTGCATGCTCTCACCTTCTCCCCGTTAGCTAAACAGAATCGCATATTGGTATCCAGACAGGACCTGCCCTTGCTTGCTTTGCTTTGGTTTTTTCCTCCACTTGGAATTCTTTTTTCATATCTCTTTTGATCAAAACACATCTATCCTGAAAACACACAATGGATGTTTTGGGACCCTACCTAGCCTGTATCCCTCCTTCTTTGAGTTCCTTTTACTCTCTGCTCACAGTCATGGTTTTCTACTGGTTCATTTGTTATACACAAACCCTCTACCCTTACCCTTGCTAATATGACCAGAGGTGACACCTGAGGTAGGGTAATTACGCAAAAACTTCACTGTATTTTGAGAAGGTGCCTCAGATTTGTTCTTGGAGAGAGAGAGAGAGAGAGAGAGAGAGAAACCAAGAAAGAGAGTTTTAACTGTAGAGAATAAACATGGTTACCAGAGGGGAGGTGGGTGGGAGGATGGGTGAAATAGGGGGTGGGGATTAAGGACTGCACTTAAACAATGAGCACTGGGTGATGTATGGAAGTGTTGAATAACTATATTGTACACCTGAAACTAATACAATACTGTATGTTAACTATACTGGAATTTAAAATAATTTTTTTTGATCATAGGGCTGGTCAGGAAGAAATTTAATATCCTGCTTGGGGGTGTAAATGTGATTGCTGGTGTTCTGGGAGCCCAGCAAGCTTTCTCTGAAACACCTGTTTTCAGTTTCAGAGCCTTATTCTCACCTTCTGTTATGCCTGCAGTTCCACAGCCTTCTGGTCCTTCTCAGCAAAGTCTAAGTGCCCACTCTTCTGCTGAGGTTGGGGGCAAGTGAATTTAGGCTTTGGAAGTTCACCTGAGGGTCGAATTGTTTCTTATATAATCTTTCAACAGTTCTTCTGTTTTCAGACCACCAAACCCAGGTCCCTTTTTTATTTGGGTTATCTTTTTTTTTTAAATATGCTCCACATCCAGTGGGGTGCCCAATGCAGGGCTTGAACTTATGACCCTGAGAGCAAAACCTGAGCTTAACCAACCGAGCCACCTAGGCACCCCTTGGTTGTCTTTTTTATATTATCAACGTGTAAAGGTTCTTCACATATTTTAAATATGACTCCCTCATCAAATATATGATTTGCAAACATTCGCTCCCATTCTGTGGGTTGTCTTCTCCCTTTCTTGATGACATCCTTTGAGGTACAGCCATTTTTGTTATTTATTTATTTATTATTTATTTTTTAAGTAGGCTCCATGCCCAGAGTGGAGCCCAACATGGGATTTGAACTCACAACCCTGATGCCAAGGCCTGAGCTAAAATCAAGAGTTGGATGCTTAGCCAACTGAGACACCCAGGTGCCCCCCCCCCCCCCCCCCCTTTCCTTTTGTTGTTTGTGCTTTTGGTGTCATATCGAAGAACGTGCTGCTGAATCCAAGGTCAGGAGATTTACACCTAACAGTTGGGATTTCTTCTAAGAGTTTTGTGGTTTCAACTTTTATGCTTATGGTTTTGATTCATTTTGAGTGAATTTTTTTTTACATGATATGAGGTAAGAGTTGAACTTCATTCTTTTGCATGTGGCTATTCAGGCGTCTCTGCACCATCTGTTAAAAAGACAATTCTTTCCCCATCAAATGGTCTTGGCATCCTTGTTTAGAATCAATTGACCATAGATAAATAGGTTTATTCTGGGACTCTTTATTTTATTCCATTGATCTTTATGTCTACACTTATGCCAGTGCACACTGTCTTGATTATTGATGCTTTGGCATAAGTTTTGAAATCTGAAATTATAAGTCCTCTAACTTTTTTCCTCCAAAGGTTATTTTATTTTGTTTTATTTATTTCATGCTGGGTCCCTTGAATTTCATATGAATTTTTATATGAGCTTTTCAATTTCTGCAAAGAAGCCAGGTAGAATTCTAACAGATTGCATTGAATCTGTTGATCAATATAAGGAGTTCCTCAGAAATTTCTTCCATTTCTTCCATGAACTGTCTCTTGTCTAGAGTGATATGTATGTCTCCTTTCATAAGATTATTTTGGAATAAAGGTAGAAAAAAAATCAAGTTCTGTGACTTTAAAATTTAAAACCTTTATACAGTGGAGAAAATTGTAATAGGAAAGTACATGTTTTTAAAAATCTCATGTTTTAAATTAAAGAGATGTTATTACTTGGTATTTTTCTAGAATCTTCCATTTTTCCTATGGACAAGAATATGGAGCACAGAATTTGAAATAGAGAAATTACCATATTAAATATACGCAAATCTTGTCCTTTTTGGGGTGGGAGGGCATAAAAGCCTCATCCAGGAAAGAAGGACTTACATAGTTTAAAACTCAGTTTGTATTCTGAATGAAGATTAAATAAACTTTTAAAACTCTCTTTCCACTGGAGTGAAATGCTAGAAATTCCATAAAGCTTGGCAAAAGGAATAATTTTTGAGAGGTAGTAAATGTTGTTCTTTACATTTTAACATTGTTAATATTGATACCAATAACACCATTATTTACATAATTTTTACAGTTTATGAACTAAATTCACATGCGTTGTATCTCTACATTGTATTTCCTCCTTCTATTTTAAATTAATTTTATTTCACCAGCACATCAAATAGGTCCTTTTGTATCTATGTTACTAAATTTCTATAAATGTGTGCTTTGGGGCTGTTGTCTTCTGTTTGACCTATAGTATTCCAGCACGTGGAGGAAAATTTATTAACCTATTTTGTGCCATGGACATTTTAGCAGTATGAGATAGACTCCTAATCAGAAAAAGATATTTAAATGCATAAAGTAAAATACATGGGATTATAAAGAACACCAATATATTCAAATACCCCTATTAAAATTTTTAAAACCACATTTTATGTAGTAATATATGAGTGAAAGACTAAAAAATTATCTTCAAGTATGAAAATCACCTTTAAGTTATCTTTAATGCAACTTCTACACTAAATATTGTTTATTAGCTAGTACAATACCTAGTGTTGCCTGAGGATTTTATAATCCAAATTCAAGTTTAAAGTCAGGGCAACCTTGACTGAGGTAAAGAAAAATGGAATGAAAGGGAGGGGCTAATAGGCTAGAAATCAAAAAAACAAAAATTAGTTCAAATCTTTCCCCGGGAGCTTTCATGGACAGTACTCAAAGGACAGAAAGTGCTAAAACTTGCAATAGATTTTGCTTTCCAGGCAAAAACTTAATTCAAACTTGGAATATACTTATCAACAAGCAAACAAATTAACTGAAGAAATGTAATTTTGTTATATTAAGACCCTCTGAAATTGTGTTACAGAAAATATTACAAAGGACATCTCTGTAGGGTCAGGATTCAAAGCTGTATGTGACATGAACAGACAAATAACATTTTGTTTTGTTTTTGTCTCCTGTCCTTGCTACCTGAATGAATAGGTAAATTAATCAACAGAGTACTTTTTAGGACAGAACTTAATGGGAGCATTGAATGGGCTTTCCTGGCGGAACATGTCAACCCCTCCAATCTGTCCTTTGACCTTTGCGATTTCATTCTTTTGGACCTTGTTCTTTAAAACAACAACAACAACAGCAACAAAACTTTACCATTTTCCAGATTTTTCAGTGTCTTTGGGAAGCATTAAGTCTAAACACCTATCATTAATGATCCTCTAGCTCCTAGCAGATTAATTACTAGGTAGAGGACAGCTAGATTCTTAGCACCATGAGGTAGCAAAGAAGTGTCTGATAGGAAAGGTACAGGATGTATAGCCAGATGACTTGGACCAAATTCTTCACTGTACTACTATCTCTGAACACTGGTTTCCTAACCTTTGAAAGGGTATTGATTATACTGTCTGTCCTGCATAAATTATAAAAAATGTTATCTAAAATTGAACCATAATTCATAAACGCTACCATGTTCTTTAGTTCTTTTGTGTGGGTCAGAGTCAGGAAAGTGACTAAAAGAAGAAGTGAAAAAGAGTATTAATTTTTGATGATTTTGTGCAAGCATGGCCTGCAGGCCCCATTTTGGGCCTCAAAAGTGCTAGAGAAATGTAAGATGCAGTTTCTATTGGAAGTTTCTGCCTGGAATGTGTGAATTTATGTATCCATCTTACCAACCATCAGCGAACAACTACCAAGCACTTGTCCCACGCCAATGTGGAAAGAGCAGGGACTGGCCAGAAACCTCTAATACCCTCACCCTTCTAGTCTAGTTTCAGAAGTTGTGGAGTTATGGATGATACTATCCTTTTTCATTGGGTTTTCTTGCATTCGGTACTTTTAACCCACTGTTTCCCAAAACGTTCAGGCACCTAATTGAAGAGACCCTTCTCTAAGAAAAACCCAAGATTTCCTCAAGCCACAGAAGAGATTGGTTTTGTGAAAGAGACTAGAAAACTACCTGACCAATTCTTTTTTTTTTAAAGATTTTATTTATTTACTTGACAGAGAGACAGCCAGCAAGAGAGGGAACACAGGCAGGGGGAGTGGGAGAGGAAGAAGCAGGCTCCCAGCCAAGGAGCCTGATGTGGGGCTCGATCCCAGAACGCCAGGATCACGCCCTGAGCCAAAGGCAGACGCTTAAGGACTGCGCTACCCAGGCACCCCTACCTGACCAATTCTTTTTTTTTTTTTTTTAAGATTTTATTTATTTATTCGACAGAGATAGAGTCAGCCAGCGAGAGAGGGAACACAAGCAGGGGGAGTGGGAGAGGAAGAAGCAGGCTCCCAGCGGAGGAGCCTGATGTGGGGCTCGATCCCATAACGCCGGAATCGCGCCCTGAGACGAAGGCAGACGCTTAACTGCTGTGCCACCCAGGCGCCCCTACCTGACCAATTCTTAACACATGCATACATGTATTTGCTATTTACTTATTGGGTGGGAACAGCACACAAAGCAGCGTGAGTCTGTGGCATGTGGAGGGGTATATGGCAATACAGTGGTAGGAGTCCAGATCACTGGGAAATCATTAAAAACAAGCCACAGATATTTTTCATTTCAATGCATCTGACAATGTCTACACAAGGACTGCAGTAAAATGATCAAAATCAAATTAATTTTAAGTACGGACAAAATATCTGGTGGATGCCACACACTAATCTTAGATGGCCATGCCAAAACCAAATGTGTGAACAGACTGCATTACAATTTTATGCAGTCTGAAGAACACGATTTTAGTGTTTTCTTCTTGTCTCTCCTTTCACTTCACATTGCACTCACCTAGTCACAAAGTCTGTTTGAGAAGGTACGACACAAAACTATAATTAAAACCATATCGGTGGAATGGCTTTTTGTCTGCCTTTTACATAATCAGAAATATTAGAAAGACAATAGTCAGAATCAGAAGATTTCTGTGAGGTTGGGTATCATTTAACCCCTCTACGTATCTGTAAAAAAGGCAATAAGCATAATTTGCTTACCTACTCCATGAGGTCGTGAAGATCAAATAAAATGATCAGGAGAAGACTTATTTTTTTAACCAAAAAGTGCCATACAAGTGTAAGATATTATTATTTTATTGTTAGTTTGACTGCTATGCTCGGCACTTCTTGGTCTGCTGTTTTGTTCAGTGTGTTTCTTCCTCATCGTGCCCCTTTTAGAAGCTGCCCCATGGAATGGAAATAGATCTTCTTTTATTGATCGTTATATCTAACTGTCTAATGGAAATGTACTACCACGTATGCTGGAGACACTCACCGTCAGGCCGAGGACAGAGTAGTGTAACCTTGTTATGAAGAGTGTCACTGTTCTCAGGTTGTGTGAGGATTCAACCCTGTCTTCGGTCTGCAGGATGATTTACAGTGCGTGCTATAGTGGGAGATTATAATGCTCCCATCAGAGAACAGAGTTTCCACTTGCATTACAGAATAGGCCATACATAATTCTGTTCACAGGAAGCACCATCTTCCCTTAACGGTCCGAATAATATAGTAGCAGAACAGCAAAAGAAAGTAATTTAGGAAACAAAACCAACCTGTTATTAAGTGATGCATAACACTGATAGTTCTCAAACTATTCTTTGTTCTCATTACATTTTTATCTTTCTATGAGAGAAATTAACAACAGTAATACCTTATGTATGCATGCTATATTGCACCTTATAAAGTGTTTTTATGAAATATACTTGAATCCCTACTGCATATTAATAAAGTGAAAGGGGCAGAGGCTCATTTTAATTTTATAGAAAGGACAATAAGGTTAAAAAATAGGTTAAAAAGCTTGCTGAAGATTACACACCTCATTAGTAGTAATTGTGAATCAAACCCTTTCTGATTCAGTGTTTCTGTTTTTCTCCCCAGCAAATATGTTCTAAAAGCTTATACAACACTACAAACACCCCAAATGGCCCTTAACTATACATCTGAGGGTTCTTCCGGTTGGAAATAGAGGAGATGGGAGAGTGTCCACCAGTGGTTCAACAAACACACACAATCCTGAATACATTAAAAGGAAAGTAACCGCGACAATCACACAAAAAGAAAAAGATCGCCATAATTACTTTTAAAAATTATTTTAAAGCAAAGGGCAAGATTCCTAATTATCTAATTGGATGTGTATCAGTTTGTTGAGTCAAGTATCACAGTTGTAATCATCTTTTTCAGTGATTGTTTAATTATTCCTGTTCTGCAGGTGGTACCAAATGTACTTGCTTTATTTTAAGAGGAGAGTTGCAGGAGATCTGCACTGAGCTCACAGCACATTCTTTGTTTCCCTGGTGATAAAAAGCCTCCGCCATAAGGACAGCTCTGTGAAGGGAAGTAGCCAATTCACAAAGGGAGGAGGAATTTGGCCTCCCAGTTCAGAGTCTTTATTGCAGATACTACTAGAACAATCTTAGAAGAGTTCCATTCATATTTATCTTTGAACTCTGTCCTTCGTTACATAAGAGGGCAAAGCAGACACACCGCTTTTGTGTGCGGCATCAGAGAAATCCTTGCTAATGGCCCTGGTCCACGCTTATGTAATATAAAGCAGTTCTAACTAACAGTAGGGAAATGGCAGAAAGCATCGCTTTAAAAACTGTAAAAAGTTTGTACGGAAAGGGGATGTTATGCATCAAGATGCTTTGTCCTTACTTTCACATTATTCTGCATTCACACAGCCTGAGTACGATGGAGGTTTGGCAATTATCTAGGTAATGTGATCAATGTTAATGGACAATCTGGTTAATTTGGCTTTTAAAAGGAGATTTTTAGCAACAGCAAGTGAAATGCCAAGAGAGCTCTTAAATGAATTTCTTCTAATTTTTAAGTTAAACTGCAATTCTTGACTTTATTTTCCAATTACCATATGAGTTTCAACAGTCTTTTTGCAATAAGAACACTTTGTTCTTAAAGAGTCCCTGGCACTCAATTAGTTCAAAGTACATTTGGGTATATGCAGGTTATCAGTTTCCATCCAGCTTTATGAAGTGAATTTGAGCTGCAAACATTGGTAACTCTGTTACTTTCACTGTCCTTATTCTTCTTTGAATTCTAGCCATAGTGATTTTTGATTTCCTTGAGCAACTTCATATATATGTGTGAAAA
The DNA here is from genome assembly GCF_017311325.1 of Ursus maritimus. NCBI lineage: Eukaryota > Metazoa > Chordata > Mammalia > Carnivora > Ursidae > Ursus > Ursus maritimus. Next base: position 66,919,780 of record NW_024425563.1, on the reverse strand, counting down.
TATAATTATATATATGTATACACAATTCTTCATACATTTAGAAAGATAAATTTTTATGTTCCTTACTCTGAAAGTATTAACCTAGACTAATCTTCTTCCACTGTTAGACAATATTGCATTTATTTTTGTAAAACTAAATTTTATTTAAGTGAATATGAGGCACATGCTGGTTTTATGCAAAGCATTGAACTCGGTTTTAAGTTGACTTCTATGAAATTGCCATCATACAGCCACTTTTGACCTATAAAAACTTCAATCTCAAGCCATTTGGTCTGATAGACAAGAGATGCTATGACTATTAGTGGAAAAAGAAAGAGTGAAGAGGAAAGTTGTTTTGGAGACAGTGACATTTAGAATTTGGCCCAGCATGATTAGACTTCAAGAGAGATAAAAAGACTATTCCAGAACACAAACGGAATGTACAAGAGTATAGAAGTAGAAAAATATAAGTTGGCCTAATGCCTGTGTGGAGTGGGAGATGAGCCTGAAAAGAAAGCCTGCAGGGAGATCATGAAGGGTTTACATGACAACGGAGCCCCATTGCCTTTGGCCCTTCGAAGCTATGTTCACCAACTGGTCCTTGGGAAGATTTGCAGTCTGCCTTCACATCACCCAAGTACTTCAAAAAATATCATGCCGTGAATTTAACTTAATATTCATTTAAATTGGTTTTAGACCAAGGCCTCAAAGATTCTCCACAAATAATACTTCAAGGACGATCTGCAGCCCACTGTCTAAAATCACAAAGCATACAAGCAAACAAGGTATTATGAGTGAGAAAAAGTTAAAAAAAAAAAAAAAAAAGCAGAAACAGGGCCGTAAGACCAGGGATGAGAGTTATAAACACATATTTTATAACAATTCTGATCTGTAAATTTAAATAAATAAAGGAAAAAGCTTACAAGTAACTCCAAGGAATAGGAAACTATAAAAAAATTAGTATAACAGATTTTCAAAAGAATCACACACAACTTTTAGAAATAGAAATTGGAATAACAGGGGCGCCTGGGTGGCACAGCGGTTAAGCGTCTGCCTTCGGCTCAGGGCGTGATCCCGGCGTTATGGGATCGAGCCCCACATCAGGCTCCTCCGCTATGAGCCTGCTTCTTCCTCTCCCACTCCCCCTGCTTGTGCTCCCTCTCTCGCTGGCTGTCTCTATCTCTGTCAAATAAATAAATAAAATCTTAAAAAAAAAAAAAAAAAAGGAAATTGGAATAACAACGTGAACAACTAAAGGGACCAACCCTTAAAACTCAACAGTGAGAAAACAGCAGCACAATTAAAAAAGTAGGCAAAAGATCTTAACAGAAATCTCACTAATGAGGACGCGCAGACGGTAAATAAACATATGAAAAAAAGTGCTCAACAGACTATGTTCTTAGGGAATGGCAAACTAAAAGAACAATGAGATACCATTACACACCTATTAGAATTCTAGGCCCAAAATCCAAAACGTTACTAATACTAAATACTGGCTGGCCAGTAGGTGGAGCAAAAGGAAATCTCATTTATTTCTTGTGGGAATGGTAAATGACACAGCCACTTTGGAAGACAGTTGGACCGTGGCTTCCCAAGCTATATGAAGTCTTACCATAAAACCCAGCAACTGCACTCCTAAATATTTACCTAAATGAGTTGAAAACTTTTGTTCACACAAAACCTGCATATGCAAATATTCATAGCAGCTTTATTTATAATTGCCAGAACTTGGAAGCAACCAAGATACCCCTCAGTAGGTGACTGGATAAACTGTGGTATTTCTATATGATGGAATATTAGTCAGTGTTACAGAGAAATGAATTATCAAGCCATGAAAAGACATGGAAGAATGTTCCTTGCATATCTCAAAGTGAAGGAAGCCAGCTTGAAATATATTTTGGAAAAGGCAAAACTACAGAGATGTAAAAAAGATCAGTGATCGCCAGGGGGCCCGGTATGGAGGGAAGGAGAGGAGGAATGAATTGGTGGAGCATAGGGGATTTTTAGGGCAGTAGAGGGTCTGTACATTATTGTAATGATGGATACATGACATTACGCACTTGTTAAAACTCATAAAACTCCAAGACATGAAAGAGTGAATCCTGATATGAACTATAGACTTTAGTTAATAATAATGTATAAATATTGGTTCCTCAATTGTAACAAATGTACCACACTAATGCAAAATGTTAATAATGGGGAAACTGTGTGGAGGGAATAAAGGGCTATATGAGAACTCTGTACTCCACTCAATTTTTCTGTAAACCTAAAACTTCCCTGAAATATAAAACCTATTAACTTAAAAAAATTTTTTAACTCCAAAGACAGATTTAAATGTAGATTAGGCACAGCTGAAAAGAAAATTAATAAACCAGAATACAGGTTAGAAGAAATTTCCAGAATTGAGCAGAGAAAGGAATAAAGATATAAAATATAAAAAAGAAGTTAATTGCCACAAAAGTTAGAGTGAGTAAATTTAGCATACTTTTTAAAAAACAGACTTTGGTTTTTTTATCAGGTTTAGGCTCCCAACAAAATTGGTGGAAGGTATAGGTACAGATCTCCCACATACTTCTGCCCACTTCCTATATATAGCCTCCTCTGCTATCAAAATCCCACACCATACTGGTACCTTTGCTAGGACTGAGGAACCTATGTTGACACATCATTATTACCCAAAGCCCATAGTTTACATGAGGGATCACTTTTGGTGTTGTTACATTTTGTGGATTCTGTCAAATGCATGATGACATGTATCCACCATTATAATATCATACAGAGTCAATTCACTGACTTAAAAATCCCCTGTGCTATACCTTTTTATTTTTCCCTCACCCCTAACCCGTGGTAACAACTGACCCTTTTACTATCTTCATAGTTTTGTCTTTTTCAGAAAGTCATAGAGTTGGTATCATACAGTATGTAGCTTTCTCAGATTGGCTTCTTTGACTTAGTAATATGCATTTAAGATTCTTCCATGTCTTTTCATGGCATAGATAGCTTATTTCCTTTCAACGCTGAATAATATTCCATTGTTTAGATGTATCAGTTTATCCATTCACTTACCAAAGAACATCTTGGTTGCTTCTAAATTTTGGCAATTATGAATAAAGCTACTATAAATATCTCAGTGTAGGTTTTTGTCTGGACATAAGCTTCAAACTCTTGGTAAATACCAATGTGGACAATTGCTGGTTTGTATGGTAAGAGAATGTTTGCTTTTGTAAGAAACCACAGACTTCCAAAGTATCTGTACCATTTTGCATTCCCACCCATGATGAATGAGAGTTCCTGTTGCTCCACATCCTGGACAGCATTTTGTGTTTTTAGTGGTTTTGGATTTTGGCCATTCTAATAAATGTGTAGTGGTATCACACTATTGTTTTAATTTGTAAACTTGTATATTTGTAAATTTGTATATCATGATATATGATATATATATACTTATTTGCCACCTGTGTATCTTCTTTAGTGAAGTGTCTGTTTGGGTCTGTTGCCCAGTTTTAAAATGATTGTTTGTTTTCTTATTGTTGAGTTTTAGGAGTTCTTTATATATTTTAAATAACAGTCCTTTATATGTTTTTTGCAAATATTTCCTCCAAGTCTGTGGCTTGTCTTTTCATTATCTTAGCAGTGTCTTTCACAGAGCACAAGTCTTTAATTTTAATGAGGTCCAACTTATTAATTCTTTTTTCATGGACTGTGCCTTTAGTACTATATCTTAAAAGGCATGGCCATACCCAAGGTCATCTAGGTTTTCTCCCATATAATCTTCTAGAAGTGTCTTGCGCACTTTTATTGGAGTTCAATCGGGATAGGAAAGAGAGAGCAGATTAGAGGCAATGTTTGAGGAGAAAATGGCTAAGACTTTTTTCCAAAATAAAGGTGGGGAAGAAAGGGACTAGAGGAACAGAACCACTGACTATGCATTCACTGTAAATTACTTCTGTGTAAGAATTAGGGATAGGGGAATGAAGAGTTAAATTGTATGAGCTTTTTTCCCCTCTATTCCTATTGCTTATTGAGAATGAAAGAGTTTGAAACGCCTGTCTGGGATCCACTCATTTTCTTTTAGGGTGTTGGGACAAACTAGGCCAGGAGGAAGAAAATAGGCAGATTAATCCAATCTAACCTCCTTGTCAACTGGAACTAATAAATAAACTAAATAGAATAATAATATTTACCAAAAGGAAGGGTTCTTATCTACAGAATGCCTTAGTAGAATGTCCTTGCCAAGGATTACTTAGTAAATAAACCCAGAATCTATAGATCTGTAATGCGTGGTTCCCTAAAGAATCACATAAGTCATTTAAGTCTCTGAAGTATAAAATGAAGATATTTCATAACTTAAGCATTCTTCCTGCCCTGTGAGGTAAACCAGCAAAACCTTATCTGAAACCTAATCCGTTATTCTGAGTCAGAGAGTACGTGTCTGATGTGGGGAGAAAGGACCCATGGAGCTGCCTTTGACGTCCCACACTTCTGCATGCTGTGTCCTTCCCTTTTGATTGCCCATATCCTGAGATTATTAATAAAACTTGTTACTGTGTAAGTACTCTTCAAGTGAGTCTGATTTGACTATCTAATTTTGTATATTGGCCCACTCATGAAATTGACAAAAGGAGTTTTGAAATAAAGTACATAGTGCTTTAGAGTGCTTCATTCTATTGAACCATGTGGGTAGACTAAGGTGACATGAAATAGGCAGCAAATATTAGCCCTCAGGAATTATGCTGCAACATTCTAGGATCTGTGAATATCTTTGTGTTAACTCAACATATATAATACGTGTAAAATCAACATATATAATATGATATAACAACTAAAGAAAATATCTTAAAAAAAGATGGCAAAGACATATGCCAAAATGGTATTAGTAGTTATCTGTGGGTAGTGACATATGGGAAAATATTCCCTTTTTTTCTGTATTTTATCTATGTTCCCCAAATATTTTATAATTGCATGCATATTTCCTTTTATAAATCCTAAAAGATAAACTTTAAAAACTATAATCAATCTTGTATGATACAAATTTATTGCAACTATGTTAAAAAGATACCCAGCAAAAAGACTGAACAGAAATACACCATATGTTACCGAAGATTTTCTTGAAATTGTTGGGATTTGAATGATCTGTTTATATTTTTCAGTGTTTCCAGAATTTGTATAACAAGCGTGGATTATCTTTGTGATTTAAAAAAAAGCTAATTTCTCATGGAAGAGTATGCAACATGAAGTAGATTTTCAACAGGGCATTTTTCCCTTCCTGTGTGCCCCTTTGCAACCCCCTTATTCCCATCAAATAAACAGTTAATGTGTAATGGGCAAAGAAAAGGTACAAAGCTTCTAGACCTCAGTATTAAGAATTAATGATCTTAAAGGCACTAATGCCTTTTTGCTTCTATTAGTTCTCTAAAAATACTCTTGATTCTGTAATCCCATATATAGTTATTTAATCCTACTTACACATGCTTTCTTTGGGCTATTTGCAATGATGAAGAAATGTGTCTAAAATTTAAAAAGTATATCTTTATCACCACCATCTTAAATATGACATTTCTGATTTACAGGTGCAAACATATAAGGCAGAGTCTCCTTTCTTCTGCCATCAGGCTCTAAGATTACAGCAACTTTTTGAGAATAGCTAGTCCTATGCTTATTTTTATTTTCTTGAACAGCAGTTTCGGGGATATGGTTCAGGAATAAACCAAAACATTCAGGCTACTGCCAGAGCCAAAAACATAGACTCAAAAGCCCATGTTATCATACAGCTTTGCTCAGTTTCATGGATACAGACTAACCGTAGCTGGCTTCTGCTTGAAAAGACAACGAAACAGCATAAAATCTATCACCATTCATTCATTCATTCAGTAATCCCTAGTGACAAGTCTGAGGTTGGGGAGATTCAGGAGTGGTGAGTGGTGAGCAAGACCAATGCAATTTCTGATACTGCCGAATGTGGCATTTTTCTAAGAGGTGACATTAAATATATATTTACGTATATATTTATAACCTATGATAATGGCTATGAAGGATCCTTTGGAAAAACAGTAACAGGGGGACTTAATTTAGATTGGAGAGTCAAGGAAGTCCTCTTAAATGACATTTAAGCAAACCTGATGCTTGAGTAGGAGAAAAGAGAATGTGAGTTGGAGGGAAAGA
>NW_024425563.1:66837339-66913628 GCF_017311325.1 Ursus maritimus | reverse complement strand
GAGGGAGAATGCTCCGTGGAGTATTGGAGGAAATGTGGAAGACTGACGTGGTTAAACCAGAGAAAAAGTAAAGGAGTTGAAGATGGAGGACAGTCCAAGTGTCCAGGAACTCAAACATTTTGCAATACTTATCCAAGAGCAATGGAAATTCATTCAAGGATTTCGAACAGGGGAATAACTCTTCCGGGAATAATAATAATAATAATAATAATAATAATAATAATAATAAATGCCATCCTCACGTTCAAAGTAATGTCATGTCAGAGTTGAAGTACTGCTTTCATCTCTTTGAGGACCTAACTATATGTGGCCTGTGTGAACATCAGGCATAAAGTTTGAGTCTTTGGAACCCAGTACTTCTTAGTGGTTAAGACTTCAGGCTGTAAAATCAGATCATCCTGCATTTGCCACTTCCTAGGTGCATGACTCTAGGTAAGCTTCTAAGTAGGTACAACAGGAATCATAATTTGTTGTTGTGAGAACTAAGTGAATAATGTGTATAAAAGGTGTACATGGTGTCTGTACACGGTAAGTGATCAAAAATAATAGCTATTATTTCCTGACTCACTGCCACAGGAAAAGAATAAACTCATCACACAGTGGACCTTTATGCTCCTTACATAAGCTAATGCTGGACGCATTTTTAGTGAGCTAAATTGTACTCAGTGTTTTCGGAGTAATGAGCCAAATACATTAACTGTTCTGGAAACAGATGAAGCCTGACTCTTTTGACTAAATATAGAGATAATTAGAGTCTAGACTCTATCTGTTGATAGGGCTTAGGGAAGCATAATGAGAATCATCGCACCATAATAGAATAATACGTGAGGCTAAAACAAATCAGAAATTTCACAACCCAGATGAAAAACAGCTAATTTTATTGATGTCAGAAATACATTATTAGCTGAGTCTTCTTATGATCTTATGATGTTTGTTTCATGTTGTAACAGCTTCTTAATAGTGTAATCAATTATGCCTTTCTGTTTTGCTACTAAAGCTTTTTCTTTCCTCCCCATATAGTTCGGTAAAATTAGCAAGTGTCAGATAAAGTCCTTTTTCTGTAGTTACCTAATGTGCATTAGAAGCACTCATTCTTTAATGTATAGAGATGAAAGGTCCTTCCTTGCAGGTACGTTTTATTCAAAGCCGGTGAAGTATTTTCTATAGTAAAGGCTTTGACTAGTTTGTCTGGTATCAGGACTAACTACCTACCAATTTGCAGATTGTTATTGAGCAATTCATGTTACCAGAAAACTCCAATATTGGATAATACACATGTAGACAAGTGCACAATGCCAATATGTTGCTTAGAAAGGAGAAAAGGATGGGCTACAAAATATTGGACTCAGCCCAGCCTCAGGACAGAGACCCAGATGTAAATGTTAGCATTGTAGCGCTCCTGTTCAACTCCAGCAGCATAGCAGGAAGCGACAGGCCACTACCAGTACTGAGACTGTCTTCATGTTATACTTTAAAGTCAGGATTCAGTCCAGGGTCTGTAATACCAAACAATGAGCAAATGAAACAATTGAATCCGGGGAGCTTCTTTAGGGCTAAGCTTGGAAACTGATTAGTAAGTGGGGTACACTACAGGTCTGCAAACACCACCGATCGCGGCCAGTCCATGGTTCCTTTCTCACTAGTCCCAGGTAAAATGAGAGAGAGACAAGATGACGAGTCTTTCGTGAGTTCCTATTTAGGGGTTTTGTTCTGAGTTTGTGTCCTTCTGCTCTTTCTTGGTGGAATAAGGGTGACAGAAGTTTTTTTTTTTTTTTTTAATGTTCTTTACTTGGCAAGATAAAAAATTGATAAGGATTATATCAGTCAGTAAACTATTTAAAAGTTTATTTAATACGTGAAATATGAAACTCTAGTATCCATTAGCATTTACATACTGCAGAAATGAGGATCAGGAAGATTAAAAAGTCAAAATAAGCCTTTTAAGCCAAAGTCTGGAGCCCCCACAAAATCAGATTGTTAAGCTACATGCATGGAAAGCAGGAAGAGTTAGAATCTGGAGGCCCTGATTCGATTTAGACCTGCGGACTTAGGCCAGGACAACATGCAAAAGACTTATCAATGGTATCACACTATCTTATCAGAACAGACTCTGGAGTGCTGTTCCAGGAGTTAATCTTTATTTTGAGGAGACATGGCTTGGAAGGTACAGGGAAACTAGAAAGAAGCTAAGTGGCCAGTGTGCTTTGGACACTCGGGACAGCTGCTTTTTACCAAGTAGTATAGAAGTCTTTCTATATTTTAGCAATTCGTATGGCCTTAGAGTTAGCTAAATGTCACCCCTAGATATTTACAATGAAGATACACCCCTTAAATACCACCAGGAGGAATGACTGAGGGCTTTAATAAGCAGGCCTTAACACTTCGTATCATCTCCTTTCCCAGATTGCTTTGTAAATTACTCTTTAATGACAAGTCTTACCTATTCCTAAGGGAGGTCTGGCTTTGATCTAATTTCTGTTCTGGAGGATACCATGGAAGCCAGTTTGATTTCATGATTTTTAGCCCAGTTCTTAGATTAATCTTACTATGGATCTAAACCTTCAGACTCTGCCTTTTGTAACTTATGAAGAAGGCCAGCTCAGTTTCCCCATTCACCTTCTTCTCTAGGTAGTAACCCTGCTAGGTTTGACCTCATGGTTAGTAGTAAATAACCTTTTCAACAAATCTTGTTTTTCTCTATTTTTAGAGGGAAAAAGAAAAGCACTGAGAGAATATGATCTGTCCCAGAGCCACTGGGATAGAGCAAGACACTAAAGGGCCCCCAGGGCCCCCAATTCCCAATGTTTATACTGCCTCCAACCAAGATTGTTTGTATATTTAATTCCTTCTCACTTTTCTCAGAACTACTTACCCTGTAGGGTGCATCTTTGAAATAAACTACTATAATTATTCAACTCACATCCTGAGAAAAATGCCCTTCTCTGCACCAATAGTATAACATTCTAGAAATTGTACTTATAATCTTTAAAAAGGGAGTCAATAATACTTAATTTACAATCAAATCTCAAATGATCTTTTATTGTTCTATGGTTGCTGGGGTGGAAACATTCATAGTCTCTTCAAGGAATTATAATGTAGTTATAATACACTTTAATATCCTCAGATAAAATGTATTATATCAATGCATTATAATTAAAATGCATTATTAGAGAATCTCTATTTGCTTTTGCTATATTTAACATTTTTAATTTGCAACATATTGCTATCTCTAATTGCTCTTTCTCAGAATTACTGTGTGAGATGAATGAAAATTATACTTGTGTGCATCATCCTTTTTTAATAGGAAAGGAATGGAAATTCAGAAGACTTGTTTAGGTCACGCAAATGAGAGATAAAGACCAGATGTGAGAGGCTTCTGGTTCTGGCAACAAGGTAATACTAGAAGACTTGAAAAACCCTAAACATGCTGGATAGTTGATTCAAAAAAAGCAAATGAAGTCGCTAGGTTCCAGAAATAATGGTAGGAACAGAGGACCAGAGGACTAAGGGTAGGAACTGATGCAGCAACAGCATGTGGGTGAGAATCAGGGTCTGCTCTTGATGAACTAGAAGCCTAGTTTGAACATCCAAGGGGCATGGTAGATAAAGACTGTTATGGACTGAATGTTTGTGTTGTTTCCCTCCCCCATTCAAATGCGAAAGCCCTACCCCCCAGTGTGATGTTATTTGGAGTAGGGGCCTTTGGAGGTATTATGGTTAGATGAGGTCATGAGGGTGGGGCCTTGGTCTGATGGGATTAATGCCCTTGCAAGAAGAGATATCAGAGAGCTTTCTCTCTGTCCCCGCCCTGGGAGGACACAGTGAGAAGGCAGCCATCTGCAAGCCAGGAGAGTCATCACCAGAGCCCTACCCTGCTGGCACCCTGATCTCAGACTTCCAGCTTCCCCAACTGTGAGACAATAAATTTCTGTTGTTTGGGCCACCCAGTCTTGGGCATTTTGTTATGGCAGCCCAGGCAGGCTAATACAGGGTACAAATGAGGAAGAAAGCTGGAACTGTTTCCCACACAAAGCTTATGCCCTAAAAGGGCTCTACCTTCAGTAAAAGGGTAGACTAAGAAAGAAATTTGTTTCCTAGAAAAGAGAGATAACATAGCTATATATATGTGTGTGTGTAATATATATATATATAATCCTGTAACGCCGGGATCATGCCCTGAGCCGAAGGCAGACGCCCAACCGCTGTGCCACCCAGGTGCCCCCCTATACCTAACAGTTAAAGAACACATGTTCTTTTAAACACATGTACATCATTTACAAAAACTGACCACATAATGGTTCCAAAACAAGTCTTAACAAACAGTGGTTGACTTAGATTTGATGTCGTGTAGATAATATTTTCAAACCTTAGTGCAACAAAATGAAAAATGAATAACCAAAAAGATAGTCATCCTTCTCTGTTTAGGAACTTAAAAACATACTTTTAAATAATTTATAGGCCAATGAAGAGAATGTTATATCAAAACTTGTGGGTTCAACCATCAGTCTTTAGGGGCGCCTGGGTGGCTCAGTCGTTAAGCATCTGCCTTCGGCTCAGGGCGTGATCCCAGAGTCCTGGGATCGAGCCCCACATCGGGCTCCTCTGCTAGGAGCCTGCTTCTTCCTCTCCCACTCCCCCTGCCTGTGTTCCCTCTCTCGCTGGCTGTCTCTCTCTCTCTGTCAAATAAATAAATACAATCTTAAAAAAAAAAAAAAAACATCAGTCTTTAAATGCATTAATTACGTGTATTGGGGAAAAAAGGCTGAAAATTAAGAGTCTTCATAATTTTAGAAGTTAGGGAAAAGAACTCTTACCAGTTAGCAGGCAGTATGGGAAAGATGAGCTTTCCCCATGTTTTGTAAATCTGTGATGGTGACTTGCCCCCAGTCAATAACAAAAAGCACCCCTACACTGCTTAGTGGTTAAACACCCCAGTGGTTAAACAACCTTCAAATACTAGTTCTATTGCTTATTAGTTATATGGCCAATAGGCACATCATTTGACTGCTGTGGGCCTCAGTTCTCTCATCTGTAAAATAGGAATCATAACATACTAGGAGCTCTCATCATTTCAATATTTATTATTCAAGTTTTTATAGAAAAATAAAATGCATCATAATACGAAAATACTGATTAAAGAATTGACTTCTTTGGGGCCCCTGGGTGGCTCGGTAGGTTGAGCATCTGACTCTTGATCTTGGTTCAGGTCATGATCTCAGAGTCCTGGGATAGAGCCCCATGTCAGGCGCCCTGCTCAGCGGGGAGTCTGCTTGAACCCCCTTTTCTCTCTTTCTCTCTCATAATTAAATAAATAAAATCTTAAAAAAAAAAGAATTGACCTCTTTAATTGATCTTTCCCCACTCAAGTGCCTTGGCTTTTGCCTGCCAATGACTTTGTTGGTCAGACTCTCACTGAGTGTCCCAAACTGTCTGCATTTTCAGATAATGGTAATGACCTTTAGGAATATAGTTCAAATGACTGGAAAATGAGAATGTAAACAGTGCCAATGATGCAAGAGATCATGAAGTCAACAAAAGTGGAGAACTATTTGACTTACACACAAAGCCATTGATAAATATTTGGCAGAATTAAACACATTAGCACTCCATGAAAAGAAAGTTAACCAGAACAATGACATGATAGGCATCTCAAAGAATAATTTTTATATCAAAGTCCTGAGGAAATTCATGAAGAATTCAAATAATTTTATAAAGCCAACACTCTTTATGATCATGTTGAAAATACAAATGTGAAGTAAAGAATATTGCATTATTTAATCATGTCATTTTCTTGGAAAAAACACATCCCTCTTCATAAAAACCCCATTTGAATAATTCTTTGTTAGTTTTAAGAATTAGTACAAAATTGGAAGTATATATGTGTTTTTGATGAAACATAAACTAAATATATGTCATATTGTTAATTTTTAAAGATAATGTTCTTTTTTTTCCCCCCAAGATTATTTATTTATTTATTTGAGAGAGCAAGAGGGAGGGGCAGAGGGAGAGAGAGAAGCAGGCTCCCTGCTAAGCAGGGGGCCCACCACAGGTCTCCATCCCAGGAGGTTGGGACCATGATCCGAGCTGAAGGCAGACACTTAACCGACTGAGCCATCCAGGTGCCCCTAAAGATAATGTTCTGATCACACATTTTTCCCCAACGATTTACCACAAAATGATGGTTTCCATTTCAAGAGGCATCTTTTAACTGGTCTTTTCCAACACCAATTATATTTTGATAAGAAGGACCTCATTAGCCTACACATGAGGTTATTGCGAACCTTAATTGGGATAATTTATGGAATGACATTGTGTCTGACCCATACTAAGCATTCTATAAACCTTAGCAGTTCAGGATCCTGTGCTAATTTAATGGATCCAAAATTTAAAAAACAAAACAAAACAAAAAACCTCTACATAAACTCTCAATGGACTTCTCCAATACTGTTACCCAGTGTCATCCTTCATAAACTCCAGATCTTGTTCAAAATAATCCCTTCTCCAGCTTCCACACACATCTCCAACACAGTCTATCTTCTGTTCTTTTTTTTGCCACCCACAAAACCTGCACATTCAGATTCTTCAAGTTTCTGACTACTATAACTTCTTACAAAAGTTCTTCTGTAGCACTACAATTCGAAATACTCCCTTCTTCCCTGTAGTCTGTATTCTCATAGTAAAATGTATAACGCTGTGATGGCCCATCCCATTTGTTTTAGGAAAGGGTTATTTACGTCTTGGTTCTCCTACTTGATTGCAATCTCTATTAAGCTTAGATTTCATGTTTATCTTATTCCCCTCATAGCACCTTGCATTGTGAGTGGCACAGAATATCCCTTCATCCACCCATTCATTCACAAACATTTATGGAACGCCAAAAACAGTCAGTTTTTAATTACTGTGCATTCAATGAGTGAATGAATTCAACATAGAGCAGTGTGTAAAGCAAGTATAATAGGGAGTTTTCTTCTGGCTTGCCTGCAGGATCTCTTCCCAATCTTTTCTAATCTATGATAACATACAGGATCCTGAGCGTGTGCCGTTTCAGAGATGCGCTCGAGGGAATAGCATGTGTTATTCATTACATCACATATAACCTTTTCAAGTTTACAATCAATCTTGCTTGGAAGGCTGGTGTCATTTAAAAAGTACGGCAGTGTGCTGGAAGGAGAGACCATCTGAGCTGGCTACAGTCTGTGAATCCAAATACCCTATTTAAAGGTCCAAACATGAAGAAGGAGGATGTACTAAACACATCATTTTCCTTCCAAGTGATTGAAAAGGGATGGTACATTGAAGCTTTGTTGGGTTTCAATGCATTGATTTTCTCGCTACCTATTTTTCTCAGGTTTTTCAGGTACTTAAGAGTCTATTTCAAGTTGCCTGCAGACTCCTTTTCTCATGTTTCTTAAAACTATTTGTGATTAAATCACCCACATTGTCTTCCAAGCTCTAATGATTCTCTTCCTGAGAAACCCGTTTTTTTCCTTTACTTTATTCTGTTTCTCACATCTTTATTTTCCAATACGTTGCTTGCTTTCGGTATCCCCATCAATTTTTCTGTTTCTTGATTCTCTGTCTGTTGTTACATTTGTTCACCTATCTATTCATCTGGTGCACAGTTACAGGGCTCCTTCCAGTGTCAAACTGTGCTCTGGTCAGAGACAAGACCCCTACCTACACTTAGAGAGAATGCAGTCTAATGTGGCGGTACCGGGGAATGTAATGTCACGGGACAGAATGAGCGAGCACAGGACACCTGCATGCATATATCATGTAGACATCTCTATCAAAATGCTGAAGTACCTTAATCATGGGACAAAATTGATGGCTAAGGATTCTTGGAAGACATTAGTGTTAAACCGGGATTTCAAGTCAGCAATGGGGGAAAAGAGGGATTTCTGGTGTACCAAATAGAATAGCAAAGGCAGCAGGATGCTGATTGCAAAGATACCCGAGGGCAGTGTTTTTCAGCATTGTCCATGGACAAACTGCATCAGAATCATCTAGAATGTTTTAAAAATCACAGATATGTGGACTTCACCTCCAAATCTATTGAGCTGGAATCTCTGGAAGTAGGTAAAATCTGTCTTTAGCAAGCACCTCAGATTATTTCTAGGCATGGCAAATGTTTCTAACTCCAGAGATAAGGGAAAATGGGTAGGTTACAGGTATATTGACTTGACTGACCTAAATGAAGAAGGGATGTAAGGAAAAGGGCAACCGGTAATGTCCCCTACACTTTTTAATATTATTTCATATCATATATGGTTTGCATGTGGTTGTTAAAATTTTGGTGGATCTACGGAGTGTCAGACATGGTGCTACGTATTCTCTGAATGGAATCAAATTTATTCCTCAAAACAATCCGTTTTTTTATGTCTCTACACTTGGGCTGCTGAGTACTGTTAGAGAAACGCATACAACCCCACAGATTGGTTTCACCACTAGTATGTGGCCTTCACCCTCATTTAAACCTTCAACATTGCCTGAGCACTCTATATTCCTCTAGCCATCTCTCATCATCGTTTAAAAATGCAAATTAGGTCTGGGTGGAGCCTGAGGGTCTACATTTCTAGCATGTTTTCAGGGAATACTGATGCTGCTGTCCTAGATCTCGGGTTGGCAGGATTAACTAGAGGAGGGAATGGCTGGGAGACTGGGTGCAGGTACTGTTGTTCCATAGCTAGGGCAGAAAGAAGTTTAGGGGTCCTTCTCTCAGCATACGATTCGAGCTTATCTACTAAGAATTAGGACAGAAGTAGTGTAGTGGAAGACTCGAGGGGAATGGAGAGAGTTTGCTAATGTTGTGGTAAAGAATGAAAAAAGTTGGGATGCCTGGGTGGCCCAATCGGCTAAGCGTCTGCCTTCGGCTCTGATCATGATCTCAGGGTCCTGGGACTGAGCCCTGCATTGGGCTCCCTGTTCAGCGGGGAGCTGCTTCTCCCTCTGTTTGCCGCTCCCCCTGCTTATGCTCCTTCTCTCTCTCTAGCTCAGCTCAAAAAAGGGAGCCCACCGTGCCTGTTCAGGTGCTCGGCTTTATCAAATTGCCCTGTGTCTTCTCTAACTGCAAACCCTCTCTTTCTATTGGATCCTCTCAATAACATGTAAACATGTTTTAGTCCCTTCCATTCTAAATCAACAAACATTCAAACCACTTTTTTGGAACTGTGCCGTGACCTCTTGTCCCCAGGCAGTGAACGCCTTATGTTCTTTTCCTCTACAAAGCTAAGAATCTTCAAAGAGGTTCTTACAGTCTGTTTTTATTTTGCTCCCGTTCATTTATCAACCCACTTTATATTTAAAAAAAATTTTAGCCCACTTTTAAAAGATATTAACTGACCCCCCCAAATCCAGTCTCCCCATTTTCCATGGAAATAGCACCCCAATATTTAGCTGGGCACTGGACTGCCTAGATAAAGACGATTTCTCAGTGTCCCTGCGGTTCTGTGTGTCCATGTCTTTAGATCCCGACTGATGGGATGGGAAGAGATATGTGTATCTTTGAAGAAATTATCCCAAAATAAGAGGGTATGCCCTTCCTGTTTTTTATCTCCTTCCTGCGGGTAGAATGTGGGTGAAATAATTCAAACACTGGCAGCTGACTTGGGTCATGAGAAGAATTCGGGAATGGAAGCCACACATGACGTGGGAACAAGGTGGAAGGCTCTGGGGAATTGCAACAATGGAATGCCATTCCAGACTGAGCTGGCAATCCCCAGGTATCTTGGACTTGAATAAGAAATATACTTCTGTCTTGTTTAAGCCAATGCTATTAGAAGCCTGTTAGTATCAGAATCTGAACTAATATTCTACAGCAATCTGCCGATCCTTTTTTATTCCTGATCCCGTTCAAGCCATCAGGCATATAATATTGTTGACCACTCCTTTTCTTCTAAATATTCTGTCCTTCGAACTTCTGTGAGACCGTATTATCTGGATTTTTAACCAGACCCTCCCCTGCTTCAACACATTCTTTCAGTCAGTGTTCTCTGCCATGGTTGTATATTACAATCACCTGGGGAGCTTTGAAAATGCTGATGCTGGGCCCCAGCCCCAGAGATTCTGATTTAATTAGTCTGGAGTATGGTTCTGGCGTCACTGTTCTTTATGAGTTTTCATGGTGATTCCAGCACGTAACCATGGTTCACAGCTGCTGGCTTAAGTATTGCTGGGCCTCAGGCCACTGTACATTCTAGGCTCTTATTTTCTGCTCTGCACACCCACCTTGACCAATCTCATCTGCTCCTCATTTCAGTTACCATCTACACACTGAGGACTTTCATACTGATACCTTCTAAATGTCTCTCTTGAGCTTTGGACCCACGTGTGCAACAGCCAATTGAATAGCTCCAAAGCGTATACCATTAACATCACATGATTATTATATGCAATTTTTTCATTATTTCTGCCTACCCCCTCTCCAAAAAGTTCTTGTTACCCTTCCTGTGTTTATTATCTGTGGGACTAGCACTATTATCCACATAGTTGTAAGAGCTAGAAATATCACCTTCCTCCCAATTTCTCTCATTCCCTTGGTGTCCCCGTTTAATCGATCATTGTCCTTAGTTTCTACATTTTAGTATCTCTCGTATCATTCACTTTTCTCCACCTCCACTGCTATTTCCTGGTTGAGGCCACAACTATTTATTGCCTATACTGGTTTCTCTATGGAGTCTTGTGCCCTCCCTGTCCTTTCTCCACATAGTAGCCAGAGGGAACATTTTAAAAGACATGTGCAATCATGAGACTTCTTTGCTCAGACTCTTCAGGGGTTCCCCTTTGCTTTGGGATGGAAACCAAATGCCTTTGCTGGAACCACCAGACCCTTCATGTATATCCCTGCCTTCTCTCTCTCAACTCATGGCTCACCATTCCTCCCTACCTCTAAGCTACTGTATAGGTATAGTGAACTGATGGTAGATTCCACCAATTCATATGTTCTTCCCTGCACTGACTCCTATCTGCTTTCTTATCTGGCTGAATTTATAATCCCTAAACTTCCCTCACTTTAGGGAACTATAATCTCGATCACCATTTGTACACAAAGGATATAGCACATAGTCTAAGATATAGTCAACACAACAACAAATATTATTGCCTACCTACTATGTTCCAAATGTTGTGGAACTAACATCATGATGGACTCAATATTTACTGAATGAAAATAGATTCTACTGATTTCATATATGAGCTCAGAGAGGTTTAATAATTTTTTAAGCATCCCAGCAAAAAATGTAACTAAGCCTATATTTGATCTGGGTTTGCTAGCTCTAAACTCATGTTCTTCCCACACTAACGTACAATTTCTACACAAAGACTCTTTGTGAAGGGACTCACCTAATACTTTCAAATGTTTTCTAGTTTATCATGGATTTCCTGGCTTTTCTAATTAGTCTGTGGTTTCTAACTAGCTTATAAAACAGCAGTCTGAAATTGTGTTCATCTGAAAGCAAAACAGTTGGTCAATTAAACCAATTTAGTAAAAAAGAAATAAACAATTGAATTTCTTGGAGGGACACCAGTTTTCTTTTTAAGTAATTAGTTTTGCATCAATGTAGGCATAGACTTACACTCCAGAATGGTTTTTTTTCCTCCTTCCATTTGAACTTGGAATTTAAAAAAGTGGCCTTTCTTGTGCATTGCTTCCTCAAATTACACAAAAGATAAATTATAGGGAGACGGGTGCCTATAGGAGCCAGGTACGTAAAGCAAGTGAGTTGAGGATGAATGTTGTACAGTAAAAACAACATGCACATGATGATAAATGTATGCTGTAGTAGCTTTGAAAAGAAATGCAAGACTATTGGGGCAGCAAGAAGAAATGATTGTGGAGATGGTTGACCAAAACGGAAGAAATAAAGACCAGATTCTGGGGAAGACAATAGAGGCAATAAAAGAATTCAGTGGAATCTTAGAAACTGCTTTTTCTTGGAGAAAACCCTCTTGGGGTGACCAGGTGACTATGGCAACCATCTTGAACTGGAGCCTGAAGCGGAAGAAATTAATTCTGTAAGGAGTTTCCTCAACAGGTTGAGGGGAAGCAAAGAAATAGGTAGAAAAATCCACTCCTCAGTGGAATGAGTCATGCAAGTAGCTCATTCCCACACCTCCATGCAAGCTGTTTGCCTCAGAGTCACACATTTGGTGGTGGCCCTTCAATATCTGGGAGGAAGAACTATAGCCCTAGGACCAAGAAGCCATCATTGTCTGCCAGCACAGGGGCTGAGGGATGGATGAAACCTAAATGCTTCCCAGAGCTTTACTTTACATAGAGGCAAGGCCCCAGAAATTTGGAAGCTAAAATGAAATACCCACATGCCTTACAAAAAAAAAATCACTATTTTTTTCCTTTTGGCCTAATAGTGTTTGGTTTTCCAGTACTTTCAGCTGAAAATTGAAAATTTCTTAAACTTAGGAAAAGTTGCTCCAAACAAATGAAAACAAATTAAAATGGAAAGGGATACCATTTTTCATCTATAAGATCAAAAGATCCAACATTCAATACACCGTGATGGACAAGCTGTGAAAAAGCAGGCACCTGCAACCATTTCGGATGAAATGTCCCTTGGTTATAATGTTTTGTTTTGTTTTGTTTTTAAGATTTTATTCAACCATTTGACAGAGAGAGAGACAGCCAGCTAGAGAGGGAACACAAGCAGGGGGAGTGCGAGAGGAAGAAGCAGGCTCCCAGCGAGGCGGGGAGCCCTATGTGGGGCTCCATCCCAGGACTCCAGGATCACACCCTGAGCCGAAGGCAGAAGCTTAATGACTGAGCCACCCAGGCGCCCCGGGGTTATAATGTTTTTGAAGGGCAATGTGGGACTATTTAATACAATTAAAAATGTATGGACTTTTGCCCCAGAGGACACATATCTAGAAATTTATTCTTCAAATGTACTTAATCATGTGAAAAATAACATATATATGAGGTTAGTCATTACAGTACTGTTTTTTAACAATGAGCGCTAAGAATCAACCTAAATGCCCACCAAGAGGTTAAATGAAGTAGGGTACATCCATATGGTGGCATACTATAAAGATGTTAAAAAAGAGATTCAGGAATTTTTATTTTGATGTGTAGTATTTCTGATATATGTTGTTTTGTGAACCAATTAATTCTATACTATCACTTGCATAAAAAAAGAATGAGACAGAATATATATTCATATATATGTAAATCTCTGGAAGGCCATGCAGCAAACTAATGAGTCATCAAATATTTGCAAAGCAGGCTTGGGAACTTAGCAGATGGGGAACAAGTTTGAAAAGCAGATTTTTTTTTAATATATATATGATTTTTTATTATATTATGTTAGTCACCATACAGTACATCCCCAGTTTCCGATGTAAGGCTCGATGATTCATTAGTTGTGTATAACACCCAGTGCACCATGCAATACGTGCCCTCCTTACTACCCATCACCGGTCTATCCCATTCCCCCACCCCCCTCCCCTCTGAGGCCCTCAGTTTGTTTCTCATAGTCCATAGTCTCTCATGTTTCATTCCCCCTTCTGATTGCCCCCCCTTTCTTTATCTCTTTCTTCCCCTACCGATCATCCTAGTTCTTATGTTCCATAGATGAGAGAAATCATATGATAGTTGTCTTTCTCTGCTTGACTTATTTCACTTAGCATTATCTCCTCCAGTGCCGTCCATGTTGTAGCAAATGTTGAGAACTCGTTCTTTCTGATAGCTGAGTAATATTCCATTGTATATATGGACCACAACTTCTTAATCCAGTCATCTGTTGAAGGGCATCTCGGCTCCTTCCACGATTTAGCTATTGTGGACATTGCTGCTATGAACATTGGGGTGCATATGGCCCTTCTCTTCACTACGTCTGTATCTTTGGGGTAAATACCCAGTAGTGCAATGGCTGGATCATAGGGTAGCTCAATTTTTAACTTTTTAAGGGACCTCCACACTGTTTTCCAGAGTGGCTGTACCAACTTGCATTCCCACCAACAATGTAGGAGGGATCCCCTTTCTCCACATCCTCTCCAACAATTGTTGTTTCTTGCCTTGTCTATTTTTGCCATTCTAACTGGCGTAAGGTGGTATCTCAGTGTGGTTTTGATTTGAATTTCCTTGATGGCTAATGATTTTGAACATTTTTTCATGTGTCTGTTAGCCATTTGTATATCTTCATTGGAAAAGTGTCTGTTCATATCTTCTGCCCATTTTTTGATTTGTTTATTTGTTTCTCGTGTATTGAGTTTGAGAAGTTCTTTGTAGATCTTGGATGCCAGTCCTTTATCTGTACTGTCATTTGCAAATATATTCTCCCATTCCGTGGGCTGCCTCTTAGTTTTTCTGACTGTTTCCTTGGCTGTGCAGAAACTTTTAATCTTGATGAAGTCCCATAAATTCATTTTGTCTTTTGTTTCTCTTGCCTTTGGGGAAAAGCAGATGTTTTTTAGTGAATAACCCTTTATTTTTCTCATTTTGGAGTCATAGAAATATTTTACTTATTCAAAAATTCAATACATTTATTTAAAAGAAAATAATAGAGTCCTAGCTTATTCATTAGAACTAAGCACCTGTGTAGGGATTCTGGCACTGAAGTTTTGACGATGTATATTGACCTATCTGGCTTCTTCCACCTTCTAGAATTTCTGGACTATTGCAGTTCTGAAAGATCAGGACTGCAGTGCTCAAAAGAGATATTCCATGATTAAGGTGGCCCCTACAGGACAAAGTGAGAATTTTTTGTTACTTTGTTCCTTCAAAGGCCGAAGAGTTCAAGACCGATGGTCCGGGATTGTGACCCTGGGTTTCCCTTGGCTGTGGCTAGATACTATAGTTTTCATAATTACTGATGTGAACTCTGCAAACAAAGCCATTTTATAGAGAGCAGTTTGGGATGTCAGTGTGCTAAAGAAGGAAGCATACCTGATGCTGATGCTCTCCCTGCCATTCAGACCTTTGTAACTAGGCAAAGATCCCCTAACTTCTTCAAGCCCTGTTTACTCACTTGTAAGATGCAGATAATATTACCACCCTTGTAAATGTGGTGTTCACTAAAGCTTTCATTTTAAAACTCAGAGAAACAATAACTCCATGATATTCAATCCCTAAGGCAATCCCAGATCCCCCAAAAGCACTTGAACATGAAGTGAGCTGCTAAAGACCACAACCCCAAAAGACCAGTTCAAACAAAGAAAAGTCGCCTCGGGGAAAGAACCAGAATGGCCAGATTATTTCGCTAGGGAACTCTAAAACATAGTACGGTGACGTTCTAGTCGCCACTGCTGTGCTCCCCATTTTTTGCATTTCTAGTGGAGTTCTTATTATTACATGGTTCTTTATCAGTGAATAGTTGGTGTATTGATTGAGGGTGATTAATGTTATGATTTACTAGAAGCTGCCATAAAATTTTATTTATAGTAAATATGACATTTACTAAAAATTCCTGTAATTGTGAAGATTCAAGCCTAGATCTGACCAAGAAACGGTATCACCTAGATATTCCAGATTTGAAGTAATAAAGACTGGGTTGCACCCTTGCAGAAAGGGAATGACAGATTTTTAATGTTCTCTGTAGACATGAGCATTTCTTAAGATATATATATATATAGAGAGAGAGAGAGAGAAGGATTAGTGTGTGGATGCTGGGTACTCATTGTGGTATTCATTCATTTTCCTTTATGTTTTACAACTCTACTTTTCCTCAAAGAAATATTAACCCTAATCCCTGAACCTTGACCCCAACCCTCAATCCACATAGTGTAGGTGAAGTTGACCCCCTCTCTAGCTCAAGAAGAGAGATGTGACTCAGCCCTGGACTATCAGAACACCAGAATCCTTACACTCAATAATGTAAACATAAAATTCAATTTGAGTCAATGGAGGATCTGGTTCAGTAGTTTCTGCTAACCTTGGAGCTGTAAAGTTTTAAGACTGAAACTGCTGGTGGTCATCACGTGAAAGAAGCTTATTTAAGACAGATATGAAGCTTGGGGTGGGGAGAGAGAGATACTGAGCTCTAAGGAGTTCATATCTAGTTGTATGAATAATAAATTTCTTCTTTTCATTGCAGTCACTATGAGTTGGGTTTTCTAACACTTGCAAGTGAAAAAATCTCACCTAAATCCATGGGGTCTTCAATAAATGAAAAGATGCTTAACCTCACTTAAAATATGGAAAATAAAAATAAAACTGCACTGACATACCAGTTTTCAACGATCAGATTTACAAATAACTGATGTCTTGATAACTTACTATATCGACCAACTTTGGGGGTATAGAAATTGTCATACTTGGCCGGTGAGAGTGTGAAGGTGGTACAATCATACATCAGGGAATTTGGAAATGTTTATCACAATTACAAAAGCATTTGCCTTTTAGCTGTACGATTTCACTTCTACAGCATGTAAAATGAGGAAATATTTATTCACTACAGGATTGTTTGTAACACTAAACATATCGATCCAAATATCCATTAATAAGGGTCTGGATAAATGAAAAATTAGGTACATCCATACAGGGGACTATATGAAGCAGTAAAAAAGAATGAGGAATTTCTTTTTGTGCTAATATGAACATATTTTTAATATTGTTAAGAGAAAAAATTTTAAGTGCAGATATTTGTATAAAATGTTTGTTTAAAAATGAGGGGGAGAAAAGAAGTATCTTCGCACAGTTGCTTGTCTGTATGACTATTTCAGGAAAGATGGAAGAGAAACTGAGAGGAGTAGCTCTCTGTGGAGAGCGGCAGTGCAACATAATATTTAGTGGATAGATTCAGAGGGAGATTTTTTTCATTGTATACCTTTTATTTTATTGTATTTAAAAATTTTTGGAATTATATAAGCTCTTCATAAATATCTTCAACATATATTATTTAAAAAGAAAGATGCAATAACAACAGAGTGGGGTTCTGGAATTCTAAGTTCTATATAGAATGCCAGTGCCGGGATATCAGCCGCATAAATTGAATGAGCAGGCTTTCTTCCATCTTCTAGAACCTTAGCTTTAAAGAGACCTGTGTTGCGCAGCTGAAAAAAAGATATCCTGTGGCAATGGTGGCACCTACAGGACACATTGAGAATCTTCTGTTTGGGGCTTCTTTTTCTTTTTCGTTTTTTTCTGAGAGTTGGCTATAGTGCACGATAGGGGTGGTGATTGGTTTTCTACTGGAGTTCTTGAAGAAAAGCATTTTGCTAATCTCTGTAGATTTACTGTTATACGCACCTGGATACAAATACTGTCCCTATCACACTGTCTGCAGCTTTAGGCAAAAGCATGGATATCTTGTAAAATCCATAGTTTCTTCCTTTGTACAATGTAGATAATACTATCTATCTTATCATACTGGTGCCTACTAATATTATATGTGAATTGTGTTCTTGAAGTAATACCAACACTGCCCCCACCAATGGCCTGTGATTGCTCAGTGCTTGAGGGGACCCTAGGAAGCCGAAATGCTAAATAAACACAGCCCCCAGAAGGGGTTCTGAGGATGCCTCCTGGAACTTCCAGGGCCAGCAAGGGAAGGGAGTGGGAAAGAGGGAGATAGAGAGAGGGGTAAAGGAAGAGAGAGAAAGCAAGCAAGCAGGGCTCCAGGACATTGTTTGAACCCTTGGATCCAGGCATAGTGGAAGCTCTGAATTTATCCCTGACTTTTCAGTTGTAAAGTCAACAAATCCCTTTTTCTAAAGCCAGATTGAAGGTTTTTGTTTGTTTTTGTTTTTTTGTCCCTAATCATTTCTAATGCTGCATATTAAAAGTTTCTCGACCTCACTCATAATAAAGATATGAATTAAAAATGAGATAGTATTTTCCACCCATTGACAAGAAGTAAACCTAAAATCGATCACCTACTATGTTGGCCAAGTTGGGGGGAAATATTTTATTTTACCGGGAAGAGTGTGAATCTAACAATCTCTAAAGAAGGCAAATTAGACATATTTGCCTCATTGCAAATACACGTGTCCCTTGACCTAGCAATTATGCTTTTGTGTAATTTGTCCCACAGGTATTTATCCACATGTGCAGAATGAAGCATGGACAAGGTTATTCAGTGCAACAGTGTTTGGAAATGCAAATGATTAAGAATCAACCTAAATGATCATCCTTCATGGAGAACTGATTTCGTTCACATAGTGGAAAACTCTAAATGCATTAAAAGGAATAAGTTTTTTTTTTAAAGAAGTTACAATGGAAATCTCTCCATAATATATAACTGTGTAGAAAAAAAAAGTACGAAGAATATGAATAGCGGCTGGAAATAGGATTAAAAAAGGATGAGGGAAAGGAATCTGTGTTAATATTTAGTTGTATATGCATTACAACCTCTGGAAAAATAGACAAAAAATGAATTACTGTGGTAAGGTCTATGAGGAGAAAATTGGTAGATAAGGGACAGGAATGGAGGGAGATTTTTTTCCAAGAAGACTTTTTTAAACGTTTTAGTTTTTGAAACCTATAACTATATAAGCTATTCAAAATGAAATACACAAAATTTCAGGGGAAAAGAGTCCTAACTTGTAGTTGAAATTATGGAAATCTAAATCCATGAGTGTGTGTGTGTGTGTGTGTGGAGGGGAAGCTCCTTAGATTGAATTTTATGTAGACTGCGCTCCATCTTCTAGAATTTCTGATCCTTTTCAGTCTTGAGAGATCAGGCTGCAGAACTAAAAGAAACATCCTGTGGTTATAGCGGCACCTACAGGATAAATAGAATATTTCAACTGGTTTGTCCTCTGGGGCCGAGGAATGGGAAAGGACGTGAGAGGAGTTTAGCAGAGCATAGGTGAGGACTGGTGATTTTCCCCATTAGAGTTGCTAGATATTGTGAGTATAATTTTCATAGAAACATTTTGAAATCTTAGGCCTTAGAGATAAACGACATTGGTTACCAACAGTGGCTTTGCTACTCGCTATTTCTCCTCAGCTGCGTGGCTTTAGGTAAAGGGACTTCATATTTCTGAGTCGTGCGTATACTCCTGTAAAATGTGAACTGTGCTATCTAAGTTGTGGGTTAATGCCTCACAGAGTTGAAGAGACTTATCTTGCTAGAGAAACCCCAAATCTGGCAAAAAAATCCCGTGATTATTCAACACTTAAGGTAATCCTAAACCTCCCACGTCCATTCCAACAAGAAGAGAGCTGCTAAAGAGAGGTCGCCTATAGGAGGGGCCACCTTCTCCTCCATAGTGACCAGTTCATAGGGACTGTGGAAGGTAGAGGACAAAGGAGATCCTTCCAGAGAACTGACCAGAATAGCCAAGTCACATGACCTGCAGGTCAGGGACACCTTGCTCTTCCTGTCCTGTGGGTTATGCGAAGTGCCATGGACCAGAGACCACCGTATGCCATTTCCCATTCTCCTTGCCAAATGCATGTTTTGTTGTATTTATCCTGTTTTGTTTTGTTTTTTCCTGACCCTTCATGTGATAAATACAACAAGTGTTACGCTGGAACCCTAGTTTGCAGGGCTAGTAGGAGTCACACCTGACCAAGGAGACTGCATATCACCCAGAAATCTTGAACTTGGGGTAATAACTAGATAAGTCACTGTGTCTCCCTCTGGGGAGGGGATGAGTACAGTTTGACATCATGTAATTTTGGCTCCATTACAATTATGGCATGGGTGTTTTTTAAAGGACATGTGTGAATAATGCATGTATGTGTGTGTGGATATTGTGGTGTCAAAGGAGTGGATTGCAGCACAAATTGTGCTGCTCCCCACCAGCCAGGCCTTACTCATCCTTCTCCATGTAACGTCACTTTGATCTTTCACCTGACAACCAGAATGCCCATCCCTCACCCAGTCCTCTAGTTTGGGGATTTTGACTCCATCATGTGACTCGTGAGCCTCCCGTCCAATGCAAGTCAACGAGAATCAGGGTAGAGACTCTTTGAAGATGGGGCCAAGACGGAAGGAAGCTGGACCAAGAGAGTGTGAGGAGGAGCCAGCCAATGAGAGAGAAAGAGAGAGAGAGCATCCTAAGTAACAAGAAATCACGGGCCTTTGTGACATTTAAATCTTTGAATTCAGGCCCATTGGAAATTCTACATCTACTTCCAGATTTCTTTTTTTAAGATTTTATTTATTTTTTTAAGAGAGAGAGACAGAGATGCAAGAGAGAACACGAGTGGGGAGGAGAGGGAGAAGCAGGCTCCTGACACAGGGCTCGATCCCAGGACCCCAGGATCATGACCTGAGCCGAAGGCAGATGCTAAACTGACTGAGACACCCAGATATCCCTAATTCCAGACTTTTTAGTCATGAGAAAACAAATATCTTATGCTTATGCCATGGAGGTTGGGCTTTCTATCACTTGTAACCAAAGGGATTCTAACTCATTCAAATGGCTCTTCAGCCAAAAAATGCTCAAACTCACTTATAATAAGAAAAATAAAAAATAAAACCGAGATACCTTCCCCCCCAATCTCAGATTGATTGACAAAAGTCCAAAACATACTGTGTTGGCCAAGCTGTGGGGAAATAGGTTATTTCATATATGGCTGGCAGCAGAATAAGCGGGTTACAAGTCCTGTGAAGGGCAATTTGGAAAGACCTATAAACATTGTAAATGCCTGCATGTCTCCTCAAATACTATCAGGTATTTCACATACATGCAAAGTGAACTATATACAAGGCTACTTATTTTAGCACTGTTTTTAATAGCAAAGAAATCAACTTACATGCTTATCGTTGGAAAAGTGAGTTGATAAATGTAGGTGCATCCACACAAAGGGAATATTTTGAAGCTCTAAAAAAAAGAGGGAGAGAAATTTTTAGGTACTGATCCACAAAGATTTCCAAGGTACAGTATTCTACAGAAATGAAGATAGAGGAAAATGTTACAGTACGTATCCTATCACACAAAATAAAAGAAGGTAGCTTTAAAAAAAATCTTTTCTTGTATATGACTAAAACGTACTCTGGAAGAACGAAAGAAACTAATAATGTTGATAATCTTTGGCATGGACTTAGTGAAACGGACATTTTTTTTCACTATGTTCTTTTTGTACTTTTCATTTGTTTTTGTTTGTTTGTTTGTTTGTTTTTCCACAGAAGTGCATTACCTATTCAAAAATTAAACGAATCAAAAATTGAAAATGTCGGGGCGCCTGGGTGGCACAGCGGTTAAGCGTCTGCCTTGGTCTCAGGGCATGATCCCGGCATTATGGGATCGAGCCCCACATCAGGCTCCTCCACTATGAGCCTGCTTCTTCCTCTCCCACTCCCCCTGCTTGTGTTCCCTCTCTCGCTGGCTATCTCTCTCTCTGTCAAATAAATAAATAAAATCTTAAAAAAAAAAAATTGAAAATGTCCTAACTAGTACCCAGGAGCTACAGAACAATAAAAACAGGTTATGGATGCTGTCACTGAACTGCATAAATTGGAGGCGGCCTGTGGCTTCTTCTAGAATTTCTGGTCCATTGCACCCTCAGAGAGCTGTGCTGTAAAGCTGCAGATAGATGTTCTAGCATGAGGGTGACATCTGCAGGACAAAGTGAGAATTTTTCTCTCGGGGTTTTTTTGTTTGTTTTTTTGTTTTTGTTTGTTTCTGGTTTTGGTTTTTTTTTCCTTTATCACTTTGACTGACAGAGAAATTTAGTAGGGCACAGAGGAGAGGCAGTGAGTATGAATTTCCCACTAGAGTTGCTAGATAAGAAAGTTTTGCTAATAATAATAGACATTGCAAAAAACTCTTCTTAGGCGAGGTACACAGGGAAGCACTGTGGAACAGAGGAGTAAAGGTAGACTCCTCTTTGCAAATATTGGCTTTATCACTCCCCAGCTGTGGGCTTTAGACAAAGCTACTTCACATTTCTGAGCAGTACAACCCGCACGTATGAAGCAAGGATAATCACGCTTACCTTACGGGGTGGTTGCCTCCGAACATTTAAATGGAGATTCATGGCCAGAGAAATCTTAACCCAACAAAGAGTGGCCTGCAATTGTTCGATCTCTGAGGTTATTCCAGGCCCCCAAACCTACTCCTTCAGGAAATGAGATGCTAAACAGATGCAACCCATAAAGAAGATCCCCACCTCAAATGGGCCCTGGAAAGAGAAAGAGGAGAGAGAGCCTTCCAGAGTACTCACACTCTATGACTCATGAGCTCATTTCACCTCAGAGTCAGAGGTCTCGGAAAGCGTTCAAGGTCGGGGACCACTGTGGACTGTTCCCTGTTCTCCTCTTTTCCAAATGGAAGGTTTTATTTCAATTGTCATTGCCTCTCTCCTTAAATGTATAATGTGACTTAATGGTTTTCATTTAATCATAGTTTGCTGGACTATGAGAAGCCACATTAGGACCCGACTAAGAAGAATACTTGTCCCCTGGAGATTCTGGATTGAAGCAATAACTACTGTATCTATGAGCTTAGGGTGGTTTATCCCATCTCCTTCCGGGATGTGGATGAACACGGTTTTTACCGTGCATAGTAGCTGCATGATATTGATATGGCCACCCTTGAGGATATATGCACGGCCAGGAGGGTGTGTGGTCCTGGGACTCAGGCCTGCCCCCGGTGATGGTTCAAGGACAGGCCTGTGATACAAATGAAGTCAGTGAGAATCAGGCCCAGGTCTTTGTGCTGAACTTGGAGCTGTGAGGATAAAAGCCTGGTGCTGCCTGGGGCCATGACAAGAGGGGAGACCATCTGAGAACAGAGGCAAGCAAAGGGAAAGTGGAGAGAGACAGAGTAAAACGGAGACAGGGAGACACAGAGAGAGGGGGAAAAACCAGACTTGATAACATCCTTTGAGTCATTGGATCAAAGTGTGTCTCTAGATATAACCACTGACTTTTCTTTAATGTGAACCTTATTTCCTCTCTGTTGCTTCAA
Source organism: Ursus maritimus (assembly GCF_017311325.1). Lineage (NCBI taxonomy): Eukaryota > Metazoa > Chordata > Mammalia > Carnivora > Ursidae > Ursus > Ursus maritimus. The sequence goes on along the minus strand of NW_024425563.1, from coordinate 66,890,816 downwards.
CTAGATTAAGCTGAGTTTTCTACTACTTGTAATTGAATGAGTTCTTATTAACTTATATGAAAAAAAATGCCCCCTCATAAAAAAAGAGAAATATATAATAACACTACACGGAGATACCATTTTTCACTGATTCTATTGACAAAAATCCAAACACTTGATAACACATGGTTGGACAAGCTATGGAGTCAAAGGCATTCACATACAGGACTGCATCACATATAAATTGCTACAATCCTTACGTGGGGAAGTTTGGAAATCCTATAAAAATCACAAATGCATTCACCCTTTGACCCAGAAAGACCACTTTTATGAATTTAGGGTATCACATACTTGTACCAGGGAAAGACCCATGTTCTCATTGTCCTTTATTTGCCTCCCCACCTCATTTCCATTTTCAGTCCTTTTCTGTCTTGCTTTTTGGTCCCCGAGGCTGACCTCACTGAGTGTATCACACAGGTTTCTCTACCCTCTGATGGCTTTTTAGGTGGGGTTCTTGTAGTGGATGGGGTGGGACATCAGCCAGGAAATTGAGAAGGAGAAGAAGACAGAGGTCAAGATGTTTATCCCACAGACTCCTGCCTTGACAAGAGTGATTCTAGAAGAGATTTTGTTTCTGTATCTCTATAGATAATGTCAAATGGCAACTTCCATAGAGATGGCCATCACCAGACTCTGATGACACCAATTCTTTCCCATTGTTCTTGAAGGCCAAATGCCGGTAACAGATTTCTGCTGCAGCTAATCCCATTTTTCTTTTTTTTCAGTTCCCTTAAGCCTACTTATCGTGATAGTTAGTTTTATGTTTGGGATTGAAATTAACATTTAATCAGTAGACTGAGTGAAGCAGATTGCCTTCCATAATGTAGGTGAGACTCATGCAACCAGCTGAAGGCCCGAGTAGAACAAAGGCCAGTTCTCTGCCCCTGGTAAGAGAGAATTCTCCTCCTGAAGGTCTTCAAACTGGAATATCATCTCTTCCTCGTGCTACAGAAGCTTCTGGCCCTCAGACTTCTATTGGAACATTGGATCTTCGGATTTTGGATTTGTCAGCCTCTATAATCATGTGAGCCAATTCTTTATAATAAATCTCTTTCTATATAGGCTGTTGATTTGTTTCTCTGGAGAACCCTAACTAATGTACCATCTGTCTTAAAATATTTCCTTCATTAAATTATCTTCAGTTAAACCCCTTGAATATGTCATTTTTGTCCTGTGGGGGCCTTGACTGATGCATTAACTGGTATCAAGAATGGCTCACAGAAACAAACCCCCAAAATGCATTCTGTTGCCCATATCTTTGATAAGCTCACAGATCTCCTCTGCCGGAGGAAGTAGTATGCTAGTAATCCATGCTATGTGACAATATCATAATTACTCAAGTTATCACTGGTATAGGACACAGTACAAGTAGATGGCAAAGCATGAGCAAATGACCATGGCTCTTAATTGCTCTGGTAGCAATGGTGATTACAAGTCCTAGCTTGGCTGCTCCTAGCTTGGAGAGCTGACAAAAGGGGGGGGGGAATACAAGCCTAAAGACTTTGACTTTCAACTCGAGGAATGAGAAGAGAATTGAAAAGTCTCAGTGGTGGCCTTAAATAATTCTTTTTTTCCATTTTAACCATTTTTTAAAAATTAACATATAGTGTATTATTGGTTTCAGAGGTAGAGGTCAGTGATTCTCAGTTGTATATAACAACCAGTGCTCATTACATCACATGCCCTCCTTAATGTCCATCACCCAGTTCCCCCACCCTTTCCCCTCCAGCAACCCTCAGTTTGTTTCCTATGATTAAGAGTCTCTTATGGTTTGTCTCCCTCTCTGATTTTGCCTTGTTTTATTTAAATAATTCTTATTTAGAGGGCACAAATGACTGAAAATTAGGTCCAAAGGCTAACTGTATGTGTTGCGGAGAAAAGTACTAGTTAAGTGTTCAACCTCTCCAGGTGTCATATGCCAGTTAAGGCACTAGATAATAAGGGCAGGATTCTGAGGCTTGAAATAGGAATATTTGGGTAGCTATACACGAAGCTGTTTCGAACACTGAAATCTTGATTCTTTCCGTCCCGAGTAAGCAGCCCATCCCTTCCCCCTCCTTCCCAAGGGAGCTTGATTTCCCTTTCATATACTTCCCTGTTGACTTAAACTTATGGCAGTCACCTCACAAGGGGAGTCAATTCTTCCTCCACCCAGCCTCACCATCCCTCACTTACCTCTAGATCCACAATGTGAGTTAAACACTGGATAGCCCAAAGAGAGAAGTGCAAAGTCTTCTCTAGCAGGAGATAAAGTATACTCATTTGTTTTGGCAGGAGTATTGGTAACAAATACTGCCACTGATTCTAAGTGTGTTAGATGAAACATAAAGTTGTATCAGGCCAAATATATTAATATGAATCCTCACAAAGGATTTGTGGTTTAATGTGTTGGCTCAAGCACCTGGGTGTAGTTACTTGAAACCTGGGCAATGGGTCTACAGCTAGTGAGGCTACGATGCTGGAACTTTCCGAGCAAGCTGTAGAGGGCATACTTCAAAGGCTTAAGTTGATGGGAATGTGGAAGTGGATCTATTTATACAGAGGTTGCCTAGCCACCCCCATCCCAATTATAACCAGCAAAAAGACCAGAAGATGTTTACTGAGACATTAAGGAATGCCTTGGCTGAAGGGAACAGCAGCATCTTTAAAAAGCACTATTTCAAAAAGCTAGATTTAGTAGGCATGTGATAATGATGGGATATGCCTCCACAGAACTGAGCCTGATTTCCATGAAAATAAGAGGATCCTGGAATGGTAGACGCCAATGGCTTTGCTTGACCATCAGAGATAAAATGAGAATGATTATTTCAATAAGCCACAGGGTCCATGGGGTAATCAGAGTATTTTGATTCATGGATCCATTAAGTTGATATTGTGCTAATTGGAGCTGGTAACAGGAAGTAGCGAACACTGTTGGTGCCTCAGCAAGGCACGTACATGCCACACACGAGGAGAGAGAGATTGTGAAAGCAGTGAAACCCGCTCTCTCAATGAAGTTTCTAGGAATTAGTGGTCTGGGCATCTGTGTGAGAGACTGGCTGCTACGCCTGACAATGTCACCGCAAATAAATAGAGAAAATGTAGAGTGAGCTTCTTTGGAATTTCAAGCCAAGCTATTCCATATTTGGCTACATTGCTCCAGACCCTTTATTTGATAACCCAGAAGACAACCAATTTTACTGGGGCCTTGAGCAAGGGATAGTAGTCGAGGCCAGTGACGTAATAATAAATGTTTAATAACAGCTCTCTAGAAAAGCCAAGAAGCCTGATTTGAAGCATTTGCTACCTTTTATGGTGTAAATACTCCAATCATGTCTAATTCCAAGCTACCAAGGTGACATCAACCATCTCACAAAATTCATGAAAATTTAGCAGTTGTTTCTCACCAGACAGTATGAGGTGGGTTCATGGCTCAAGACTAAGGTGCAACTGCCCTGCTCTTGGGACTTACGATCCAACGGTCCCACTGGTACTTGACAAATGGCAGACAGGAATGCTATATGAATGTTCTGCTAGCCCCAATATCACAAGGCAGATCTGGAAGGGTTTTTAAAATTTTTATTAAGTTTTAAATTTTAATTCCAGTATAGTTAACATTCACAAAAGATTTTGAATTAAAGCCTCTTTCATCAATACCTATTATCCATTTGAAAAGTACTCGTGACTTGCAACTGGACCCTGGCTAAAACTGCATTTCTTTTTTTTCTTTTTTTTTTTTTTAAAGATTTTTTATTTACTTATTTGACAGAGATAGCCAACGAGAGAGGGAACACAAGCAGGGGGAGTGGGAGAGGAAGAAGCAGGCTCCCAGCAGAGGAGCCCGATGCGGGACTCGATCCCAGAACGCCGGGATCACGCCCTGAGCCGAAGGCAGACGCCTAACAACTGTGCTACCCAGGCGTCCCTAAAACTGCATTTCTGACCACTAGACACTAAGACGCCATGTGATCCAAACTCACTCACTACCATTCCGTATTCTTCGGTGCCCTGTTCTGAACCCAGCACTTCAACTTTAGAGAGTGTATCACCTGGGCTTTTTTGACCTCTGGCTTCTCGTTTGGATTGATGAATGAAGGAGACGAAGTCAGGAGGAGAGAAAGGCCAGAGACCTACCCTTACTCTCCTGCACTCTCTCCCTGCCCCACTGTGATTCTGGCAATGGCTGTGTTCCTCTATGGTCACAACGCCTGGCACAAATCTTCCACAGCTTCTGTCTTCCCCCGTCTCAGCTCTTGCCAGTCCCAGGTCACACAGTTTTCTTCCCTTTTGCTTCAAACCCAGAAACACTAAACCACCTGTGGATTTCAGCTCATCTCTGGTCTTCACTGTCCTCTGTGGATTCCCTTAATCTTACCCATCCTTCTGTAAATAATCACTTCATTACACTCTTGTCAGTTAAACTCTCTGGAACACATCCTGTCTCCTGCAGTACTCTAGCTGGTGAAATGACTAACATTAAAGAACTATTCACTGCAGCTTTGTGTGCAACAGGCAGTCGGGGGACATGCCCGGGAGCACAGGTTTGAGGACAGAGTGACTGTGTTTAGCTCCACCCCTCACAGTTTCGTGACCAGAGGCAAGTATTTATTCTCTCTGTTTCTCAGATTATTCATCTGTAAATTGGAAATAACAACCAAATGTAATGGTTGTAGGGGGATATGTAATATCGCAGATGCACATCTGTAAGTGCAGGATGAGTGATCAGTGTGATTAAGTAGAATTTCTAAAAGATAGGGAGATCATCGGGGTGGGTCTGATCCAGTCCCATGACTCCTTAAAAGCAGAGAGCTTTCTCCTGCTTGTGGCAGAAAGAGAAGTCAGAAAGATTCCACGCTCTGAGAACTTGTTGCTTTGCCCTTACTGGTTGGGAGAGGGAGGTACTGTAGGAGGGGAAGGAGGCTCCCTGGGGATCAGGGAGAGGTTCCTGGCTGTCAGCGGGCAACCTTGGTCCCACAAGCCCCAAAACTAAAATCTGCCCATACCCTGAATGAACCTGGAAGTGGAGCCTCCAGGTAAGAGCCTAGCTGAGTCAACAGCTTAACTTTCTCCTTGTTGGTCCCTGAGCAGAGAGCCCAGTCAAACTTTTCTGGACTTCTGATATACAGAACATGAGATAATAAATGGGGTTGCAACACGGTTGGAACTAGATGGTATTATGCTGAGTGAAATAAGTCAATCAAAGAAAGATAATTATCATATGATCTCACTCATATGCGGAATTTAAGAAACAAGGCAGAGGATCATAAGAGGAAGAGAGGAAAAAATGGAACAAGATGAAACCAGAGAGGGAGACAAATTATAAGAGACTCTTAATCTCAGGAAACAAACTGAAGGTTGCTGAAGGGGAGAGGGATGTGGGGATGGGGTAACTGGGTGATGGACATTAAGGATGGCACGTGATGAAATGAGCACTGGGTGTTGTGTAAGACTGATGAATCACAGACCTGTACCTCTGAAACAAATAATTACACTCATTGTATGTTAATTACACACACACACACACACACACACACACACACACACACAAGAAAGTTGTCTACAAAGAGTTTCAATGGGAGCCATTGTTTGAATTGACAACAATGTTCAGTAATACAAAAAAAAATGAAGAGAGAGGCAGAAGAGTAAGAAAAAAATATATGGTTATGGAAACAGGGTCACAGAGATGCTATGTTGTTGTGACTGGTGTTGGACTTCTGACCTGACAGCAAGGCAATACATTTATGTTGTTCTAAGCAAATGAATTTTTGGTAATCTGTTGCAGAAGCAATAGGAAACTAATACTGTGTGTAAAGGTAGAAATCCACATACAAGAGCACAATACTCTAAACTCAAAAATGTAAGCAATATAACAAACATTTATTTATTTATTTTTAAAGATTTTATTTATTTATTTGACAGAGAGAGAGACAGCCAGCGAGAGAGGGAACACAAGCAGGGGGAGTGGGAGAGGAAGAAGCAGGCTCCCAGCAGAGGAGCCTGATGTGGGGCTCGATCCCAGGACCCTGGGATCAGGCCCTGAGCTGAAGGCAGACATTTAAGGACTGAGCCACCCTGGCGCCCCTATAACAAACATTTAAAATAATTACATTCTTTAAAATAACTAATTTTAATTCTTTGGTCTTCACTAGTAGATTGTTAGATGCCTTCATATTTAAAACAAGTATATTTGCATAAATAACCTTGTGTATAAATAGATTCACACTGAAATTGATCAAATAATTGATGTAATGGTAATTTAATCACCTAAATGTTTCTTATTAAGAACAGGATTTTTAAAAATACAAGAAAAAAATGGGGCTGTTAAGCCACTAAGTTTGTGATAACTTGTTATGGCAGCAGTAGAAAAATAATACAGATTGCTATTTTTATTATTATTAAGCAATTATAAATAATAAAATTGGAATCAACCTAAATACTCATCAATAAATAATTGTACATTCATACAGTACCATACCATGTCGTTTTTAAAAATGTAAGGAAGATCTTTACCCATTGCTATAGAAAATTCTTATATTTAGGTTTCTGTGGAAAAAAACAAGGTATAGGGGCCCCACCTGGGTAGCACAGTCGGCTAAGCATCTGACTCTTGGTTTCAGCTCAGGGCATGATCTCAGGGTCATGGAATCGAGCCCCATGTTGGGCTCTGTGCTCAGTGCGGAGTCTGCTTAAGACTCTCTGTCCCTCTCCCTCTGCCCCTCCCCACCCCACTCTCTCTCTCTCAAATAAAATAAATCTTTAAAACAAAAACAAAGTATAGAATTGTCTGTATCATATGATGCCATTTACATAATACAAGGAGGCAAATTATTTATTTATATTTGTATATACAAATGCATTAAAACTCTCTGGAATGATACAGTAGACAAATAGCTGTGGGTACATGTTTTGAGGCATCATGAATAAGAACTAGGCGGGTAGGGGCCACAGTAAAAGGGAGATTATTATATACCTTTTCAGGCTTTCTAAGCTTTGCATCATGTAAATATTCTCTATTCAAAATATTAGAAATGATTTTTTTTTAAGAAGGAAAAATACAATCCTCATCTCTACCTTGGTGCTACAGAACTCTAAACACACTTGTAGGTGTATGAATATGGACCACTAGCCCCACAAATTGCTTTCTTCTATCTTCTAGAATTTCTGTCTATGGCAGCCCTGACAGATCACAGCCGAAGAGCAAGAAAGAGATAATCTATGGTTATGGTGGCATCTGCTGGACAAACTGAGAATTTTTGCTTGTTGATTTCAGGTTTTTCTGAGACCTACACTGGAAAGGTTGAATGCTGAGTCCCCAGCGGAATAGCTCAGCAGAAAAGCTTTAATAATGACTGATATTTCATAATGACTGATAAAGACGTCGTCACTCAGGTCCCACTGGGTACGAAGTGTCAAGTGGCTTCACATTTTCTCTGTATCATATAAGTAAATGATCTGCAGGTTCTGGGAGCATGAGTGTCTTCACGTGCACAAAACTGCCCCTTTTGAACAGTTATATTCAAGAATCTTATTCAGAAATCTAATAATAGGAAAGAGTGCAAATAATGTGCTGAAGTTGGGGCCGGGTACACGGTGAATTTTCAGTAGCTGGTAACAAGCACATTCTTGCACTTTATGTACCCCCCAGTATCGTTGAGCTCACAAGGCCAGCTGCCCTACAAGGATCACCGTGCTTCAGCCCAACCCCCACTTTGAGGCTTAGTTAGCTTTTCTCAACTTTCCATGAGCAAACTCATCACACCAAACACAATTTAGCCTTCTCAATCTCTTAATATCAAACCAGCATAGCCCATCTCCCCACTCTTCACTGCTCTCAATAGTTGGGACCTTCTTTTTTTTTTTTTTTTGAAACTCTTGGCATGTCTGTTTGATTTTGCAAGAAAAATATCACAAATTATGTTTATACATTTTTTAACCTAACTGACACTAACATGTATTTATCCACATAATGACATGACATTTTCTCCTCCGGGATTGTAATTAAACTTGAGCTTGACCTTTCCTCACCTTCAGAACATAAAGGTTCTTCTGAGTCTCTGTTGGCCTTATGTATATATGCAGAGCATCACATTTTTAGAGTGATATGCTCCTGCATGTGTGTAAGACTAAAATAAAATAGAATTTGAGGTCAAGAGCTGAAAGAAATTCATTAGTAATTTTAAACCAGGAATAAATATAAAGGTTTTATAACTCAGAGAAAGGAATATTTACTAGGTTAACAAACTAGGCAAGCATGATTATTTAAAGAAAATGAGTGTAGAGTTATGTTTATACCTAAAATAGGAGGGTTGACTCCCTGCTCCTACGATGTTTAGACCAACTAGAGAAGAGAAAACCAGACAGTAAAAGGATGTGATGATTATGATTCGAAGTAATGCGGAATCTAGACAGAATTAGGGAAAAAACAAGGGAAGAAAGGACCCTGTGTTTCCAAGCAGATGGTGCTGCATATCATAAATATTGTGATGAAGATAATGACCCAGGGGGTTCTGGGCTGGTAAGATGACATTCTTAACGGGGATTTCAACAACCCAGATGACAGGAATTACAGAGAATGACTGGTCATGATTAGTAAAAAAAATCTATGCTGTAATAGACATAAGATAGGCTCAACCACAGAATAATGAATACATAATATGGCAAATAAAATGTTAATATATAGTATTGATAATTATAAAATATTGCAAAAGGATTCAGGCATGAAGTTGGAAAATTATAAACCACATGGCAATAAATGGATATATGGATATCACGTTCCTTGATATTACTAAAGCTAAAACAAAGGGAGGCCAGAGGCAGTCATCACTGAAATGGATGTTTGCAGGATGAAAAATTAGATGGCCAACCCCAAGCAACAATTTAAGAGCTAAAAAATTGGAAAGATTATAGGAAAGCAAAACAATACTGATGAAACTAGGAGAGATAGCATGGGGATAGTGCATGCTTATGAAACAAATTGTTCAGACAAATATAGATGAAATGAAGATTGGAACATTTATAAGGCAGCATCTCCCCAGGAAAGAATTATAATTATGGGAGCAATTAAAAGTGCGGGTGGGATGTAATGATGTCCCATCTGAGATAAACATGGTTAGTACAGAGTTTGTCTACTGAAAGATACGGAGAAGATTATTGCCTACCAGAGTGAACTGGAGAGAAATAGAAAAAAAAAAAAAAAAGCACGTATCAAGAAATCTATTAGAAAAGAAAGAAAAGGAAGACAACCCCCTCCATTTATTATGGATGTGAGAAGCATGGGCAATCTCCAAGAGACAGAATATTGGACCACATACGTAGGGACAAATGGGCTTCATGTAGCCCCCAACCAAAGAAGCTTTACCATTCCAAAAGAGAGAAAAGGAATGATGGCTGCAATCAAAAAAGAACAGGGAAAAGCTCAGGCAAAGGATAAAGAGACAGCCTGGAACTCCTAACTAGAAAGTCAGCATTCTCTTACCTTCCCAGATCAGAAGATTTTCTCTATATTATCTGTTAAAATGTAATTGAATTTTAAATGTTAAGATTACTAGAGATAGTATCAGAAATATCAGGAAAAATGCCCCAGAGTATACAAAGGAAATAAAAAGGTAAAACTTAAAATGTTAGGAATAACATTTAGAGAATTTATTTGGTGTTTTTATTGTGGGAAAATGTATTATAACTTTGATTCATTTCTTAAATGTGTATAGATGAGCTATTTAGATTTTCTTTTTCTTCTTGAGTCAATTTTGGTAAGTGATATATTCTAGAAATGTGCCTATTTCATTTAGGTTTTCAAAGTCACTGGCTTGAAATTGCTGCAGTGGCAGCTCAGGGGTTCCTTTGTGATATTTTTTTGGAAATAATTATAGACTCATAAGAAGTTGCAAAAATAGTACAAAAAGGTCCTGTATACCCTTCTCCCAACTTCCCCTAATGGTAACATTGTACAGTATGAAAACCAGGGAGTTGATATTGGCACAATTGACTAGAGACAGACCTTACTTGGATTCCACCAGTCTTTACATGTTGTACTACATTTTGTAGTTCTGTGAAATTTAGCCACTTGTATAGATTCATATAGCTACCATTGCAATCAAGATATGGAAGATATGACCCATCATCTCAAAGGTCTTCCACTGTGCTACACTTTATACTCATACCCCCTTGGCACCTACCTCTTTAACCCCTGACAACCACTGATCTGTCCTCCATCTCTATAATTTTGTCATTTCCAAGTTATATGAATGGTTTCATGTGGTATTCAACCTTAAATATTGGCTTTTCCTCACTCAGAATGGTGAATGATATTGAACAGCTTTTTATATGCTGATTTGCAACCCATTTTCCCTCTTTTTTTTTTTTTTAAGATTTTGTTTATTTATTTGAGAGAGAGACAGGGAGGCGGGGCAGAGCAAGAGGGGCACTTTGGATAAGTGTCCATTTCAGTCTTTTTGTAATTGGGTTATTTGTGTTTTTATTGTTAAACCCGGAGAGTTCTTTATAGCTCTTGGATGTAAGCCCTTCGTCAGGTATGTGATTTGCAGATATGCTTTCCCAGTCTGTGGCTTGTCTTTTTACCCTCTTAAAATGGGATTTTTCTTAGAGCCCAAATTTTTAATTTTGATGAAGTCCAATTTATCAGTGTTTCTTTTGTGTATTGTGCTTTTAATGTCATACCTAAGAATTTTTTGCTTAGCCCTAGGTCACAAAGTTTTTTTTTTTTTAATGATTTCCTCTAAAAGTATTATAGTTTCACATGTTCTCTTATGTTCCATTTTGAGTTAATTGTTGTGGAAGGTGGCAGGTTTACATCCCAGTTCATCTTTCTTGCTGTGTATGTCCACTTGTTCCAGCACCATGTGTTAGTAAAACTATCCTTTCTTCATTGAATTGCTTTTCCACCTCTGCCAAAAATCTGTTGGCCAGACTTCTATAGGTCTGTTTTTACGTTGTCTGTGCTGTTCCATTGATCTATGTGTCCATACCTCCTGTCTTGATCACTGCAGCCATATTTATTATTTGAGAGAGAGAGAGGGGGGGAAAATGAGTGGGGAGAGCGGCAGAGGGAGAAGCAGACTCCCTGCTGAGCAGGGAGCCCATTGCAAGGGCTCAGTTCCAGGACCCTGAGATCATGACCTGAGCTGAAGGCAGAAGCTTGACTGACTGAGCCACCCAGGTGCCCCTGTAGATGGATGCTTTTTATGAGGTTGAGGAGATGCCCCTTTATTCCTAACTTTCTGAGAATTTTATCACAAATAGGTGTTAAATATTTTTTCAATGCTTTTTCTGTGCCAATTTATATAATTGTGTGTTTTCTTTTTTATCTGTTAATATGTCCAATTACATTGATTTTCAAATATTGAACTAGATTTTTATTTCTGGAATAACTCTTGCTTAGTTGTGATACGTAATTCTTATATCATAAGTTATACATATCTTATATGTACATATATTATATATAAGATACAGAATACATACCTATTACTGGATATAATTTTTTAATATTTTATTGAAGACTTTTATGTTCATAGTTTTCTTATTTTGTCTGTCTAATTTTGGCGTGAGGGTAATACCAACTTCATAAAATAAGTTGGGAGATGTTTCTTGGTCTTTTATTTTCCAGAAAAGATTATATAGAAGGTGTTAATTCTGGTTTAAATATTTGGGAGAAATGTCCATTTAAACCAACTTGGCTTGCAGATTTCTTTTTCTGGAGCTATGTAATTTCTAAATTAATTTATTTGATAATTATCAGACTATTCAGGTTATCTGTTTCATTTTTAGTGAGTTCCGATAGGTTGTGGTTTTCCAGGAATTGATTCATTTCATCCAAGTGATCAATGTATGTGTGTACAGTCAATGGTAGTATTTCCCTAATATCCATTTAATATGTGCAGGGTTTGCATTGATATTCCCTTTCTCGTGCCTAACATTGGTAATTTGCATCTTTTCTCTTTTTTTCTTTGTCAGTCCTGTTATGAATTTATCAATTCCATGGGTACTTTTAATCAACCAGCTTTCAGTTTTATTGATTTTTCTCTACTGTTTTTCTGTTCTCAATCCATTGATTTCCATGTCTTAATTATTTCCTTCTCTCTGCTTGTGTTAATTTTGCTCTTCCTTTCTAACTTCCTGAGGAGGAAGCTAAACTTATTGACTTGAGATTTTTCCTTTTTTCTAATATTACATTTGGTGCTAAAAATTTCCTGCTAAGCAGTTTGGCTGCATCCCACCCATTCATTCTGTATGTTTATTTTCGTGTTTATTTGCTTCAATGTAATTTTTTATTTCCTTTTAGAGTTCTTCTCTGACTCATGGATTATTTAAAAGTATGTGGATAAATTTACAGGTGTTTAAAGATATTTCTATTTTCTTTCTAATGCATTTCTAGTTTTATTACATTATAGTCAAAGAACATATTTTGCATGATTTCAATTCACTTAAGTTTGCTGTGGCTTCTCGTAAAACCAAAAATGGTCTTGGTGACTATTCTGTGTGCAATTGAAGAGAATTTGTATTCAGCTGTTGCTGGGTGGAGTATTCTATAAATATCAATCAGATCTTATTGATTGATGGTATTTTTCAGTTCTGCTGTGTCCTTGCTGATTTTTTCTCTGTTAGGTATATCAACTACTGAGCGCTGAAGTCTCCAGTTGCAATTATAAATTTGTCCATTTCTCTTTTTCACTTCTCTCAGTTTTTGCTTTATGTGTTTTGAAGCTTGATTGTTTGGTGTATACACACTGAGAATTGTGTTGTCTTTCTTGGTGGATTGACCCTTGTCATTATGTAATGTGCTGTTTCTTCTTTGGTCTAAAGTCGACTTTACCTAATATTAATATAGCCACTCTCACTTTATTTTATTAACATTTGAATGGTATACCTTTCCTACCTTTTTACTTTTAACTTAACTATATCATTATATTTAAAACGAGTTTCCTGAAAAGATGCTCAACATAACTAAGCATCAGAGAAATGCAAATCAAAACCACAATGAGATATCATTTACATGTCAGAATGGCTAGAATCAAAAAGATAAGAAATATCAAGTATTGGCAAGAATGTTCTTGCCAAATTGGTGCAGCCATTGGGGGAAACAGTGTAGAGGTTGTTCAAAAAATTAAAAATAGAACTACCATATGATCCAGTAATTCCATTACTGGGTGCTTACCCAAATAAATAAAATAAAATAAAAAATAAAATAAAATAAATAAAAATAAAATTAAAAATAAAATAAAATAAATAAAATAAAAACACTAATTCAAAACAATATATGCACCCTTGTGTTTATTGCAGCATTATTTACCATAGCTAAGATATAGAAGTAACTTATGTGTTCATCAATAGATGAATGTATAAAGATGATGTGGTGTGTATGTATGTGTATATAAACATATACATGAGATCCTGCCATTTGTGACAACATGGATGGACCTACCAGGCAACATGCTAAGTGAAATAAGTCAGACTGAGGAAGACAAATACTGTATGATTTCACTTAAGTGGACTCTAAAAAACAAAACTAACTCGTGAACAAACAAAAAGCAGAAAAAATAAATACAGGGAACAAATTGATGGTTGTCAGAGGGAAGAGGAGTGGAGACATGGGCAAAATGGGTGAAAGGGAGTGGGAGATACAGACCAACAATTGTGAAATGAATAAGTCACAGGGATAAAATCAAGCATAGGTACAGCACAGGGAATATAGTCAATAGCACTGCAATAGTGTTGTATGGTGACAGATGGTATGCTACACTTGATGGTAGCTTAACATATACCGTTGTTAAATCACTATGTCGTACACCTAAAACTAATGTAACAGTGTGCACTGTACTTCAATAACAATAAATAAATAAATAAATAAAATTTCTTGCTGATAGCATACAGTTTGGTCATAGTTTTTATTCACTCTGTTAATATGTTATTTAATTATGTATTTACATATTAGACAATATTATAATTTTACTTTCAATTGACTAATAATAATTTTTAAAACTCATAAGGAGAATGATATTCTATTTTACTTACCCATATATTTACCCATGGCCCTTTCTTTATTCTCCATGTTCTGGCTTTCTTTCTATTATTATTTTCTTCCTGTTGGAATAATTTCTTTCAGCAATTCTTTTTAGGTCAGGTCTGCTGATAACAATTTCTTTTACTTTTTCTTCTTTTTATTTCACCTTTATATTTAAAATATATTTTTGGTGGATATAGAATTCTAAGTTTATAGTTCTTTTCTTTCAGCAGCTGAATATATTTTGCTACTTCCTCTGACTCCTATCATTTCTTTTTTTTTTTAAAGATTTTATTTATTTATTCGACAGAGATAGAGACAGCCAGCGAGAGAGGGAACACAAGCAGGGGGAGTGGGAGAGGAAGAAGCAGGCTCATAGCGGAAGAGCCTGATGTGGGGCTCCATCCCATAACGCCGGGATCACGCCCTGAACCGAAGGCAGACGCTCAACCGCCGCGCCACCCAGGCGCCCCCTGACTCCTATCATTTCTGATAAGAATTTCACTGTTACTTGAATTGTATTATATGAAATGTGTTTTTTCTTTCTGGATATTTTGGGATTTTTTTCTTTGTTTTTAGTTTTCAGAAGTTTGATCATGATGCGTCTGGGAACGGACTTCTTTGGGTTCATCTTGTTTGTGGTTTACTCAATTTCTTGAATCTATCGTTTATGTCTTTTACCAGATTTAGGAAGTTTCTCACCATTTTTTGTTCAAAATTTTCTCAGCTCCACACACTTTCCTGCCTTCTTCTGGAACTCTGATGACACAAATGTCACATCTTATATTTTTATTCCATAGGTTCCTAAGGTTCTGTTCATTTTCTTCAATTGGCTTTTTGACTGTTGTTCTGTCATTCCTATTGATCTACCTTCAAGCTTACAGAAGATTTTTGCATCTATGCTCATGAGAGATATTGGTCTATAATTTCCCTTTCTTGTAATGTCTTTGGTTTTAATTTTAGGAAATGTTGGCCTCATAAAATTAGTTTGGAAGTATTCCCTCTGCTTCTATATCCTGAAAGGGATTGTATTGGTGTAATTTCTTCCTTAAATGTTTGATAGAATTCAGCAGTGAACCCATCTGGTCTTGGCACTTTGTTTTTTAGAAGGTAATCAATTATTGATTCAATTTCCTTAATAAATATAGGCCTATTCAGATTGTCAGACTGTCTGTTTTTTCTTTGTGTGTTTTGGCAAATTGTAGCTTTCAAAGAACACATCAGTTTCATCTAGGTTATCAAATTGTGGGCCTAGAGTTATTCATAGAATTCCTTTTTATCCTTTTATTTTTTTTTTATTTTTTTTTTTAAATGATTTTTTATTATATTATGTTAGTCACCATACAGTACATCCCCGGTTTCCGATGTAAGGCTCGATGATTCATTAGTTGTGTATAACACCCAGTGCACCATGCAATACGTGCCCTCCTTACTACCCATCACCGGTCTATCCCATTCCCCCACCCCCCTCCCCTCTGAAGTCCTCAGTTTGTTTCTCATAGTCCATAGTCTCTCATGTTTCATTCCCCCTTCTGATTACCCCCCCTTTCTTTATCCCTTTCTTCCCCTACCGATCATCCTAGTTCTTATGTTCCACAGATGAGAGAAATCATATGATAGTTGTCTTTCTCTGCTTGACTTATTTCACTTAGCATTATCTCCTCCAGTGCCGTCCATGTTGCAGCAAATGTTGAGAACTCGTTCTTTCTGATAGCTGAGGAATATTCCATTGTATATATGGACCACAACTTCTTAATCCAGTCATCTGTTGAAGGGCATCTCGGCTCCTTCCACGATTTAGCTATTGTGGACATTGCTGCTATGAACATTGGGGTGCATATGGCCCTTCTCTTCACTACGTCTGTATCTTTGGGGTAAATACCCAGTAGTGCAATGGCTGGATCATAGGGTAGCTCAATTTTTAACTTTTTAAGGGACCTCCACACTGTTTTCCAGAGTGGCTGTACCAACTTGCATTCCCACCAACAATGTAGGAGGGATCCCCTTTCTCCACATCCTCTCCAACAATTGTTGTTTCTTGCCTTGTCTATTTTTGCCATTCTAACTGGCGTAAGGTGGTATCTCAGTGTGGTTTTGATTTGAATTTCCTTGATGGCTAATGATTTTGAACATTTTTTCATGTGTCTGTTAGCCATTTGTATGTCTTCATTGGAAAAGTGTCTGTTCATATCTTCTGCCCATTTTTTGATTTGTTTATTTGTTTCTCGTGTATTGAGTTTGAGAAGTTCTTTGTAGATCTTGGATACCAGTCCTTTATCTGTAGTGTCATTTGCAAATATATTCTCCCATTCCGTGGGCTGCCTCTTAGTTTTTCTGACTGTTTCCTTGGCTGTGCAGAAACTTTTTATCTTGATGAAGTCCCATAAATTCATTTTATCTTTTGTTTCTCTTGCCTTTGGGGATGTGTCATGAAAAAGGTTGCTTTGGCCGATGTCGTAGAGGTTGCTGCCTATGTTCTCCTCTAGAATTTTGATGGATTCCTGTCTCACATCGAGGTCTTTCATCCATTTGGAGTTTATTTTTGTGTATGGTGTGAGAGAGTGGTCAAGTTTCATTCTTTTGCATGTAGCTGTCCAATTTTCCCAGCACCATTTATTGAAGAGACTGTCTTTTTCCCACCGGATGTTTTTTCCTGCTTTATCAAATATTAGTTGCCCAAAGAGCCGAGGGTCCATTTCTGGGCTCTCTATTCTGTTCCATTGGTCTATGTGTCTGTTTTTGTGCCAGTACCATGCTGTCTTTGTGATCACAGCTTTGTAGTACAGCTCGAAATCCGGCATTGTGATGCCCCCAGCTTTGTTTTTCCTTTTCAACAGTTCCTTGGAGATTCGGGGCCTTTTCTGTTTCCATACAAATTTAAGGACTATTTGTTCCAGTTCTTTGAAAAATGTCCTCGGTATTTTGATCGGGATAGCATTGAAAGTGTAGATTGCTCTGGGTAGCATGGACATTTTAACTATGTTAATTCTTCCAATCCATGAGCATGGAATATCTTTCCATCTTTTTATGTCTTCCTCAATGTCTTTCAAGAGTGATTTATAGTTTCTAGAATATAGGTCCTTTACGTCTCTGGTTAAGTTAATTCCAAGGTAACGTATGGTTTTTGGTGCTATTGTAAATGGGATGGATTCCCTAATTTCTCTTTCTTCGGTCTCGTTATTCGTGTATAGAAATGCAACTGATTTCTGAGCATTGATTTTGTATCCCGCCACGTTACTGAATTGCTCTATAACTTCTAATAGTTTGGGAGTGGCTTCTTTTGGGTTTTCCATATAGAGTATCATGTCATCTGCAAAGAGAGACATTTTGACTTCTTCTTTGCCAATTTGAATACCTTTGATCCCTTTTTGTCGTCTGATTGCTGTTGCAAGGACTTCTAGTACTATGTTGAATAATAGTGGCGAGAGTGGGCATCCTTGTCGAGTTCCTGATCTTAAGGGAAAGGCTTCCAGCTTTTCCCCATTGAGAATAATATTTGCAGTAGGCTTTTCATAGATGGCTTTTATGAGATTGAGAAATGTACCTTCTATTCCTACACTCTGAAGGGTTTTAATCAGGAAAGGATGCTGTATTTTGTCAAATGCTTTTTCGGCATCGATTGAGAGGATCATATGGTTCCTGAGTCTTTTCTTGTTGATATGATGTATCACGCTGATTGATTTGCGAATATTGAACCACGCTTGCATCCCAGGTATGAATCCCACTTGATCGTGATGGATAATCCTTTTAATGTACTGTTGGATTCTATTAGCAAGTATCTTGTTGAGGATTTTGGCGTCCATATTCATTAGGGAAATCGGTCTGTAATTCTCCTTTTTGAGGGGGTCTTTGCCTGGTTTGGGGATCAAGGTAATATTGGCCTCATAGAATGAGTTTGGTAGCTTTCCTTCTGTTTCTATTTTTTGAAATAGCTTTAGGAGAATAGGTATTATTTCTTCTTTGAATGTTTGGTAGAATTCCCCAGGAAAACCGTCCGGGCCTGGAGTTTTGTTATTTGGAAGGTTGTTTATCACTGACTCAATTTCTTCATAATTAATTGGCCTGTTTAAGGAATCAATTTCTTCCGGTTTCAATCTTGGTAGTTTATAGGTTTCCAGGAAGGATTCCATCTCTTCCAGATTGCTTAGTTTATTGGCATATAGCTGTTGATAAAAATTTCTAATAATCCTTCCAATTTCAATGGTGTTCGTCGTGACCTCTCCTTTTTCATTCATAATTTTAATAATCTGGGTCCTTTCTCTTTTCTTTTGGATAAGTCTTGCCAGTGGTCTGTCAATTTTATTGATTCTCTCAAAGAACCAGCTTCTAGTCCTGTTGATCTGCTCTACTGTACTTCTGGTTTCTGCTTGATTGATTTCAGCTCTAATTTTGGTCAACTGCTTCCTCGTGCGTGGATTAGGCCTGTCCCTCTGTTGCTGTTCCAGCTTCTTGAGGTGAGAATATAAAAACTGCATTTTAGATTTTTCTATTCTTTTGAGTGAGGCTTGGATGGCTATGTATTTCCCCCTTAGGACTGCCTTTGCAGTATCCCATAGGTTTTGGACTGTTGTATTTTCATTCTCATTGGTCTCCATAAATTGTTTAATTTGATTTTTGATTTCCTGGTTTATCGAGTCATTCCTGAGCAGGATGGTTCTTAGTCTCCAAGTGTTTGAGTTTCTTCCAAATTTTTCCTTGTGGTTGAGTTCCAATTTCAGAGCGTTGTGGTCTGAGAATATGCAGGGGATAATTTCAATCTTTTGGTATCGGTTGAGACCTGTTTTGTGTCCCAGAACATGGTCTATTCTTGAGAATGTTCCATGGGCATTAGAATAGAATGAGTATTCTTTGGTTCTGGGGTGTAGTGTTCTATATATATCTATGAGGTCCAACTCGTCGAGTATGGCATTCAAAGCCTTTGATTCTTTGCTTAGTTTTTGCCAGGGTGTTCTGTCTATTTCTGAGAGTGGAGTGTTGAGGTCCCCTACTATTAATGTATTTTTATTTATATGTCTCTTTATTCTGGTTAAGAGTTGGCTTGTGTATCTTGCTGCTCCCCTGTTGGGGGCATATATATTTATAATTGTCATATCCACTTGTTGAATACTTCCCTTAAGAATAATATAGTGCCCTTCTGCATCTCTAACTATAGTCTGTAGTTTAAAATCCAATTTATCTGATATGAGAATTGCTACCCCAGCTTTCTTTTGAGGTCCATTTGCGTGAAAGATGGTACTCCATCCCCTTACTCTCAGTCTGAATGCATCTTTGGGTTCGAAATGAGTCTCTTGTAGACAGCAAATGGATGGGTCATTTCTTTTTATCCAATCTGCAACCCTGTGGCGTTTTATGGGATGGTTCAAACCATTTACATTAAGACTGATTACTGAGAGATATGATTTTAATGTTGCCATGTTGCCAGTAAAGTCTTTGTTTGTATTGGCTGTGACTTTCTGTTCTGTATCACTCTTGGGGCCTTTTTACTTTTATAGAACCCCCCGTAATATCTCCTGTAGGGCTGGTTTCGTGGTTACAAAATTGGTTAGTGACTGGCGATTCTGAAATGTCTTTATTTCTCCATCAATTCTGAATGACAGCCTTGCTGGATAAAGGATCCTTGGCTGCATGTTTTTCTCTGAAAGAGCTTTAAATATGCTCCCCCAACCCTTTCTCTCATTCCAGGTCTGTGTAGACAGGTCTGACGTAATTCTGATGCTTTTGCCTTGGTACGTGAGAAATTTCTTTGCCCTGGCCGCTTTCAATACTGTATCCTTGCATCTAATATTTGCGAATTGCACTATGACGTGACGTGGCGTAGGTTTGTCGTGGTTGAGCTTGGGAGGGGTCCTCTCTGCCTCTTGGACACGAATGTTTGTTTCCCTTGCTAGATTAGGGAAGTTTTCAGCTACAATTTGTTCAAATATCTCTTCTAGACCTCTGTTTTTCTCCACCCCCTCGGGGATGCCGATGATTCTAACATTGGATCGTTTCATTGAGTCAGTAATCTCCCGTAACCTACATTCGTGGGCGTGGATTTTTTTAAGACCATCTTCTATTTTCATTTTTTCCTCTATTAACCCATCCTCCAATTCACTAACCCGTTCCTCTGCTTCTGCGACCCTGGCCGTCAGAGCCTCTAGTTTTGCCTGCATTTGGCTCATAGAATTTTTAATTTCTGTCAGATTCGCTCTCATTTCTGTCCTTAGGGATTCTATATTCTCAGTAACCTTTTCGTTAATAGTTTTTTCAATTCTACTCATCATTTTTACCATCGTTACTCTGAATTCCATTTCTGATAATTTGGTTACATCCATATCCATTATTTCTGTGGCAGAGGCCACAGAATCACTGTCTTTTCTTTGCTGGGGGGGGCTTCTCCTTCTTGTCATTCTGATGAAGAGAGGTTGCGGGGTTTCCAGAGCCCAAATTATTGACTGGGTCCCAGGCCGTGCCCCTTGTTTTATAGGGATCTTAGGGATGTGGGCTTCTTCTTTAAAGATTTTATTTATTTATTTATGTGGCAGCCAACCAGCGAGAGAGGGAACAGAAGCAGGGGAGTGGGAGAGGAAGAAGCAGGCTCCCAGCGGAGGAGCCCGATGAGGGACTCCTTTCCGGAACGCCGGGATCACGCCCTAAGCCGAAGGCAGGCGCTCAATGACTGCGCCACCCAGGCGCCCGGGTTGTGGGCTTCTTGATTTTTCAGCCTGCCTTCTGTGTTCTGGGGGAGGGGCCTGCCACGCCAATACTCAGGCAACCCTGTTTGGGTAGAGTCTCCGTGTCCCCTGCAAGGGGGGATGGGGATGGGCACTCTCTGAGCCGGTATTTCCAGGCTTTTGTTCTCTGGCGGCTTTCCCTGGCGGTTTGCTGTGCCTCTTCTGAGAGTCAGAGCAGCAGCGGCCAAATTTCAGCCTCTGTCACAGAACAGAGGGATTGCGGTCCGTTCTCTACTAATGTTCTGGCCACTTTAACTCTGTTTCTGTTGGTGCTGCTCAACCCTGCAGCGTCCCGGGATGTGCGCCCCACACCCGGCGTCCCAGCCCTCACTTCCAGGGCCGGGCGCTGCTCTCTGTCCTTTGTGTCTTTATGCCGCTTAGCCGCTCACGCTACGCCCTCCGGAAGCCTCCCGGCCCAGTCTGGATCCAGTGAGCGCACCGGATTCCGGTGTCTCCGCGAGATGCCTGTGGCGTGCGCGCACTCGGCTCACGGTCTCAGTCTGCTGTTTTGGGTGGCCGCCCGCGAGCCTCCCCGCCTCCCGCAAGTGGCTACCGCTTCCCGGGCGCCAACACGGCGGTTCTCCCCTTCCATTTATCTTCCGATATCTGTGCACAGCTCTCACGTGGCTCCCCGCTTCGTACCTCAATACTCAGCGCTGGAGATGTTCATTTGTAGAGATCCAGATGCGTCTTCCTGCGTCTCAGGCTGGTTCCGTGGTTGTTTAGGCTGGTCTGGTACCTATCCAGCTCGACTCGGAGGACTGGCTGAAAACGGTGTCTCCTACTCCTCCGCCATCTTAACTCCTCCCTTTTTATCCTTTTAATGTCAAGGCAATCTGTACTGTCGGCTTCTCTTTCATTTCTGATATTAGTAATTTGTATCCTTTATTTCTTGGTGAGGCTGGCCAGAGGCTTGTAGATTTTACTGAACTTTTCAAAGAGCCAGTTATTGGTTTAATTTATTTTTTCTATTGAATTCGTTTTCAGTTCCATTGATTTCTGGCCTAATTTTAATTATTTCCTTTTTCTGCTTATTTTGTATATAATTTGCTCTTCTTTTTCTTAAATATCCAGCCAGATATAGAAAGCTCTAATTCTGTAAGATGACAGTGTATTAATCACTTAACTGTAATTTAAAGATTAAAGGAAAAGAGTATTAAGAATATAGTTGATGAAAACATAATATAAAAAGAGATAAATTATGACATCAAAAAAATAAAAAGGGAGAGAATAAAGGGGTAGTTTTTGTATATAATCAAAGTTAAGTTGCTACAAGAATAATATGGGCTGTTAATTCATAAGATGTTTTATATAAGCATTGTAATAACTACAGAGCAAAAACACAGATTCACAAAAAAACAAAGAGGAGGGAATCAGAGCATACCACCATGGAAAATCACCAATTCATAAAGATAGGCTGCAGGAGAGGAAAAAGGAATGATAAAACTATAAAACAGTCAGAAAGCAATTGATAACATGGCACTGGCAAGTCCTTACATATCAATAATTACTCTAAATGTAAATGGATTCAATTACTTAATCAAAAAGGCAGAGTGGCTGGATGTATTAAAAAATGAGACCCAACTCTGTGCTACCATCAAGAGACTCACTTCAGCTTTAAGGACACTTTCAGGCTCAAAGTGAAGGGATGTTCGAACAAAAGTATTCCATGCAAGTGGAAACCAAAAGAAAGTGAGGGTAGCTATATTTATAATCAGACAAAATAGACAGTAAGCCAAAAATGGTGAGAAGAGCAAAGTAGGTTGTTATATAATGATAAAGGGATCAACTCATCAAGAAGATAACAACTGTTATAAATATGTATGCACCCAATATTAGAGCACCTAAATATAGTCAGCAAATACTAACAGATCAGAGGGGAAAAATAAATAATACAATAATAGCTGGGGACTTCAATACCCCATTTTAAATAATGGATAGATCATCCAGACAGAAAATCAATAAGGAAACACAGAATTTGAATTATTTTTTAGACCAAATAGACATATACAAAGTGACAAGTAGGCCAAAGAAAAAATCAAAAGAGAAACTAAAAAATATCTTAAAACTAACAAAATGGAAACACAAAATACCAAAATTTGTGGAATGTAGCAAAAGCAGTACTTAGAGGGAAGTTTATAGTGATAAATGCCTACACTAAGAATAAAAGAAAGATCTCAAATAAACAACTTGACTTTACATCTCAGAGAAAAAGAACAAACTAAGTCCAAATTAGTAGAAGGAAGAAAACAACAAAGATCCGAACATAAATAAATAAAATTGAGATCAGAAAAACAATAGGAAAGATCAACAAAACTAAGAGCTGTGTTTTGAAAAGATAAACAAAAATAACAAAACTTCATTTAGACTAAGCAAAAAAAAGAGGAGTCTCAAAAAAATTAAAAATGAGAAAGGAGACATTACAAATGATAGCACAGAAATACAAAAAGTTGCAAGAGACTACTACAAACAATGATACACTAACAAATTGGATAACTTAGAATAAACAAATTCCTAGAAACATACAAACAACCAGGACTGAATCTTGAAGAAATAGAAAAACTGAACGGATCCACAATGAGTGAGGAGATTGAATCAGTAATAAAAATAATCTCCCAACAAAGAAAAGCCCAGGACCAGACAGTTTCCCTAATAAATTCTACCAAACATTTAAAGAATTAATGCCAATCTTGCTCAAACTCTTCCAAAAAATTGAAGAGGTGGGAACACTTCCAAACTCACTTACAAGTCTAGCATTACTGTAACACCAACACCAGGTAAAGACACTACAAAAAAAGAAAACTAATATAGACATAAAACGTTTCAACAAAATACTAGAAAATTAAATTCAATAGCACATTAAAAGGATCATACACCCTGATCAAGTTGAAATTATTTCTGGGGTACAAGGATGGTTCGACATATATAAATCAATAAATGTGACACATCACATTAATAGAATGAAAGGTAAAAATCACATAATCTTCTCA
This sequence comes from Ursus maritimus, assembly GCF_017311325.1. Classification (NCBI taxonomy): domain Eukaryota; kingdom Metazoa; phylum Chordata; class Mammalia; order Carnivora; family Ursidae; genus Ursus; species Ursus maritimus. The sequence continues at coordinate 66,867,078 of NW_024425563.1, read as the reverse complement.
ATAGATGTAGAAAAAGTATGTGACAAAATACAACAGTCTCCCATGATAAAAACTCCCCAACAAATTGGGTATAGAAAGAACATAGCTCAGCATAATAAAGGCCATATATGACAAATCCACAGCTAACATCATACTCAACAGTGCAAGGTTGAAAGCTTTACTTCTAAGATCAGGAACAAGACAAGGGCGCCCACTCTTACCACTCCTAGCTAGAGCAATTAGGCACGTTAAAGATATAAAAGGCATCCAAATTAGAGAGGAAAAAGTAAAATTGCTTTATTTTCAGATTATATGATTTTATATGCAGAAAATCCTCAAGACTCCACCAAAGACCCTATCTTACACACTCAAAAAATTACCTTGAACTGGATTAAAGACTTGAACATTAAACTTGAAACCTAAAACTGCCAGAATTCATACATCGTAAACTCTGTGACATACGTCTTGGCAATGATTTTTTTTTAATCTGACACCAAAAACAAAATCAACAAATGGGACTATATCAAACTAAAAAGTATCTCCATGGCAAAAGAAACCATCAATAAAATGAAAAGACAACCTACAGAGTGGGAGAAAATAACTGCAAATCATATATCTGATGAAAGGTTAGTATCCAAAATATAGAAAGAAATGCAATCCAAAAGCAAACAATCTAATTAAAAAATGAGCAGAAAATGTGAATAGACATTTTCCCAAAGAAGACATACAGTCAATAGGTACATGAAAAGATGCTCTATATCATTAATCATTAGGGAAATACAAATAGGGCTCCTGGGTGGCTCAGATGATTGAGCGTCTGCTTTTGGCTCAGGTCATGATCCTGGGGTCCTGGGATTGAGTCCCATATCAGGGTCCCTGCTCCTTGGGGATCCTGCTTCTCCCTCTGCCTCTGCCTCTCTCTCTCTGTTTCATATGAATAAATAAATAAAATCATTTTTTTAAAGAGGAAAATACAAATAAACCACAATGAGATATCACCTTATACTTGTTAGAATGGTTATCATCAAGGAGACAAGAGATAAGTGTTGGCAAGGATGTGGAGAAGAGGGACCCCTTATGCACTGTTGCTGGGAATGTAAATTGGTGCAGCCAGTGTGGAAAACAGTATGGAGTTTCCCCCAAAAGATAAAAAATATGATTCAGTAATTCCACTTCTAGGTATTGATCCAAATAAAATGAAAACACGAATTCAAAAAGATTTTGCATACTCATGTTCATTGCAGCATTGTTTACAATAGCCAAGATACGGAACAACCTATGTATCCATCAATGGACGAATGGATAAAGGTGAATGGAATATTATTTGGCCATTAAAAAGAATGATTCTTGTCATTTCATTCTTTTTCATTCTTTTTTTTCATTCAACATGGATGGATCTCAAGAACATTAATTATTATGCTAAGTGAAATGAGTCAGACAGAGAAAGATAAATACCATATGCTCTCCCTTATATATGGAATCTAAAATAAAACAAAGAAAAAATAATCAAGCTCATAGAGGCAGAGAATAGGTTGGTAGTTGCAAGAGGCAGGGATGGGGGTGTGGGAGAAATGGGTGAACTGTTTTGTTTTGTATTTAGTTTAAACAACTTGTGTAAAATTTTTCAAAAGTAAATAACAACTTGCTTTTCAATCACAATAAGAGTTTAATGGCTTTAGAAAAAACACTATGTCTTAGCAATTTATAAACAGTTACTTACCATACAACATTATTTTTCCAAATTAATGATAATAATTAAATTTGACCATAAAAATCATGACTATTTGAATAGAAAGTGCTGTAGTAAACATAACTTGAAATTTTGTATTTCACAAGAAAAATCTAAATAGTCAAAAAAAACACAACCCTACTCAGACAGCTACAAAGGATTTGGAGGTTATGTTAAAATTTATGTACTTTCGTTGGCTTCATGGTTAAATAAACAATTTCAGTTGATTTCTTTTAATGGTAAGGAAAAAATTCAATTTCTCAAAAAAAAAAAAAAAAAGATTCCAAGACAATTAAATGGCAAAAGCACAGTTTTTTCAGGAAATCATGTTGGAACAATGGGATGTCATGTATAGAGAGGAGGGGATAAAAGGAACTTCAACTTATACCTTGCACCATATACAAAAATTAACTCAAAATGGAGCCTACAATCTAAAGCTATAAAATGTATAAAGTAAAACCTAAACCTTTTTTTTTTAAGATTTTATTTATTTATTCGACAGGATAGAGACAGCCAGCGAGAGAGGGAACACAAGCAGGGCGAGTGGGAGAGGAAGAAGCAGGCTCATAGTGGAGGAGCCTGATGTGGGGTTCGATCCCAGAATGCCGGGATCACGCCCTGAGCCGAAGGCAGACGCTTAACCGCTGTGCCACCCAGGCGCCCCCTAAACCTATTTTTAAAAAAAGCTATAAAAAAGCCCTAAAGCTATTAAAAAAAAAAAAAAAAGATTCGCTAAATCCTTTGTATCTTGAGTTAGGCAAAGAATTTTTACATTCTTCATTAAAACTACCATCCGTAGTAGAAAAAAATTGATTAAGTGAACTTCATATAAATGTAAAACTTCTGCTATCTAAAGGGGCTAATATTATTTGATTTCAAGAATTATTGAAAGCTCTAATAATTAAAATAGCATGTACTTGTGTGAAAGTAGACAAATATATCAATGGGACAGTATAGATCAAGAGTTTGCAAATTTTTCTTAAAAGGCCACATATGTGGGGTGGTGGTTCAGTCAGTTAAGCTGCCGACTCCTGGTTTCGACCCAGGTCATGATCTCATGGTCCTGGGATTGAGCCCAGAGTCTGGCTCCCTGCTTTTTTGCTTTTCCCTCTCTCTCTGCCCCCCCCCCCACTACTTGTGCTTGCTCTCTCTCTCAGATAAATAAACAAAATCCTTATTTATTTATTTATTTATTTATTTATTTATTTGAGAGAGAGAGTGTGTGCACAAGTAGACAGAGTGGCAGGTGGTGGGAGAGGGAGAAGTAGGCTCTTCACTGAGCAAACAGCCTGATGAGGGGACTCAATCCCAGGATCCTGGGATCATGACCTGAGCTGAAGGCAGCTGCTTAACGGACTGAGCCACCCAGGTGCCCCTAATAAAATCTTAATAAATAGAAGCACAATGAGATACCACTACACACATATCAGAATGGCTAAAATTTGAAAAATGACAATACTAAGTGTCAAGAGGGAGACAGAGCAACCTGAACTCCCATAATTGTTGGTGAGAATGCAAAATGGAGTAGCCATTTTGGAAAACATTTTAGTAGTTTCTTATAAAGTTTAATATCCTTATCATACAACCCAATAACCATACTCCTCTGTTCACACAAAAATTAATCATGAATGTTTATAACAAGTTTACTTACAGTCACCAAAAACTGGAAATAACCCAAATATCCTTCAATCTGTGACTGGATAATCAAACCATGTTACACACACACAATGGGATACCATGCAGCAATAAATAAATAAATAGCACAAATTCCTGACACAATAATACGAATGTATTTCAAAGGAATTGTGCTAACCGAAAGAAGCTAACTCAAAAAAACTACAATACGATCCCATTTATATGACATTCTTGAAAAGACAAAACTGTGGGGACGCAAAAATCAGTGGCTGCCAATGATGAGGACAGGGAAGGGGGTGTGACTGTGCAGGGACACGAGGAGATTCTGGGGGAGATAGAACTGTTCTATCCGAGTAAGATGGTGGTTACATGAGTGTAGGCATCTGTGAAAACTGGAGTAGCTGGGGGTTGAAAACCAGGAGACAAGAATGCCATCCTTGGCTCTGCTCTTTATCAGCTATGTGATCCCAGACAATTTGCTTTCTTTTCTGTGCCTCTTTTTTCCCATTTAGGAATAAGGAAAATGAACTATATGATCTCTAAGTCCTCTTCACTTGAAAAAGTGTACTGTTTTGATACTGTAGTGTATTCCAACAACTGCTGCCCTGGGAACCTGGAGTCCTGAATTTTAGACTTGACTCTGCCACTTTCTAGCTTTCTTCTTTTAGACACATTGCTCTACTTTCTGCGACTTCATTTATTCTACAAAATGAAAGTGGGTAATATGCGTTGCATATATATGCCATGTGTTTTTTATCCATCCATCTACTGATGACACTTAGGTTGTTCCCATGTTGACTATTGCATGGCGTGCAGATGTCTCTTCCAGATTCTGATTTTAGTTCCTTTGGGTATATATCCAAAAGTGGGATAGCTGGATTATATGATAGTTCCATTTTTAATTTTTTGAAGAACTTCCATACTGTTTTCTATAATGGCATACCAATTTCATTTCCATCAAGAGTGTTTGAGGGTACCCTTCTCTCCACATCCTCACCAATTCCTGTTATCTCTTGTCCTTTTGATAATAACCATTTATGATAACAGGAATAAAGCTAGAGGACGTTATGCTAAATGAAATAAATCAGACATGGGGAGACAAGTATTACATGATGCCACTTAAATATGGAATCAAAAAAAGCTGAACTCATAGAACCAGAAAGGAGAACAGTGGTTGCCAGCAGGTGGAGGAATGGGAAATGTTGGTCAAATGGCACAAACTTTTGTTCTAAGATGAATAAGTTCTGGAGGTCTAATGTACATCATGGTGATTTTAGTTAATAATACTGTAGTGTACGCTTGAAATTTGCTCAGAATGGACGTTGAGTGTTCTCACCACATAAAAGGTGACTGTGTGATGGACGTGTTAATTAGCTTGATTGGGATAATCATTTCATACTGTATGTGCATATTAAATCATGCTATACACCATAAAAATCACAATGTACAACCTAAATACACAAAGTTTTTATCTGTTAATCCTAAGTCAATAAAGCTGGAAAAAATAAAAATTAAATTAAAAATAAATTTTAAAATAAATTAAAAAAACGAGATGAAAGTGATAATATTTACCTCCCAGAATTGTGAAAACCACATTAGGTATTATTTATTAAAGTGCTTGGCCTATCAAAGGTGAGTATAAAGTCTTAGGAGAATTCACATATACAGAATTAAATGATCTCTAAATTCCTTTAGAGTTCCAAAAATCTATGTTGGCAACCAAAGTTAGCTCTTAAAATTATATATTAAAAAAGAAAGAAAGAAAAGAAAAAAAAGATTTTGCTGCAATTCTAACATGAGCTCTCTAGAGGTCTCTATTACCAAACAAATCAGAATATGTTCTGTTGACTTTGGAAGTTTAGAAACTGAATCTATTAATCTCTTGTCAAATTCAATATTCTCCAAAGAGATTTCTTTGCAGTTTGGAGGCCCCATCGTTTGATTTTCTGATCACATCAATCTTTCCTCAGTCAGGGTACTGAAGACCCTTCTTCTAACGCTTGTTAGCAACTTTGGACTGAGAATAGAGACGATACTATCTATAACCATATTATCATTTTTTAAAGGTGAATTTAACTGTTTCTCTCTCTCTATGTAAAAAACCACTGGCCCCAGACATTACCCTGTTCCTTTCTAAATTCAGGTTATCTGTCAAAATAAACAGTGAAACCCAAAAATGGAGGGAGGTGGTAGAAGAAAGAAAAAAAAGAAAATCTCCAGGCAGTGTTTTTCTTAACCACTGTTACTCACAGCATGCTATATATTTCAGGCTGTTTCCACAGCACACACATGTATTTAACTAAAACAAACGTTTCACAAAGCAATAATTATCCTTACAGAGGGAGACGCACTTTTATATTTTTTGTTCTACTCTGTCCTATTCTTTTTAATAGTGCTTTTCACACAGTAGTTAATTCCATGAACCACTAAGGTTTGAAAAAACACTGCCTTAAGGGGATGCGAAAACTAAAAAGAAGTACTTTGGTCTCATGTGCGATATGTACTGTTGGACCTCAAAAGATTTTGTGAAGTGACAAGTCAAGGTGGCAAAAATATGCACAACGTGATTCCATTTCTACAAAGAATGTGAGTAGACACACATACTTATTTATTTAAAGGGGTTGGGTAGGATGCTGTGCTGGATTGCGCCTTCTTTTCCGATTCAAGTTAGAGTTGGCCACAAGTGACCTTTGGAAGGTCAAGATTTGGAAGACAAAAGCAAAACAGCAGCCATTACCTTTGGAAGGTCAAGATTTGGAAGACAAAAGCAGCCATTACCCTCAGAAAGCTACTGTGGTCAGATACGGTGATGGGTGGGGGGTGAAAGCTCCCCATCCATCTGGTCTTTCTGATCTCTGGCCCAGATGTCTAACAGCAGCCCAGAACAGGCTGGAAAAAGCTGCTTGGCTCTGGACCCACAGAGATGAAGTTATGCTGGGGGAATAGCTTCCCATCGTCTCCTGCACGAGCTCACGCTCCTTCGGAGCCCACACTACTGACTGGACACACTTGGTTCTTCAGCTTTCCCTATAAGTTCTAGGACTTGGTTTCCCCATGCTATCGCTTCCCACATGCTGTGCTCTGACTCCCCTTCCAGACTTTCATCTCCTCACACCCAGCATTTCTGTAAGGTCTGATTCCTATAACAAAAGTCTTCTTTCCGTAATTGTCATCATGGTTCTGCTTCCCTGACTAAATCCTGAATGATACAGGTAAATATGAATCAGTTGGCAGTAGTTACATCTGAAGAGGAGAATAAAAGTGATAGGAAATATGAAGGATGATGAAAACTTTCCATTGTAGGATGTCTAGCTCATGTAAAGTGTGACAATAGAGTATATTCATGTGTTATTTACATTCTCAAGAGAAAGGAGAGAAAAGGAAAGGAATGCTTTTAAGATAACAAAGTGCACTCAGACACAAAAGTGCAAAACAGCAAATAAAACCACCATTTTCTAAACATGCTAGAATGCATGTAAGTGACTTTTATATTCAGATAAGTGTCTACAAAGGTGGGAGTGAAAAAAAAGACAACTGTTCTAGACTTTTCACAAATTCAGTATCATGGGGGGGAAGCAGAAACCCTGGGCGGGAGCATGTTTCTCAAACCTCAAGGTGCATTCAGATCACCTGGAGATCTGGCTCAAAGGTTGCTGCGGATTCAGTGGGTCTGGGCAGGGCCTCATACTCTGCATTCCAAGTCCATTTCGAGGTGATGTCGATCGTACTGACCCCTGGATCGCACTTGGAGAGGCAGAGCTCCAGGAAATGGAAATGATGTAAAGGCCAGCGCTGTGTGTGAACCTAGATTGGATACTGGAACCTAGGGAGTGAGGGAGCAATAAAAGTCACTGGGAGCGTGAATAGGAAAACGAGAATGTGGCCTGCATATTAGATGTTATACAACTGAGGTTAATTTTTTGGTGAGATATTGTTCTTTTGGTTTATGGAAAGATGTCCTTAGGAAAGGCATCTTGCAGTACTTAAGGTGACATAGATGATGTGTGCAACTTAATACAATTGTAGAGATAAATTTTTCTTATCATTAACATATATATTATATTATCATTACTATGTATTATAATGCATATAAAATATATATTCTATATTACATATTATAGATTTTGTATATGTACATTTTTTAAAGATTTTATTCATTTATTGGAACAGAGAGTGAGTGGGAGGGAGAACTTAGGCAGGGGGAGGGGCAGAGAAAGCAGCAGACTCCCCATGAGCAGGGACCCAATTCGAGGCTTGATCAGAACCCCGGAATCATGTCCTGAGCCGAAGGCAGATGCTTAACTGACTGAGCCACCCAGGCATCCCTACAATTATATATTTTATAATAAAATAAAATAAATTATAATATATGCTATTAGATATTTATAAATATAAGTAAATATGTAATATAATAAAATATAATTAAACTATATTTTATATATAACTATATATTACATATAATAATGTACAATGCTATATATTACTATATAATTTATAACTTAGTAATTCTTTTTCCTCGAAGACACAGAAAGGTGAAGAAACAGAGGCAGAAAATGGGGAGTAAATGGCCCCAAGTATCCAGCAATGGAGGTGAGATGTGATGCGCTAGTCTGGAAATGACAGTGTTCCACTTTACCTGAGCCCTGTGCTCCTGGAAAACTGCAATGGTTAAGAAATCCTCTCATCCTCTTGTGTTCCGGGAAAAGCTTTCCTGCAAAGAACCACCCTTTCCATATAACTTAAATAAGATTTACAGATGAGCTCCTTGTTTACTTAAGACAAAGCCAGATACAGACCCTCCAAGTTCCCATCCTTTGTCATAAAAGGTAAGCTGAATTTCTTGTCCCTACTGGCCAGTTTGAAAAAAAGGCGCACTTACATATCTTGACTAAACTTTAGTCAGGCTTCTCTCTCTCCACTGGAGCCCTGAACTTTGGCCCTGAGGTGAAGCAAGCTTTGGAACAATTCCTCCTTAACAACATCTCCTATTCGACTATCTGATCCTGCCACCTGCTCATCCTACTCCCTCACTTCCAGCTCTTTCCGGCCTTGTTTTCTTCTCCCCATGAAACAAAAGTCCTTTCTGCCTGACCGTTGATAGGCTTATAGATCTTACGGTGGGGAGCTTTGTCCTCCCCATTACAAAGTCTCCTTCTTCCTACTACCATAGTCTTTTTGCATAAAGTCTCTACTTACTGAAGTCCAAAATAAATTTTTTTTTTTAATTTGACAAAAGTGTGAAGTGGGAGACATAGTTGCTCTGCGAAGTAAGAAGTGAGAGAAAGAGACACAGGCAGGAAATTCCGATCAGGGGAAACCTTGGAGCAGGGACTCAGGAGTTCCAGAGAGCACCTGCTACGAGGGAAAAGGGTTCTGGAAGGCACTTGGTCACTGCTCAGGGTACTGCTTTGTGACTCTTCAGTATAATCTCAGAAATTATGTCACTTTTGGTGTGATTGGATATTTTTTGGAGGATGGCAAAGGGGCTGATTTGTAGCAAGTGGACAATGGCTGTTAACAATATGAATAGCTACTAGTTACTGAATTCCTAGAACGTGCCAGGAGCTCAACAACAAACTTCACATACCTTATTTCAAATCCATACAACTCTGAAAAATAGGCCTCATTCTCCATATTTTACACCCAAAGGAGCCATGTCTTTGAGGCTATTAAATGCTGAAAGACCTAGTGAATGAGAAGCGCTTTTCCTGGATGCCCTGTATGAAATTGCCTTTGTTTGCCGTCTTCGCGTCGGTGCTTATGCAAACTTCTTTGTCCAGCAGGTCCAGTGGGGAACCCACGATCTCTCACCTGAAGCCACGCCTGACTAGCGCTTTTCTGCTCAGCAGAGTTAAATCGATAAATTCTCAGTTTGTCCTGCAGACGCCACCCTCGCCATGAGCTAGGTCTCACAACTCATCTCTCTGTATTGCAATTTATCAGAAACTCTCAAGGAAGGAAAACGACCGGTCATGCCCTTCATGCAACCGAGATTTCAGTAGGACTCTCGGAATTCCCCGACTCCAGTGCATTAGTTAGAATCTTTCTTTTCTTTTATGTTTTCATTCTTAAGGTATTTTCTCTGTTTTTGAATTCATACTACATTTACATGGCTCTTAAATTGAAAGGTATAAAAAAATGAGCAGTGAAAAGTCTCTCTTCCACCACTATCACCCATCTGCCAAGTTTTTACACCCCAAACAGAAAAACTACTATTATTAGCTTCTTGTGTATCTTTCCAGAGCAATGTTATGCATATGCACACAAATATAAGTATATATTCCTTTGCCATATTGTTTTACACAAATATTAGATAAGCTGTTGTGCAATTTCTCCAGATTAATATGTCTTATAGGCCTTCTGCATTTTTAAGCAACTGTATGGTGTCCCATTTCATGGCTGTATTATAATTCATTTAATCAATTCTGTGCATTTTGAGTTGACTTTGGACATTTTGCTGTTTAATAATATCGATACTACCACCACCACCACTATGACTAGTAGCAAACACTTATCCTAAGTCTGGCACTGTTTTCAACACTTAACTTATATTAACCCATTTAAGCCAAATCACAGCCTTACAAAGTATGTATTTTTGTTATTACCATTTACGGATGAAGAAACAGAAGCAAGGAAAGTTCATCATATGATTGGCCCAGGACGGTCCCGCCAGCAAGTGGTAGATCCAAAATAATAAATTGGAGCCCAGTGAGTCTTTGGACACGGGGAGGGCTAGGGAAGGGCAGCCGTGGAGTCACTCCTACCCCCACACAGGAAAGAACAACCTACTTCCGAAGAAGATGTTGGTATAGGCTGAGCTCTGCCAGCTCCCGGGACCCGGCCCATGGTCTGGACATGGATGTGTTTGGTTGTGTCAAAGAAGAGTGGCAAATACGAACCGTTCCTTTGGGATTTGGGGGTAGCATCCTGGGATTCAAAGTAGGAAAACAAGAAAGAAAATGCCTCAGAGGGCCCAGAAACATCTGCTCAGGCTCACAACTCATCCATAAAAAGATATGGATCCTGGTGGAAAGTACCCGCTGGGCACCAGCAGTCACTTCTCCTCAGGGACACCACCTTCCTATCATTATCCTTATCTTCTACTCCACACCACGGCCTAAATGGTGTCACTATTTGGCTCAGGTTTCTCCTCAGCCACGTCCCATTATCAGCCTTAATTACTCTGGTAACTATTTCCACTACTGTCTTAATCTGTTTAGGCTACTGTAACAACTATACCCTAGACTGGGTGGTTAAACGACAAAGATTTATTTCTCACAGTTCTAGAGGCTGGGAAGCCCAAGGACAAGATACTGCCAAATTTCGTGTCTGGTGAGAGCCGGTTTCCTTGTTCGCAGACAGCCTTCTTCTTGCCATGTCCTCTCGTGGAGGAAGGAACGAGAGAGTCCTCTGAGGTCTCTTTTAAAGGGCACTAATACCACTTGTGAGGGCTCTACCCTCATAACCTAACCTCTTCCCAAAGGTCCCACTTTCTAGTACCATCACGTTTGGGGGTTAAGATTTCAACATACGAATTTTGGAAGGACCCAAGCATTCAGTTCACGACAATGACCCTTCAAGCACCTTGAACACCTGCCTTCTTGACCTTGATCTCCCTTATGCCACCTCAGTGGGACTGCTGCCAGCACATATGGTGCCTTTGTGCAAATATGGAAGAGTCACAGCTGGATGCATTTGAGATCTGGGATCCAGAAAAAGAAAAACGCTCTTCTCTCTCTCGCTGGCACTTTTATGGAATAAACATGAGAACAAATTTGATTCTGACCACTTCTTCCATGTGTCATCTGGCAAGACCTTACCTCAGGCCTGCCCCTCACACCTAATCATTTCCTGCCCTGGGGCTTTTTTTATTGATGCTATGCTGTGTCAAAGTAGAAGGAAACTGCTGGACCTTCATGCATGTGTAGCTCAGAAGTGGAGAGCAGTTATCGCCCTGTGAAGTAATCTTCACTAATATGAGATGGGAAGCAATGGGTAAATGTTTCTTTCTTTAGGCACACAGTCCTGAGTTGCACTTTAGGCAGCAAACTGTCCTTGTTTGCTATCACTGCTGAGGCAAATTGCCACAAACTTAGTGACTTAAAACAACACAAATTTGTGATCTCAAGTTCTGTAGGTCATAAATCCAGGTTTGCTTGGTGGGTTTGTCTGCTTTTAGTTTCACAAGACCAAAATTAAAGTGTCTGCTGGTCAAGACTCTTCTCTGGATGCTCTGAGGGTCTGAATGCAAGCTCATTCAGGTTGTTGGAAGAATCTGGTTCATTGGGATTACAGGACCAAGGTTCCCATTTCCTTGCTGGCTGTCACTGGAAGGATGCCTGTAGCTCATAGGTCCCCTCTCCAGAGACAGTAACAGCATGTTGAACCCTTCTCACTTTTGGGATCTCTCTGACCTCCCCTTTTGCCACATTTCTAACTTCTCTCCAGTCTCCAGCCAGGAAAAGTTCTCTGCTTCTTACAAAACACATATGATTAGATTATGCCCACCTGGATAATCCAGAATAATCTCCCTATTTTAATTCAATTGATTAGTAACCCTAATTACATCTGCAAAGTCCTTTCACTGTAGTACTTAGATTAGTGCTTGGTTGACTAGCCAGGGGGGTGGGTGGTTTGGGGAACATCTGTAGAATCCTGACTACCACATAACCAGTCATCCACAGGGGTGGCCATCTTGAGAACCCGTCTATGTATTAGCTCTTGATTCTTATCTCATTGTCTCTCACCTCTGCTTCCCAGATCACCTTCCCCAATAAAGTATTAGCATTTAAGATTTGTCTCACACTTTGCATAGGGGGAACCAGTCTACAGTATTACCAGTGGTAATACTGTACCACCTTGAAAGCAGGCCCTCAGGATGGGATTCCGAAACTGGTTCACTCACAAGTCAAATGGCAATAAGGACCCCATTCCTGGAATCATATGTTATGGTGACAACTTTTGGCATGTGGTAGCATTTCAATTACTAAGGTTGTCATCCTCTGTTTAATGGAATGAGGCACAGGTGGGACGTAAAGATTTTGGGGTTGTATTTTGGTTTTAGCACTTGAATGAGGGTGAAATAATGATAATCATATGAATTGTGGAGAGGGCTTATTTTTATTTTGAGATCATTGTAGATTCACATGATAGTTGGAAAACATACAGAGAGATCTTGTGTACACTTTACCCCTCAATGGCAATATCTTTTTTTTAAAAGATTTTTATTTATTTATTTATTTGACAGAGATAGAGACAGCCAGCGAGAGAGGGAACATAAGCAGGGGGAGTGGGAGAGGAAGAATCAGGCTCCCAGCAGAGGAGCCAGATGTGGGGCTCGATCCCAGAACGCCGGGATCACGCCCTGAGTCGAAGGCAGATGCTTAACGACTGAGTCACCCAGGCGCCCCTCAATGGCAATATCTTGTAAAACAGCCAAAATATTGACATGGATACCATCAAGTTACACCACACTTCCATCACCCCGGGATCCCTGGTGTTGCCCTTTATGGCCACACTCATTTTCCTCCCACTGCCTCAGGGTCCTATCTCCTGGCAACCACTAATCTGTTCTCCGCTTCTATTATTCCATCATTTCTAGAGTGTCATCTAAGTGGAATCACTCTGGTATGTAAAATTTGGGATCGTTTTTTCACTTAGCATAAGTATCCAGAGATTCATCCAATTTGTTGTGTGTGTCAATAGTCGGTTTCTTTCCGTTTCTACGTAGTACTCCACAGAATGGATGGTCCATAGTCTGTTTAGCCATTCACCCATTAAAGGATAACTGGGTTTTTTCCAGTTTTTGTTACTGATTTTTAATTTAATAGCATTGTTGGTCAGGGAACATATTCTCTAATAACAACATTTCAGTTTTAAATTAAATTATATTTAAATAAATTTAATATTTACTATTTCAGGTGATCCCATGGGATTGAGCAACCAATCACACATAGGGGTAACCAACTCAATAGTGCATTTTTTTTCCGTTTTTTTCCTGTTTCATTATCATTGTTTTTCATTTTTGCCCCCTGGTTATACTCCTCAGTTAGGTTTGGCACATAAGCCTTTTCCTCAGGCTCTGCTTTCGGGTAAACCCAGGCTAAGACAGGTGGTATTGAGTTAACCTCTTCTGGGGATTAGCCATAATCTCAGAACATGTTCTGTGTACTGTGGCTAATAGTCATACATAAGGTAGCTAGACGTAGGGAAACTGTGGAGAACTTTCAGACATTAGTTTAGATGGCCTTGCTCTTGGTCATTCTTCAGGGCTCAAAGAATACACAGAATTATTAAAGGCAAACCTATAATCTAGGAGAAAAGGTAGATGAATTTACAGAATGGGACAACACAGTGGGGAATATGTTTCAGAAAAATCATCCTGAGATAAATGTTTTAAGAGATCATATTTAAAAATCCTTAAAGACAGAAAATTCACGTCTTGGAATCCTGAGGTGTATGTCGTTAATCATCATGGTATGCATAAACACTGGAGAAATTAGAATTTGGTAGGAATTGCGAGCTAAATAAAGATTTAACCAACAAATTGTATCTTAAATTCATAATATCATATACTGTTAAGGTAGGATCTGTGGTCTTATAAGCACTTATTGTTAGATACTCATGAATGAAGAGAAGAATGAGAAGGGAGATATCAAGTCTGGTAGAATTTTTCTAGTTTTAAAAGAGTGACTCAGGGAATTTCCAAGGCCTAGCCAGCTTTCAACGCAGAAAAGGATATGAAATATATGAACATTCTGATGTCCTCAGAAGGACTTTGGAGGAGCCTGAGTAAGTAGACTACTGAAGGAGGCAAGGTTGGAACTGACTTTGATAAGGTTTGGCACTGCAGCAACTTTGTGACCTATGAGGAACACATTGTTTCTCAACAGGGGATGAGCCCGGAGCCAGGAATAATGCTGAATTTAAAGTATTGAGAGCCTCTGGATCCTTACAGAGAGTGATGGGAAGAAATCTAGGAGCAGTCATGCTGAACTTGTGTGTGGTATATTGCATTTTCTCAATTCTAATAATATTTCATATAAATGCCAAGTTGGAAGGTTTGGAAGTGACATTATATCAGGCGTACCTCCAAGGAAAGAAATCCATAGAATTAGCTAGGTTGATTCAGTCTGTCAATTAATCTGCTACCTCACTCATAAATTAAAAACCTTAGATATAAGGAAGGGTATGGCAGTTAAATTTTAAGATTTATATAAATTGCAATCCCCTTTGTAGTTTAGACCTACATCAAACTACCATTAATGTCCTTACCAGCGCTAAACTGGGCATGAATAGGTAGCAATGGATAGCAGCACTAGAAACTGTACTTTTCGTTTTTATGATTGGTCAAGGCTAAGAAACAAAAATATAGTTGCTCTGTTACCTCACCAAGCTCAAATCTCTGATACTATATTGCCATTTGGGGTGGAAAGGACTTAACATCCTGAAGACTGTACTTTCTATCGGCAGCCATACACTAAGTAACTAAAACTCTCACAGACATCCAAATGAGACTGGAAGTCTGGCAAGAGCTCAGTGCAAAGATTCAAAGGGAGAGAAAGTAGTGGAATCTTCAAGTGGAGAAAGGGTAGATCTTCTCTAAACACCAGAACCCTATTCTGGGATTGGCAGAAACTAATCCTAATTGATGAGGGTTTCTGGAATGTACCATCATGCTGCATCAGTGGGCTGTGGAAGGAGCTAGGACTTTCTCAGCAATATCACCTCACAGTACTAAGGAAATGCATATAAGTGTACCTCTGAACTTCGGCTAAACTAAACAGAAAAACAATTCATTACGATGTTATTATGTAGCTCACAGATCTGACAAGAAAGTGAGAGGCTTTGGCTCAGGTAACGGGCAGGATTCCTGCTAGACTGGGAAGCAGATCGCATCTCCATGGTTATGCCACAGGACCAGTCTGTTAGGATCACCCTGGTGGCTGGGCACCATATTCACTCTACCGCCATGAATTAGCTCTAATTTTCTCTTTGACTTTGTATTTCTTCTTGCACATTCAAAATCCCAGATAAGGAAGGAAACATTTAGTATTCTTCAGTTTACATCTGAGATAAAATCTCTGCCTCTTACAAGGACTCATGTGCTGTGAGTTTTTCTGGGTTTTGTTTTTGGTTTTTTGTTTTGTTTTCCTTTACAGTATAAATGGGCTTTATTTGCTGGGCAAAGATCAGCAGCAAATATCTGTTCTCTACCACCTCATGGGCAACTCAATACCCCACATGCATTCTTCCTCCCATAACTGTACTTTTCTGGAAAAGTTTGGAATTATTTCTTACTTTTTTAAAAAACAAAACTTGTTTGTGTATCTATCAGAGCCTGAAGTCTTCTTTATGGGAAGGTTTTATGTTAATGATTTAGTTTCTCATTAATTTACATTATGGAAATTGTGAATATTTGACTATTATTGGTCCATTTAGATACCTTTTTTTCTGTGGATTTTTTAAAAAAAGATTTATTTACTTATTTGAGAGAGAGAGAAAGAGAGAGAGAGCAGGGGGGAGAGGCAGAGGGAGAGAGAGTGTCAAGCAGACTCTGCACTCAGCGTGGAGCTGAGGCGGGACTCTAGATAATGACCCTGAGATCATGACCTGAGCCAAAACCAGAGTCAGATGCTTAACTGATTGGGCCACCCAGATGCCCCTTTCTGTACATTTTCATAAATATAACCATATCATCTACATTTATATATTTATTAGCATAAAATTATTTATGATATATTAATATACTATGCTTCATTTTTAATGCTTGGAAGATCTCTGGTGAGATCCACCCTTCTCAGCCCTGATATTTTTCTATTTGTGAATTCTCTCTTTTCTTGATTAGCCTTGTTAGACATTTATCAATTTTCAAAAAATCGACTTTTTCTTTCATTGTCTTTTGCTATCGGAGGCTTGTTTTCTACATCATTGATTTCTGCTCTTAGTTTTATTATTTCCTTCCTTGTGCTTCTTTGGGTTTACTTTACAGGTTTTTATCTTCTTGAGGCTTCTGGTTTCAGCTGTCACATGTAAAGAGCTTGGAAGTTATCACTCTTATCCTTACAGCAAGGAAGAAGCATATATAAAGCTTGAACCACACGAACAGCCAACTTCACCTAATTGATGATTTATACTCCAACCAACGATAGCAAAATATGCATTATTTTCAAGTGCAGGTGGAATTTACAGAGCTAGGCCATATGCTGGGCCACAAAACAAACAGCAGTGCACTTAAAAGGAATGAACTAGTTTAGACTATCTTATAATTTAGGGATTACAAAAAAATCTAAGGCCAAACTCCATTATCTAAAAAGAGTCTCAAATCCAGTCTCTCCATCCAGAAGAAGGACAAACTCATAATATATTTTCTAGTTCAAGAAAACAATGCCACTAAGAAGCTATTTATCTTACTTATCTTATTACTTATGTGTCATCAGTTCCTTACAGTTACACCAGCTGTCCTTCGAACTCTGTTTATGACAAGGGAATAAAATAATAATTTTGCTTCCATTTATAACTAAAGTAAAAGAAAATTCTAAGATGCTTAGAGGCTGCCTGCTGCAATAGGACTGCATAACACTGAAAGCAACCCCCTAGTCACCCAGGACGGTGACGTGATCTCAGGCAGGATACCTGATGCTAGAAGAGAGCCCTGGTAGGAAACAAATGAGAATCCATGTTACCACATAAAGACTGAAAGATAAAAAAAAATAAAGACTGTCTGTTAGGCAGAAGCTTCTACCCTTGAGGAAGCTGATAGGAAGTAGGGGGCACCAGCGTCCTTGACCGAATTAACATACTCCCAGTGAGACCGAGCAAGAAATCCTCTCAGTTTTGTGAGAGCAGTTAGAAGGTGAATGGTTGAAAGGAGCAAAATGAGAATAATGTGGGGGCCAGGAATCCTCAACCTTAGATGGGGATGGTATAAGTACCACCCCGCCAAGGGGAGGAGGCCAGGCCCCTTGCACAGACTTAAATTTTGAGCTGGTAAAACATGAGCTTGTTGGACCTCATCGGCGTGATGCAGAGAAGCACCAAGAAAAAAGTGGAGCGTTGCTGGAGATGCGTGGATGGTTCAGGTTCTGAAACAGAGGACGAAGATCAGCTCCCTATAGGGGTAGGAGAAAACCTAGCCACGGCCTTATCTGACCTATGAAAAGCTGGAGAAGCTTATGGAGGTCACTCCATACCTCCTTCCCCCACTATTTCTAAACCTTGAGTAGGACTTAGAGAAGGAGATTTTTTCAATATGGCAGTATGAAGGGATTGATTTTTCAGGTACAGTCCATCGCCATAATTCATCGGACTCCCCCCACCCAGACTGGATCTGGATGAACGCAAATGGTGGCGCTAAAGGAACCAGATTCTGGGGAAAGGGGTCAAAAAGGTAAAAATTATAAACTGACAACTCTATGTGTATGCTTGACAACCAAACAGCAAGGGTGCTTAGTAACTGACTGTACCACCTCAACTTCCATTACTAAGGATGTTGTATTGGGCTAATTACCAAATATCCCCCAGAAAAACAATGAACATACATCTCTTTGAAAGTGTATGAGATTTTCTGTTTATCCTTCTCCTGCCATGCTACATCCTACACTCGGTATTGTTTTTTTCCCAAAACAAGTTATTGACCTTATTTTTGAATATTTAAAAATATGATGAATAATACCTAGAACTTTACCAAAGTCTAGATTTAGGAACGAAGGTGATGTGGCAGAGACAGCTGGTTATCCAGAAACTCTGATGTCCCTTTTCTTGATAAGACTTGTGGCTGGGCTCTTGGAGGCACCAGGAGAGACATACTTCCCAGACCCTTTAATCTAGATGTGGTCACACGACTGAGTTCTTGCCAGGGAAGTGTATGAAGACGTGACCTGTGCTGCTTCAGCATCTCGGCCACAAAACGTGGGCTTGCTTGCTCCCTTCCCACTTCCCACAAGCTATATGCCTCTTGCCTGTGATCAGCTTACACCATGCAGATGAAGGCCTGGCTCTGACAAAGAAACAGGGTGGAGGGAAACTGAGTCTCTGACCGAGCATGGCTTCCATTGTCTTTAAACCAGTGTGGTTTGGAGCTGTCTAGTTACACTGCCTCAACCTTAGACCAAGCTTATAAAGCAGAATTTAGTAAAAAGTCGAGTGACTTGGCAGGTGGGAATTTTACTTTTCTCTGATTTTTCATTTTGTAAATGAATCACCTAAATGGTTAACTTTACTTTTTTTCCACTTAACAAAGGCATTGCAATTTTTTCATAGTTAGAAACCGAGTAGAGGGGTTAAGCACTTCTGTGAACCATGAGATCAGTTAGCAAATCACAGAACCGTCAAATTACATAACCTTGCTGGAGGAAGTGATAAAAGCAAGGTACTTCCTTCAGCAAGGAAGTGACCTGGTCAAGGTCTCAAACATTTGCTCAGAAATATATATTAGGGTGTCATTATCTTCCTCCCTGCCCCTACCAAGTGCACATACATGCAGGTACACGTACACGAGGAAAAGTCCCTTCTTAGGGATCTTAGAGAGAGAGAGAAAACTTTCCGAAAGAAGAAGGTCAGAGCTTATCATGCAAATGAAAAGAATAAAAGCAGGAAGAGAAATGTGGACTTGAAGTTAAAAGGAGCCATATCCGAAGAGGTCATTTTTAGTGGCCTTAGTTTGCACTGGCTCTAGGGACCCTGAGCACATTCTCCACTGGCTTTGTAAGGCTGAATCACTCAGAACTAGTCTCGTGCAATTTGCTGCTAGAATTGCTATGTTTTTCTTCCTTACCACCCATTGCTACAAAAATGTCCGTTAAGAATTGTTTGTAGGGGGGCGCCTGGGTAGCGCAGTCGTTAAGCGTCTGCCTTCGGCTCAGGGCGTGATCCCGGGATTTCAGGATCGAGTCCCACATCAGGCTCCTCCGCTGGGAGCCTGCTTCTTCCTCTCCCACTCCCCCTGCTTGTGTTCCCTCTCTCGCTGGCTGTCTCTCTGTCACATAAATAAATAAAATCTTAAAAAAAAAAAAAAAAAAAGAATTGTTTTAGGGTTGACCAAGTTTATGATTCAGAAGAACTTCCCATGATTTGGAACACCATCATTGATTAAAACCTTAAAAAGGGCCAGAGTATAGCACTCTGGGGAGGGTGCAGGGGAGGGAAGACAGCTGCATGAGGCACACAGACATGGTAGAAGGAGGCCCGAGACCCATGTAACCATGGCTTTGAACACAGATGCCTTAGGAACAGGAGCAGGTGGCAAGGAGAAAATGCCTGGGAATGAGTGTGGGGAGGCTTCTGAAGATCTGATGGTATTATTACATCCTGCTCATTTTACCCTACTATCATATTTACTGTCTTGGATGTAATGCGCTGGTTTGCACCACCCAATCCCCAGGTTTTGATTTCTACGGAGAGGATTATCAGGATGTGCGTGCATATACCCTAGGATAGCTTTTAGAAACCCTTCTTCTGACATGGGATGTTATTTTTTTCTTCCTTTTAGTATCTTCTGAAGTAATTATGTTTTTCCATTGCCCTTTTGTGCAGCTTTCTTCCTTCAACACTAGGAGCTGAATAGCTGCTACCATTTTTGTCTTGCCATCCTCCAACTTCAAAAGTAGAGAATTAAAAACAAAACAAAACAGGGCACCTGGGTGGCTCAGTCGGTTAAGCATCCGACTCTTGATTTCAGCTCAGGTCATGATCTCAGGGTCCTGGGATCCAGTCCCGCGTTGGGCTCCACGTTCAGTGCTCCATGTTCATAGTCTGCTTAGGATTCTCTCTCTCCCCCTCCCTTTGCCCTTTCCCCCACTCAAGCTCTTTCTCTATCTCTCTCCAAAATAAATAAATAAAATCTTTAAAAGCAACAAAACAAAACAGGGGTGCTGGGTGGCTCAGTCAGTTAAGTGTCCAACTCTTGATTTCAGCTCAGGTCATGAAATTAGGGTTGTGAGATCGACTCAGGTGCCCAGAGGGGAGCCTGCTTGATTCTTTCTTTCCCTCTCACTTTGCCTCTCCTCCCCTCTTAAAGCAAAAACAAAAACAAAATACCCCTGGAAAACTAAAAATCTATAAGAACACAGTGCCAAACAACAAATAGTTCACAAGATTTCATAATAGTCTTATGTATGTGACATTTTTCTAATCTTCATCCGTATGCTAACTCATTTAATTCTCAGGGCAATCCAGTGAGGCAGTATTGGTTTCCAAACTTGGAAGCTTCCTGGGTGACATTTGAACCTCATACCAAGAGGGCAGAGAAAGACTGAAGAAAGAGGTGAGCCACTCCAGGCTGGTAGGTGACAGGTATAAAAAGCAAGGGAACTTATACACAAAGCTCATCGCAAGCATCCACAAAAGTAGATCTCCACGCCCACCTTCTAGAATCTTTAAAGTTTATATATAGGCCTTAATGAGGTTTGGTCATGTATACCATCCAGATGGGCTCAACAACACATTGCTTTCTTAAGCCACGAAACAGCCCTGGTTCTAAGAACAGAGGACAGAATGTACATTGCAAGGACATTCCAAGGAAAGGGGACATGGTGAGGGGCCTCTTATTGCCTGGGTCCAGCTTGAGGGTCAACCAGCAGTCATGTCCTCTCAATGACCTCCTCCAACAGGTAGGTATTATTAATATCCTCATTTTACAAATGAAGAATGCAAGGCAGAGAAGTTAAGTAACTTGCTCAAGGTCAAGTAAATGTTATCTGACCTAGATATCCTGGCCCAAATTCTAATTCTGAGAAGTCTATGCAATGTCGGTTACAGCAGACTAAATGAAACCCCAAAGGAAGATACACCTGCTTGTATAACAGGGGAAGCACTTGGGTTCTGGCAACAAACATTGTGATTTAGGGGCCTGGCTTTACTTTTTATAAACTATGAGAGCTTAAGCAAGTTACTTAACCTCCCTGAGTCCCAGCTTTGCCGTGCGTCAACCGTCTGGATGATGATAATGATATCGGATGGGGAAGAGCCTTGCACACAGGAAGCTGTGGCCCTGGTGCTCAGCACATAGCAGGTGCTTGAAAATTATTTGTTGGGTATCACTTGTAATAGAAGAGCATACGTTGACAAGAGTGGCAAAATTGTCATTCATGAAAGCAAAACCTTATGCTTTTCTACTCTTTCAAAACCCTATCATTTCTCTAGCACTTGAGGTATAGCCTATGGATGGACCATATCCATTAAGAATAAAGTACACTGATATTGCTTTGACGATGATGTTATAGCAATTAAAAAAGTCTCCCTTGCTCTCTTCTGCCACCCTGTCATGCTCATTTACAGGATATCTGAAGGTTTAAAGAATAGTTGGCAATCTGTGAATGGTTGTTAAAATACTGATTTCTCGGGGTGCCTGGGTGGCTCAGTTGGTTAAGCATTTGCCTTCGTTCAGGTCATGATCCCAGCATCCTGGGATCGAGACCCACTTTGGGCTCCCTGCTCAGTGGGGAGTCTGCTTCTCCCTCTTCCTTTACTGACTCCTCCTCCCCCCCACCCCCGCCCCCGCCGGCTTGTGCTCTCTCTCTCTCAAACACATAAATAAAACCTTAAAAAAATACTGATTTCTCCTATTTTTTTCCTGCCTTAAACTATGTCCATCCATAAATTATACTTGATAAAACATTTGTGTAACAAAATTTTATCTGATTTGGAGAAAATGGCTGAAAAAGTATATTCTGATCCTGACTTTAGGCACTGTGGAATGAGGTCACCATTTCACACACATGCAAAAGGTAATCTAAAGAGCTGTGCAATGTAAAGGGTCACGGAGGCTACATATCTCGTAAATTCATGAATAAGACACATTTTAGGAATTGAGTGAATGTGTTAACCCTTAAGCTATCCCTTCATGCATGCATAAAATTCTCAAAATTCCACTGGAAAATAAATCTTTAACAATAAACCTTAGTGGTTGAAAATAAAAGTAAACCATATGCTTCTAAGAAGAGAGGGAAACATTTTCAAACTGTTAGTAAGCCAATTAAAATTGATTCAAGGAACAGAATTGTTTGAAATAATGACAGGAGTATTTTACCTTATATTAGGGTTGGTTTCGAAGTTTCCTGACTCCTTGTATCTGATTTTTTTCTTGTTTTCTTTATTTCCGCTTCTCTGGAAATTTCTCTCTCTCTCTCTTTTTCTCTTTCTTTCCTTCCACTCCACCATAGAAATGAAACAGGAAATATATTCTTGTTAGCTCCATTGAACAAAACACAGATTTTTATTTTAATCTGTTGCCTTGAAATGTTTCAAAAGGATTTTTCTCAAAATACACATTTTGAGAAATATGTAACTCTTTTATTGTATTTTCAGACTCTTAATGGTGGTTAATCATCCCATTCACTGTGATCTTGTATGACCTTATTTACACTTGACAAGTTGGAATGTTAAGAAACTACCTGAACAGTTCAGCAATTTGGCAATCTATTTCCATCATCATAAGTCTTTAGTGAGAGAAAAAGCTTGGCTTAAAAATGATGATGTAATATGAAGGATGTCAAAGTAATGAAAGATAGACAATAGCTTTAGGCAGCTTATGATATTTATCTTCTAATACTTTTAGCCCACATGGTAAGAAAACCTAAATAAGGAATGGTAGGTGAAAAAGAGAAATTAAATATAATTCACGAACAAAAGATGAAAAATTAAATTGAACTTTAAAAAGACTGAAAAAAGATTATTCACTGTTTGTTTTTTTTTTTAGATTTTATTTATTTATTTATTTATTTATTTATTTATTTATTTATTTATTGTATGTAAGAGGGAAGAAAGGGAGAAGGAGAGAGAGAATCTTAAACAGACTCTGCGCCGAGCTTGAAGCCTAGATCCCAGCCCAGGGCTTGATCCCACAACCTTGAGATCATGACATGAGGGGAAACCAAAACTCAGGCGCTCAACTGATTGAGCCATCCAGTCACCCCTTATCCACTATTGTCATTAAATTGCTTCATGCAAAGTGAGAAAGGCAAAGCAAAAAATTACCCTGAGGCTCAATGACAAATGGCCATACAGCTAGCTTTAAAAATATCCATGAATCATCCTTTAGCAACTTCAGATCAGTATTTAAAATTTGAATACACACGCATATTTTTGCAATAATAAAAAATTCAATCTAAAATATTGATTTGGAAATCTTTCAAATGTGGTAGATAAATGAAAGAGGCAAAAACATAGTCCAAGTAAATCTTAAGATCTTGTTCTTGGAGAAGAGCATTAAAACATTGAAGGCTTTCTCATGTGCTAATTGGTTTTCCTGCTAAAAACATAAAAGGAACGATTCTCTTTCTTTCACTATCTTCCCATAAATGAATTCAACCCATATTTTATAGTTAGGCCATACTTTTAGAAATCATCTGGTCAGTACTGTGAATTACATTACCAAGTTGGTTTGCAAACTTGGCCCCTGTACGCGTAAGGCAAGAAAAGACCGAAGACAGAGACTGAAGAAAGACTGGCTGCTGGCAGTTTCTATACGGGAGGGAACTTACATCTGAGGCTTGTCTTGAGCAGCCACAAGAGGAGTAGATCTCCATGCCCACCTGCCAGAATCTTAAAAGTTTATATAGAGGCCTTAATGGGGTTCGGTTACATATCCAGATAGTCTCAATAACACATTGCTCTCTCAAGGCTGTGTCCTTGAAAATGGCTCTCACTGTAAGAACAGTGGGCAGAACGACATTCCAAGGGCAGGGGAGGGGCTGAGGACCCTCTGATTGACTGGTCCAGTTTCCCGGTCAGTGGGGGGTCATGTCCTCTCGATGACCTCATCCGACATATCGCCCACAAAGAATTTCACTTAAATACTTAGCAAATGCAGGGGAGCAAGGACCTGGAGGTCACAAGGGTACTGCTGGCAACAAGGCTGTATCGGTTCATCGCTAGCGTGAAGGGCACCTCCCTGGAGGATAGACAGGGGCAGTGTGTATTTCCAGTTCCAGAGAACGCTGAAGCATATCATTAGAAGATCCCCAGGGAGGGATTCCTTCATGGCTCATTGCATCTCAATGGAACCAGAGTGGCACAGTAACTACCTAAGTGGTACCTGCTGGAAGTGGTGTGCAGGGAGCAAAGAGCATGATACTTGGTATTTATCCAAGAAGTGAGAGGGCACAATCATCTTCATTTATCCCAACTCCATCCTTATCCTGACTCCCCTGTTAGCAAGGAAGTGCCACACTTCATCATCTATGGCTTCTTGTTTCTAATGTCTACAATGTATATCGTAACCATTGCCAAGTGTTAAGATTGAGTGTCTGGTTAGGGAGTTTCAAAAGGAAGAAGCTTATAATATATTGTTTGTTTGTAGGTGACTTAATGCTGTTACTGGAATATCCCTCATATCTACCAGGCTGGTTGGCACACATACTGCGTATTCATCATAGAGCAATCAGAAAATAAGTATAGACTCAAGAGAAAAAAAATCCATAGTCGAATCACTCAAAATAGCCAGCTTTAACATTTTGTGTAATCTTTCAGTCCTTTTGTGGTGCCTATCCACATAATAACAACGTTTACCATTCATTTCTTATTGGTGCCAATCACCATGCCAAGGTCTTTACAAGTATTATCTCATGTAGTCCTTATTACAGTCCTAAGAAATGGGCACCATTATGCCCATTTTACAGATAAAGATATATTGAGGCTAGTGCCGTTTAAGCAGTTTGCACAGAATCACACAGCTAGTGAATCATAGGAAATAGTGAACCTAGGTGTGCCTGACTCCAGAGTCTGTGTTCTTGACCTGAATGTAGTATCTCTGATTTATACATTCCTTCAGTACTAGAAAATTTTATACAGACTGTTTTATAATTCTGCTTGAAGTATTTCTCTATAATAAAATAAACATAAGAGGAAAAAAGTGAGAAACATGTAATATATAAGATTTGTTTTCTAAAATACACAAATTATTTAGATTTCACTTTTCAAATAGTCAAATAATATTAAGAGCACATGAGAAATAACAAATAATGAAGCACCATAAAGGAAAATGCTCAGACTTGCTGGTTAAAGGCACACAAACAGTACCAATAAATATATATTTACTTACTTATAAATAAACACAGATACCTTCTTTAAAGTGTTGGGAGAGCTATAGCAGATTGAGCTATTAGGATTTAGGAACAATCTTTCTGAGGAGTAGTTACAAGAACTATAAAATACTATTTCTAGGAAATAATCTAGAGAAATAATTTACCCAGAGTGTGGTTATTTTCTTTTGGCAAGGTAGGTTTATTTGATTCCTGAAATATACATTTGAAATAAACAAGTAAGGAGGCCAAACACAAAGAAATATACACAGATTTCACAGCTGGTAAAAATTAAGATTTATATTTAGACATTGATGGAAAGTGGATTTAAAGCAACATAAATAATTTATGTTTTATAATCACTGGAGTTGTACCTAAATTTAAGTGCTTAAAATGATTTTTTTTTTTTTTTTTTTGCTGTATAGGTATTTTCATGGTTGCATTTTATTATGGATTGTTAAAACATAGGCATTTTGGCTTAGCATCATCCTTGAAAGAAAAGCTGATGGAAGGAAATGGGGGGGAGGGGCAGACACAAGGAAGCAAAAGGGAAGGGGGTAGAAATATGGTGCTTACAACACAATTACATGACAAATATAGGTAATTACAGTATACGTGAAGTTGCATTTGGAAGTTATCCAAAAGGCATTTAGAAAAATCTAAAACTATACCACAGATATCTCTGAATTCATTTTTCCAAAAACGAAAGCAAATTTTATGCGCCTGTGTATTTATTTATTGTAGATTCTTCACACCTACTATGTAAAAACATAGGCAACATCCTGTAATGAAGTGTCCAGAAGACAAAAAGCAGGAGATGCTTTAGACATTGGAATCATTGATTTCCTCATAAGCCACTCTTCGATTTCTAATAAATCTTCAAATACTAATAACGTATCTGTTTCTGGACATCTTTTATTGTTTTTATTTGGCACAAATTGACCAACTTTAGTCATATAATAGAAAAATACATAAAACATATCTCATCTGGTATATATCCCATACAAAACCATACATGACATTTGGCAGTGGTTTTAAATTCATTTCCTTACAGGTTTTTATTCTGAGCACAATGTAGAGCATATATTGTCTCAACAGGAGAATATTTTCAAGCATTTTTTCCCTTCAGTTACCTTACAATTTTAAAAGCTGATTAAGATGACGTGCATTTCTTTTCTGTGATTTTAGAGCCCTTGGACCACTGAGGTTAATCTTCAGTTTTATTTCTTTCAACCAAGATATAATAGACTGAAGAATAACTTCCAGAAGAGATTCTCAGGCAGATGAGACTGGCTGTATAAGAATGTTGTTGGAACCAGGCTGAAGTGGGACTCCTATAGGAAAGTAAGTTAGACATGAGAGCCAGTTGTGGGGCCACACCTGTATCTAGCACTGATGAATGACAGGTGCAAGGAGGCAGAAGAATCTCTGTCTTGAACGCTGGTAGTGATGCCAAGTTCTGATTGGTCCCTGAAGTCTGGTAATATCAAAGACTAGACACTGAATTTAGAGAGCACGAAGCTCTAGGACTTTTCATGCAGACTTAATTAATAATAGCAAACTAGAGCTAACATTTATTGAATGTTTCCAATTATATGCTAGGGGCTGTGCCAAGTGCTTCACATGGATTAACTCACTGAAACATCACAGGTGACAAGTGTCATTATTACCCCCTTTTTGACTTCTAGGAGAGTTGAGTCTCAGAGGGGTCTAGTAACACGTGCAAATATACAAAACCTGTAGTCGGTAGACTTAAGTTCACACTCAGAGAGTCTGATTCCAGAGTAGGGGAATTGGGCCACACCACTGTTTCTCTGGAGGGCTCTAAAGCAATCTCTTAAAGGCTAGCAAGTCAGAAATTTGCCCAGCATGTTTTGTAGTAGCCATTTAACTCTTTCTTGGAGCCATTCTTTCAAATTTTGGAGCAGTAAGTAGATTAAGAGGTGAAACAGGTATGTTTGCAATGCAGTTTATAATTTGTAGGGGGTTTAGGGAAACCTGTACTTTCTGCACAAGTTTTTTATAAACCTAGAGTGGCCTTTAAAAAGTAAGATCTATCAATAAAAATAAGGTCTATGCCTGCTACCTAACCTTGTTCTCAAATGCACATTATCAAAATTCGTATCTGACTATACACATCCACCCAGAACTCTTCAACAAGCCCTTGCAGATCATAAAAGTTCCCCAACTGTAATGCATTTTCCCCTTCTTGTTCTCTCATGGCAGATGTCTTCAATTATTCTACTTCTCTTAGTCTTAGTATTAAAACCAATTGTTTCTTTTCATTAGATTTTGAGTTTCTGGAATATAGAGATCATTCATTTCTTATTTATTTACAGTCCTAGACCCAATATCTGTACTATGCCTGGACACATGATAATGAAAATAATTATAACGACTTATTTAAAATTTGTGCTGGGGATATATTATAAGCCATTCATAATGAATACAACTTGACAAATTCAGTCCTTCTTAATCCTGGCTTAGATTCTTGTAATGAACTTGGAATTAGTCTTTGCTTGTATCAATCCCCTATCCATAGAAACTCCTAGATGACCCTTCCCAAGTGTCATTTCCTGCTCAAACATTTGTAATGGTGGTACTCCACTCTCTCCTCTTCAGCCTCCCTTCAATCCCAGTTTGCTCCCCCATGAGTCTGCCATATTCCAAAAAGTTGGACCACTTGACATTTCCTGAGAACATGAGCTTTCTCTTCTCCAGAGCTTTGTTCATGCCTGAAAATGTTCTCCCTCTTCATTTCTACTGTTAAAAGCCCTATCTATTTCAAATATCATCCATATTCATAATTCTAATTTTCTCCCACCATCTTCCCCATCCTAACCAGATAAGCTCTTATCAGAGTTCTCTTAACATACTGTATTGCTTTGGCCATTTTCTTATTGTTTGCCTTGAATTATATGTCTGCTCCTCCTTTTACCTTCAACTGGATTTTAACTCTTTGTGAAAAGGGATTATATTCTCTTCATGTTTGTACCACCTGAAGCTCCTAGCACAGTGCTTTGCAGGTAGTGGGCACACAACAAGTCCCCTATTGGGAAGACAGTAATAGCAGTTGGTAATGTACCAGCAGTGAAGTTAGGTGGATAGGGATTCCAATCTCAGCTAGATCACTCAGTAGCTGGGGAATTTGGGCAAGCTAGGTAACTTCTTTGAGACCCATTCCCTTAACTGTGGGGATGACATTTTATCTACTACACAGTGCTAATGAAAAATTTAACAGAAAAATGTATGTAGAGTTTGACATCTACTAAGTATCCGATACATGGCAGTGACAAGTATTTGTTTCATTATTCTTTTCTCTGAAATATCTTGAATTCCTTCTATCTAAAGACATTCCACTTGTCTCTCTTTTAGTCATATTTAGGGTCATAATAATTTGCTGGGCAGGCAAAATTGGAAAAAGGGTGGCCATTTTATAAAGAGGTATGACATAATATTTACAATCACATCTATATTTATTTTGAAATTACTGCAGTAGTTGTCAATTAAATAAGTTCATAAATAGTTACTGAGCATCTGTTATCCATCAAACACTGTTACAAGTATTGGGGATACAGCAGTGAATAAGACACAGTCCTTGTCCTCCAATAACTTCCATGCTAATGTGGACAAGGACCCCACAGATATTCAAGCAGCACAATGAAAAACTTACCTACAAAATGGTGCCAAACCCGCATTGATTAGAATCCCAAACTCCATTTCTGGGTCTTAAAACTTAGCTGTTACAGTAAGCTTTGGGAGAGTTCAAGAATGGTTACCCAGATTTTTAAAAGCTAGGATTCTAAGAAGCAATGTTGTGAAAGCAAGGTATATCTATATCTTTTTCTTCTGGGAAAAAAAATGGGGAATAAATCAGACTGTGTCTTTGTGTGTAGCGGATGGATCTGAGCTTTCTCTATTTCTACGTAAATGACCTGAAAGTAGTTGTCTGGGAGTGAAAGTTGTTCAATGTCAGTGTGTCAGCAGCAGCTCCCAAAATACTGAAGCTCTTCTGTTTGCAGCAACTTAGCTGAGTCCTGCCCATTACACGAGATAGACGGGTTGACCTCCCCAGGTGTTCTGCTTGCCACAGCCCTTGGGCCGGCGCCACCCCCTCCTTACGAGAGCGGTAAGAGAGGGCGAGCGGAGGGCCCTCCCGCGGGAGGGGCGCAGGGCGTGGGGCGTGGAGGGCGTGGGCCGGGGGCGGGGCGAGCCCCGCAGCCTGGGGGCTCCGAGGGAGCTGTCAGTGTCAGGCTCGCAGAGAGAGAGGAAGTGCTGGGTCCCCGAGGAGCGCGAGCCAAGCGGCCGGCGCAGCGTGAGACAGCACATCCTGCGCGCGCCGGGCCCGCCGCCCTCAGGAGCGGCTCGAGCCTCGAC